>NW_003852396.1:59707857-59717734 GCF_000181295.1 Otolemur garnettii
AAAAAAAAAAAAAAATTGAAACTTAAAAAAATATATTGTAACCTTTTTTTTTTTTTTTTAAGACAGAATCTTACTTGTTACCGTTGGTAGAGTGCTGTTGTGTCATAGCTCACAGCAACCTCAAACTCTTTTTTTCTTGGCCAGGGCTGGGTTTGAACCCACCATGTCTGGCATATGGGGCTGGTGCCCTACCCTTTTGAGCCACAGGCACCCCCCAAACCTTAAACTCTTGGGCTCAAGCAATTCTCTTGCCTCAGCCTTCCAAGTAGCTGGGACTACAGGCACCTGCTACTATGCCCAGCTATTTTTAGAGATGAGGTCTCACTCTGGCTCAGGCTGTCTCGAAACCATGAACTCAGGCAATCCACCTGCCTCAGCCTCTCAGAGTGCTGAGATTACAGGCATGAGCCACTGTACCCAGCTCTGTAACTTCTTTTTTTTTTTTTTTTTTTTTGAGACAGACTCACTTTGTCACTTTGTCACTGTGGGTAGAGTACCATGGTGTCCTATCTCACAGCAACCTCAAACTCTTGAGCTTGAGTAATCCTCTTGTCTCAGCCTCTTGAGTAGCTGGGTCTACAGGCACCTACCACTACACCTGGCTAGTTTTTTCTATTTTTAGTAGAGATGGGGTCTCGCTCCTGTTCAGGCTGGTCTCAAACTCCTGAGATCAAGCAGTCCACCCACCTTGTTTCTCCAGAGTGCTAGGATTGCAGGCATGAGTCAGGAGGCCCAGGCAAGAATACTGTAACTTTAAAAAGCAAATGGTCAGTGGGCAGGGTGGCTCAAGCCTGTAATCCTAGCACTCTGGGAGGCTGAGGTGGGTGGATTGCCTGAGCATGAGTGAGACTCTGTCTCTACTAAAAATAGAAAAACTGAGGTAAGAGGTTCGTTTGAGCCCAAGAGTTGGAGGTTGCTGTGAGCTATGATGCCATAGTACTCTACCCAGGGTGACAGCTTGAGACTCTTTTTAAAAATAAATAAACAAACAAATCAAATGGTACAAAATAAGATAATGAATACGAGTAGATAACAGAAGAAATTATTAATCTTGGACACTGTTGTTACTGGCTATTCTCTTTTTTCTCTTTGCCATCTAACCTCAAAATACCTTGCAGTTCCATAGTGACTGAAGTTTGTGTGCATACTGCCAAATGCTGTAATATTCTTTAGGACTCAATATTATAGGAAAACATGCAGTGATGAAATTCACCCTTGAGAAACACACTTTCATTTTTCTATCCACCTCTGCTCTCAGTCTATAAACCCTGATATTTGATGTAAGCACAAAGCCCCATTTGTTTTGGTCCAAATATCCAGATATGTGGGTGGACTCATTCTGCCAAGGAATGTCACAGAAGTTCACAACTGCTGATTCCATAGCTTGAGGCATCTGATCATTTGCCACTTGCCAAAATAATGGGAAGCACTTTTCCCACCTGAAAATAAATTGCTTTCATCCAACGAAAATGTACTGAGTATGAACAACACAGAAGGTTCTCTGCTGGGTACTATGGAGAATGTGAAGTTGAATAAGCAGTCCTTGCCCTTGGTAAGAACTTTATAGGCATACACTCAGATACAGATTTTAGCCAAATTAAGTTCTCCTGCAGAACAGAGGCTGTGGTATTTTCTTCCTATCCCCAAGGCTTAGTGCCATAGGTTGACCAAATGAATAACGGGAAGAATGGGTATTCTAGTGAAGATTGCTGCCTGTTACTGTGTTCAATCACAACAAATCATTTCTAGCTTCTTCCCAGTCTGATTCTATAATTACTTAAGAAGGAGAGAAGACAGCTCCATCATAGAAACAGGTTAGACCACAAGGCGGACAAACAAAAAGGGAAGAGGAAGAAACCAGAAGAAGGGAAATGGAAAAGCACTGTGTAGAAGGAATCAGTGAAAACAAAAAATTCTGCAGAAAACTTAGGAGGAATTCAGTAGATTCTCAATAATCAGAATAAAAGAGACAGGATGGCTTTCTTCCTTTCTTTCTTTGGGATGCCACCTCATTCTCTTGTTCCTTTTTCTCCCTCCCCCCATTTTCCTTTCTCTCCCTCCCATTGTCTGCTCTCTCCTCTCTCATCTCTTCCCCCCCTTCCCTTTCTCTACTGTAAAATAAACTTATCCTTTTATATTTTTAAAAAAGAATAAAAGACAATAGCCTTTATAGGAACAAAAAAAGAATTTGGTGAGAATTTAACTAATCACAGATAAGAAAGGGGAAAAAATGTTTCCTTTGGCTTCTAGCAAGTGCTAGACCACTTTGGCTAAAAGCGTGCAACCCTAAGTATGTTCCAAACAATTGTGAAGGATGTTATCTGGACAAGGAAAAACGTGAACCTCACCTAGCATAGGTCCTCTGCTAGGTCCACCCGCTACTTTCATTACTTGAGGAATCAGTTCGCAAACTCGTTGATCTCAAGAACTCTCTACATGCTTTTAACATTATTAAGGGTGCTAAAAAGCTTTTACTTATATGAATTTATCTAATGATATGGACCACATAACTTTGTAACATTCATACTGAGGAATTTTCAAAATATTTCAAATCAAGACAACGAAGTGTACTTTTTTATTGTGTCCACATTCGCCTGAGAAAAAAGTTCAAGATATCAAGATAATTATTTATTTAAGAATAATGAGGTTCTGGCTATCCTGGTAGATATGAACAAAGCTAATAAAAGTACAGAAGTTCTGAAAACCAGCGAATTTTATTTAGCTCTATAAATCTACAGAAATTTCTATAAAATGTACATATGATACTTTACATCTACTACCATGGAAAACACTATAAAATACAAGCTGGCACACGCAGGTATTCCATTAATTAGGAGACAAAGTGATGATGTCATTCACGTCAAACAGTCTTTGGAAATTTCCACGGTACACTCTTGAGAGAATGAAAGTGAAAAAACAAATCATGTTGTGTTATCATAGTGCAAATAGCTTTGACCCTTGAAAAGATCTTGAAGACATCCTAAACCTGCAGGACCGCCACTGCAGAACCAATGTAATCGATTAAGTTCAAGATCATTTCCCGGTTCATCTTACTATTAAAACGTATTTTCTTTGGGAGGCTGAGGCAAGAGAATCGCCTAAGCCCAGGAGTTGGAGGTTGCTGTGAGTTGTGACGCCACGGCCCTCTACCGAGGGTGATAAAGTGAGACTCTGACTCTAAAAAAATATAAATAAATAATAAAATGCATTTTCTATGATAAATATTTTGTACCGTCCCGGGACCACCCTTTGAGAACAGTTAGTGAAGAGTAGCCCCGCGACCCCTACCTAGCCTGGAGGAAACCAGAGCGAAAAGTCCCGGACGCGCCGAGGTGAAGTTAGCGCTGAGAACTGAAACGCTTCCCTGGATCGGCAGAGAACGCCGGGTCTGGAGACAAGTCGAAAACCGGCCACCAGCGCCGCCAAGGCGGGGCCCGACCTGGCAGCGGGCGGCGGGCGGCGGGCGGGCCCAGGGCTCCGGCCCGACTCCCCGAGACGCCCGCCCGCCCTCGGCCGCAGGGAGGCGGCCCCCGGGGGAGGAGCGCGGCCAGGTGCTCCAGGTGGCCGCCCCCGCCCTTTCTCACAGCTGCGTCTGCGGCCTCCCGTGAGCCACGCCGGAGCTCGCGGCAAGCAGGTCCCCCGGGTTCCTTTCTGCCGACCGCTGGCTTTTCCTCGGTCTGCGCACGGGGGCCACCCCTACCCTGCGGAGAGCGAGGCCCAGAGCGTCGTCGAGATTTGGGGGGCACCGGAGACCGAGGGCCTGGCGGCCGCAGGAACCACACTTAAACGGGACTCCGGCCCGGGCACGGCTGGAACATGTCCCAGGGGATACAGGTACAGTGCCCGGCGGCGGGGCAGGGGTTTTTCGGAGGGAGCTCAGACGCCGACTGGATCGCGTTTCCGCGCAAAGCTGAGAGTCCCGGGGCACCGTCAGCCCTCGGCACGGTCCTGGGGCGCGGCTTCTGTCCCGGGCGTTCTCTCGGGGCCCCTTTTTGGGCATGCGTCGGCACCGGGACCGAAACCGCGCGCGGGCGCTTTCGCACGGTGGCTCGGAGTACAACAGGTCGATGATTCAGTCCCCACAGCAACTAAGGTGCTGAGCCAGGGTCATTTTGACGTGTTTCTTTTCTTTCTCTTTTTCTGTCTGTCTGTCTCGCTCTCTCTCTCTTTTTTTTTTTTTTTTTTTTTTGCGATAGAGCCTCAAGCTGTCACCCTGGTAGAGAGCTGTGGCACCACAGCTCACAGCAACTTCCAACTCCTGGGCTCAAGCGATTCTCTTACCTTGGCCTCCCAAGTAGCTGGGACTACAGGTGCCCGCCACAACGCCCAGCTATTTTTTGGTTGTATAGTTGTCGTTGTTTGGCGGGCCCGGGCCGGGTTCGAACCCACCAACTCTGGTGTATGTGGCTGGCGCCTTAGCCTTTTATCTGCAGACGCTGAGCCTTCTTTCTTTCTCTTTTCCTTTCTTTTCTTTCTTTCCCTTCCTTCTTTCTTTCTTCTTTCAATTTTTTTTTTTTATTGTTTGTTTTCATTTGTTTGACAGTTGCCCGACTATGTTTACACTTCTTCTGGCTCTACTCAGCCACCTGCCCATGGTTACCTTGGCGTTTCCTCATTGCATAAGAAGTTCAAAGGATTCTAAGCATGTGGGAAGAGAAGGTAAGCATGACTTCAGTTTCAGACAAAAACTCTTCGAGAAACTGGAGCCACATATTACAGATCTCAAATGGAAAAATGTAATATTTGAAATTACATGCCCTCTATTTTTGAAGCACTAAAATATCCTTTAGTTTGATTTGTGGTTTATTTGGTAGGGTTGTGGTTTATGTTCAATTCATACAACTTTACGTGTTTCTTTTGATAAATATATATTTCAGGCCTGGTTTGTGGTTAACTGGAAAAGCTATTTAGACTTCTGAAAATCAGAGAGTGACATTTTTCCAAATGAAGGCGTGTGGTTATTATAATGAGCATAATTGTTCTTTCTGGAAATGTGGACAGGAACTCCAGGTTCTAGTCTGTACTTGCTGTGTGACCGTGGGCAGGGTACTTAATCCCTTTGGGCTTAAATGTCTTCATCTGCACAATGATGGGGTTGGGATGTAAAATGATCTCTTGAGGTCCTTTTTGACTTTCAAATGTCTGGTTGCCTAGAGGGAAGCAGATAGTTGAAAGAATAGATTTGGAGCTTGCTAACTTAGAAGTCCACAGTTTTCAGGTTCTAGATCATAAACTGATTGGGTTCTGTCTATATTTTAAAAGCCTAATCTGAGAAAACCAGAAAAGAAAAAAAAATGGCCTATGACTCTCAGTATCCTTCTACTTGTCTGGTCTTTATGTTTCCCCACCCAGTGCCAGCACTTTGGATCTACTTCCCCACACATTCCTGTCCCTTATCCCTTCTCATCAGATGCTACTCTCAGCTCATTTTCATTTGGGAAGGATCTGTTACACTAATACTCCTAGCTGACTTATTAATGATTAATACAGCTAACTCTGTGTGCGTACAGTGCATGTGTGTGTGTGTGTGTTTTAAGATAGGGTAGTACCTTAACCCAAAGGAATCAAATTCTGATGACAGAATTCTAGGCAACTGGATAGGCTAGCTAGTGGGGTAAGAAAGATTATGGAAGGACACCTGTGGCCCAAAGGAGTAGGGTGCCGGTCTCATATGCCAGAGGTGGCGGGTTCAAACCTAGTCCCCGGCCAAAAAAAAAAAAAAGAAAGATTATAGAAGGAGATCCTTCTTGGTACCTCCAAAGTTGCTCTATATACGTAAGTTCACCCATGTATAGGGTTGTACCTAAAAGGTTCCATACTAAATAGGATCAGATGCTCCTCCCCAGAATGATTGTGATACAGGCCTAAAAGACACTATTCATTCATTCATGTGATACAGGCCTAAAAGACACTCTCAAGGGCATTACAAACTATGGAAGGAATTTAGAGTTCATACTTGAGTGTGGAGGGCTGGAGATGTTTGTGGGAAATGTAAATGAGGGATCCTACGCATTTGAAAAGCCAACTGTTCAGTTAGTAGCAACTTTATGAACATATACTATGTACCCTATGCTAGGTGCTGGATATGTAGAAATGAAAGACTATAATTCCTGATCCGGAGGACCTCTTCATCTGGTGGGGGAGGCAGAATATATACAGATAATTTCCATAAGCTCTATAATACAACTAGGAACTGAGAACTCTGAGAGCAGAGGGAAGGGCAAGTAGCAGTAACTATGCCTTGGTAGAGTTGTATGGCACAGAAGCCAATCCTTTCCAGCTGCAAATGGGATATTATAAATGTATATATGAAAAGTAACTGGAAAAGAGGGAATTTCAGCTAAATTCTGGTAAAGCTTTAGAGTAGAATAACTTAAAAAGAGCTTATTTAGACAATGTGGAGAGATAGAAGAGAAGAATAGAATGGAATATCTGGGTTAGTGGACTTATATAACAGTGGAACACAGGGAAATTCTCTTATGATAGTCTAAGGTGGCTCGGTGCCTGTGGCTCAAGTGGCTAAGGCGCCAGCCACATACACCTAAGGTGGCAGGTTCGAATCCAACCCGAGCCTGCCAAAACAACAATGACGGCTGCAACCAAAAAATAGCCAGGCATTGTGGCAGGCGCCTGTGGCGCCAGCTACTTGGGAGGCTGAGGCAGGAGACTCGCTTGAGCCTAGGAGTTGGAGGTTGCTGTGAGCTGTGATGCCAAGGTACTCTACCCAGGGGGACAGCTTGAGGCTCTGTCTCAAAAAAAAAGTGATAGTCTAAGGAAAAACTGAAGGGCAGAAAATCTAAGGAAGAGGACCGGTGCATCTCCCAGCAACAATCAAGGGGAAAATACAAGCTCTTGCTGAAAGCCAAGGATGCTCCAGAGACAGAGAAGTTTGATCCTTTTTAGGATTACTTAGAATTCAAATAACAAAGGGTAGTAGTATTTCTTGTGATATTCATAAGAGATGTAGAGGAAAATTTGACCTAGCACTGAGAGTTAAGGCTAAGTTCAGCCATTGACAGAATCAGAACTTCTACACTCAGGGAAGGCAAGCAATAGCCCCTAGAAGGCACATTTAATACAGTATTAATCATACTATGATGATTAGTTGTAAATGTAATATTTGTGATATTGGCATAAATGTTATTTCAGGAAAAACAAAAATGTTTGTGTGGGCAGTGCCTGTGGCTCAAAGGAGAAGGGCACCAGCCCCATATGCCAGAGGTGGCGGGTTCAAACCCAGCCCCGGCCAAAAACTGAAGAAAAACAAACAAAAAACAGAAATGTCTGTGGATTTTATTCATTTATTTATTTATTTATTTAAGACAGAGTTTCACTTTGTTGCCCTCGGTAGAGTTCCCTGACATCATAGCTCATAGCAACCTCAATCTCTTGGGCTTAAGTGATCCTTTTGCCTCAGCCTCCTGAGTAGCTGGGACTACGAGTGCCTGTCACAGCACCTGGCTATTTTTAGATAGCTCACTCTAGCTCACGCTGGTCTCGAACTCCTGAGCTCAGGCAGTCTGCCTACCTCGGCCTCCCAGAGTGCTAGGATTATAGGTGTGAGCCACCATGCCTGGCCTGTTTGTGGCTTTTAAAAAATTTTCCTCTATAAGTTAAAATTAGCTTTTTTTAATCTCATGGAGGGGTATTTTTTATAACTCAAACCACCTACTTGAACAGAAGACTGTCAATGAGAATTTGACACTGCTTTTTTTAGCCAATAAAATGGAAAGATACTGGGCATATCTGAGAAGGAGCAATAAAGAGGCAGATTTCTAATTCTCCATTCTGAAATTAGATTTCATGTAGTATATATAGCTAAGTTAGGCAGGCTATGGGTTGCTTCATTACTGGTTTAGTACTTTAAATCTTTGTCAAACTGAGGAACACCAGACTATATCTGTTAATTGCTTCAACTGGTAGACTTTGGGTCCAGGAGTTTCTTCCTATTATAGGACACCTGAGTTTGTTCTTTCATTCGGTAATTTTTTTGAGTACCTCTTATGGACCAGACATCAATATCCCTGCTTTAATGGAGCTTCTCTTCTAGTGAGGAAAATAGAGTGGTAACAAATAATTAAAGCATATAGAACATCAGAGGGTGATGAGTGCTATGGAGAAAAGCAGAATATAGTCAGAGTATGCCAGAGGTGTATGGATAGCAATGGGGTTGTTCAAGGTAACATTGGGCTCGGCACCTGTGGCTCAAGTGGCTAAGGCATCAGCCACATACACTGAAGGTGGCAGGTTTGAATCCAGCCCGGGCCTGCCAAATAACAATGATGACAGCTGCAACCAAAAAATAGCCGGGCAGTATGGCAGGCGCCTGTGGCCCCAGCTACTTGGGAGGCAGAGGCAGGGAGACTCGCTTGAGCCCAGGAGTTGGAGGTTGCTGTGAGCAGTGAAGCCATCGCACTCTACCCAGGGGGACAGCTTGAGGCTCTGTCTCAAAAAAAAAAGGTAACATTGAACCAAATCCTGGAGGAAGTGAAAGGGGGCAAATTCAAACTGAAAGAAAAAAGTGTTGTTCAGTGGAAATAACAAGTACAAAAGCAGGCAAGAACCAGGTATGTAGAAGCCAGTGTAGCTACAACAGAGTATAACAGAATGTACAAGGGCAAGTGAAGATGAAGTCAGAGGCTTTGAACCAGATCATCAGATCAAATGTAGCCTGGTAGGCCATTGTAAGGACTTTGCCTTTTACTCTGCAGGAGGTAGAATTGCTATTAGGAGGTTTTAAAAAAGCAAAATAGGAAAAAGTAGGAACAAAGTCTGACTTCTTAAAGGATCTCTTTGCCTATTATGTTAAAAACAGACTGTAGAGGAACAAAGAAACCGCTTGAAAGGCCATTGCAGGAATCCCTGTGAGGGGAGATGAAGGCTTGGAAAATCTTTCTATCTCCATTTGGTGGTAGCATAAAATTTACAGAAGACAAAGAAGGAAAAAGAATAGAAATATTTCATCACGGAGAGCCCCTCTATTCACCTTTTAGAATACTTCTTAAAACAACTACAGTATCATTAATTATCCCATTCCAGCTTCCCCCTTGGTTTAAATGGCCTGAATCTGCTATTTTTCCCTTTCCTTCCTTTCCCTTCCCTTTCTTTCTTTTATTTATTTATTTTGAGACAGAGTCTCTCTCTGCTGCCCAGAGTAGAATGCCATGGCATCATCATAGCTCACAGCAGCCTCAAACTCTTGGGCTCAGGCGATCCTCTTGCCTTAGCCTCCCAAGTAGCTAGAAGTACAGTTGCCTGCCATGACACCCAGCCAGTTTTTCTGGTAGAGACAGGGTCTGTTTTGGTAGAGACAGGGTCTAGCTCTTACTCAGGCTAATCTCGAATTCCTGAGCCCAAGTAATCTACCAGCCTCAGCCTCCCAAAGTGAGAATTTGCTATTTATAACATAGATACTATAGTGCTGGCCATAAGAAATATAATATGAACCACATGATGAATTAAATTTTTTCTAATAGCCACCTTTTTAAAGTAAAAAAGGATGAAATTCATTTAAATAATATATTTAATTTAGCCCAATATCCAAAATATTTTTATTTTTAACATGAACCACATAATGAATTAAATTTTTTCTAATAGCCACATTTTTAAAGTAAAAAAAGATGAAATTCATTTAAATAATATGTTTAATTTAACCCAATATCCAAAATATTATTTTTATTTATTTTTATTATTTTTATTTTTTTGAAACAGAGCCTCAAGCTATCCCCCTGGGTAGAGTGCTGTGGCTTCATAGCTCACAGCAACCTCCAACTCCTGGGCTCAAGCAAGTCTCCTGCCTCCACCTCCCAAGTAGCTGGGACCACAGGCAACCAGCCTGGAAGAGTGTCATATAGCCCTTAGAATCTCAGCAGTTCTC
>NW_003852396.1:59718718-59724123 GCF_000181295.1 Otolemur garnettii
TCGCTTAAGCCCAGGAGTTGGAGGTTGCTGTGAGCTGTGATGTCATAGCACTCTACCCAGGGGGACAGCTTGAGGCTCTGTCTCAAAAAAAAGAATAAATGCTGAACCTAAGGTCACTCACAAATCAATTTATATTAGCTACCCAGACTATGGTCTTTCATGAGCAGTCTTTGAATTGTCTACTTTAATATATTCTTCCTTTAATAACGGTTATCAGTGAGAAGTCACTATACTTTTTTTTTTTTTTTTGTAAAGACAAGAGTCTCATTTTATCGCCCTTGGTAGAGTGCCATGGTGTCACACAGCTCATAGCAACCTCCAACTCCTGAGCTTAGGTGATTTTCTTGCTCATCCTCCCTAGTAGCTGTGACTATAGGCACCTGCCACAATGCCCAGCTATTTTTTTTTTTTATTGTTGTTGTTGCAGTTTGGCCAGAGCCGGGTTTGAACCCACCACTCTTGGCACATGAGGCTGGCGCCCTACCCACTGAGCCACAGGTGCTGCCCAGAAGTCACTATACTTGTAAATTCTTTTTTTTTCCTGAGACAGAGTCTCAAACTGTCACTCTAGGTAGAGTACTGTGGCATCATAGCTCACAGCAACCTCCAACTTTTAGGCTCAAGTAATCCTCTTGCCACAGTTTTTCTATTTTTAGTAGAGATGGGGGTCTTACTTTTTGCTCAGGCTAGTCTTGAACCCGTGAGCTCAAGCTCAAGCTATCCAGTGCCTCGGCCTCCCAGAGTGCTAGGGTTATAGGTGTGAGCCATCCCGCCAGGCCTTACTTTTAAATTCTTTAAAGCTTTTTTTTTTGAGACGGAGTCTCACTCTGCTGTTGAGGCTAGAGTATGGTGGTGTCAGCTAGCTTACAGCAACCTCAAACTCTTGCATTCAAGCCATCCTCCTGCCTCAGCCTCCCAAGTAGGTGGGACTACAGGTGTCTGCTACAATACCCAGCTAATTTTTCAAGTTTTTTGGTAGAGACAAGGTCTTGTTCTTGCTCAGGCTGGTCTTGAACTCCTCAGCTCAAGCAGTCCTCCTGGCTCAGCCTCCCAGAGTGCTAGGATCACAGGCCTGAGCCACTTTGCCCAGCCTCTTTTAAATATTTTGATGTAGTTCTCAGAGAATTTCTGAAGTCTAGTCTCAGTAATGTGATCCGGCACAAAATCACTTAAGCTTTGTTTGCGTTATACCAGAACAAGTTTAAAGTTTGTTGAGTTTTGAAAATACTACCATGGAGGCATATTTTCCAACCTGTGCTTAACCCTATTAATAAGTTTACCATTTACCTTCCCAGCAAATATAGATGGGGGTCTCATAAATCATATGGACACATATTTAATGTATGGGGTAGAGGAAGCTGCTCCTTTGAAAGAAGGGAATAAATGTTTTTTAATTAATCTTATAATTAATTTACAATTTTATGAACTTAGAAGTTTAGAATTTTGTAAATCTTACTATAAACTTTAACAATTTTAATATAAAAATATTCAGTTATAATTTTAATACTTAGAGAGGTGTTAGTATTTAGTTCAATTGCCAATTTTACAAGTGAGGAAATGACAGCCCAGAAAATATAAATGATTTATCCAGGATACACAAGCTGATAGATTAAACCAAATTAAAACCAAGAATCTCTGTCTTCTAACTCTAAGGCCACTGCTCTGTCCATTACATCTCACTAATTTTTCTCCATAGAGATAATAGGGAATTAATCCTTTAGAAATAAGATAGTCTGACCTGTCATTTACTGGAAAAATAATTGGAAGGAAAGATGATATTTAAATAATTTTCATTTAAACAACTAATTTTGGACACAGTCAACTCAAATATTTTCTGGAATTATGCTACTATTTGTATTTCATATTTGCTGGAAATTACCTTTATTGATTTTATTAATGTTTTTTGGTCATATTTTAAAGCCATACAAGAAAGTTCGGTATAATTTAACCATATCAAGAAAACTGTTCACTTGTTCTATAATTGAAAGAGGAATTCTGTGCCTTATATTTATCAATGTTTGAAATCTTTTTTATTTCTTACTAGTCTTTACATCAAAAGAAGAAGCAAACTTTTTCATACATAGACGCCTCCTATATAATAGATTTGATTTGGAGCTCTTTACTCCTGGTGACCTAGAAAGAGAGTGCAATGAAGAACTTTGTAATTATGAGGAAGCCAGAGAGATTTTTGTGGATGAAGATAAAACGGTAATTTGGTTGATTGTTAAATGACTAGCAACTTACTAAATTATGCTTAAGAAAGTGGCACTTTCCTTTATTAGAGATTTTATGTTTTAAACAAAATCAAAGGTACATCTGTTATCTCTTTCTAGTTCTTTAAAATGCTAATGAACCTATTTAGACTTGGTTTATTACCTGGATTTATAGTAATTAGCAAATTATTGATTATGTTGTGATTTTGTCTGTTTAATGTTTATTATATTCAAAATAATCATGAGGCGGAGTGCATTAAACTTTGAGATATTATTTGAGTTCGTGTTCTAACTCAGACTTCAATCATTTATGACTGTAAGTTATTTCTCCTCTGGTGACTTTACCTTTGTTTGATTACTTATATTTATATTTCAAGTATTTATTTATGGTTTACTAAATGCCAGTTGCTCTGCAATGTTGAGGATACAAAATATATAGCTCCTATATTCAGGAGTTTATTGTTGGTCTATCAGTATAATTTAAGGGAAAAAATTTTAGAAGTTCTCTTTGAAAATAAAATTAAATTCTATCTGTTATTCTTGATAAGGTACAAAATAGCACAGTACCTGTTATAATCTGGCATATTATTAAAAAATGTTTGGTGAGCTAAATTCTTTACTTCAATAGATTAAACAACCATAGCTCCCTTTTCCTTTTTCTAAGAATCCCATTTCACTCTTTGATCAATAATAACCTCTCCCAGGGGTCCTTAAAATGCAGGTGTTAATAGAACCTATTTCTTGATTCTCCCATAATTGTGCCCAGGCTCCCATTCATGCAAGTATGCCACATCTAAAGAGGAAAAACAAACTATGTATTTTGTATTTCTGCCTGTTTAGGTTTCATTCTTTTTTTTCACAGATCCGTTTTCTAATTTTATCATAGTACTTTAAATCCACTTCTGTTCTCTCAAGTAACCCTGAACTTAAATTGTTTCAGGGATATTCTTCCAAATTAATAAATACCTTTCAATAAAATCTCCTGAGACAGACTGAGGGCCTACTTAGTATAGGTGATGATGGCTTCACAGCCTCAACTCTTCCTTTGGCACTTTCACCTACTCTCTAATGCAATAATTTTCCGTTATGCTTGAGAAGGGGCTCCAGTCAGGTCAAGGAAGAATAGCAGGACATAGGAGTAGGAAGATGGGACTGATAGTAATCCCTTGACTAGTTAGAAAGAGGGCAGAGACAGTGATGGGTGTTAGTACGTTTTTTAAATTCCCTCTGTAATAATTTATCTTAGGTCATGCTTTAATCAGAGTGAGTCATGCCCTCCAGCTTGAATGAACTTGTCTCCCATGTGTGGCATATGCCAAGAGTTTACCTCCCCTAGTCAAGGTCATTGGGACCAAACAAATTGATAATGAAGAAATTGAATAAATGGAAATTTTTACCTTTTTCTTAGATGACGTTTTGGCAGGAATATTCGATAAAAGGACCAACCACAAAATCAGGTAAAGCAAGAATTGATAAAATCTAATGTTTTTCTTGACTTCCATACTTCGTAGTTTTATTGTTTGAGTGTGGTTGTTGCTCAGCATACATACCTTATAAATCCCAGAAAGATTTCTCAGTTATACACTGGGCTATCTAAGACAGAGAAGGTTATATTCGTCTATTTACAGACTGAAAATCAAGTTTGGTGAGATACTAGAGAAATGAGATAATAGGCTTAAAGCTGTTTAAACAACTCAGCTAAGTCAAGACTTGCACAGAGTAAAAGTAGGATTCTATTAGTTTCAGTTCCTGAACTAGTTTAATGTTTTTCCCTCTTTACCATTACAAGTGAATGGAATACTTATGCTAGGTAAATTAAGATTGTTGAATAGAATTAAGTAACTTCTAGAGAGGAAAGATACCTTATCTGTATTGATCAGCTACAGCTGCTTTTCAGTTGGGTGTTTATTTTTTGCCAGCTATTCTTTCATTCTTCATAGGGCTCCCTATAGAAGACCGTATTGCAGAGTTACCTTGAGTTGCTTAATAAATATATCTTTGTGGTTAAGTACCAAAATGTGTCTAGTTGAGCAAAGAATATGTTTATCCCATTTAGTGTTGAATATTATCCATCTAATATGATCTATTTAAAATAAATAAAAGATGGGCGGTACCTGTGGATCAGGGAGTAGGGTGCCGGCCCCATATGCTGAGGGTGACGGGTTCAGGCCCTGGCCAAACTGCAACAAAAAATAAAATAAAATAAATGAAAAAAGCTTTAAAAAATTAAAAATAAAAGAATGAGCTGCGCATAGTGGCTCATGCCTGTAATCCCAGCATTGTGGGAGGCTGAGGAGAAAGAATTGCTTGAGCTCAGGAGTTCAGGAGTTGGAGACTCGCCTGAGTGAGAGTGAGATCCTGACTCATGAAAAAAATGGAGAAACCCAGCTGGGTGCTGAGGTGAGAGCCTGTAATTCCAGCGGCTTCTGGAGGCTGAGGCAGTGGGATGTCCACAGCCCGATTCTGAGGTTGCAGTGAGCTACAATGCCATTGCACTCTGCTCAGGGGCATAAGGTGGGATTCTGTCTCAAAAAAAATAATAATAAAATAATAGCCATAACTAGAGGTTTTAGAAGTGTCATTTAAATTTTTTTCAGCTAGATTCTCTAATGCAAAGACTTTTAAAGAAATCAGTATCAATCATTAGATGTGTTTAGACCCTGTGTAGACTTAGTATTAAATTTGTTGAAGTTGGGTAGCGCCTGTGGCTCAAAGGAGTAGGATGCCGGCCTCATATACTAGAGGTGGCGTGTTCAAACCCAGCCCCAGCCAAAAAAAAATTGCAAAAAAAAAAAAATTGTTGAAGTCATGGGCAGCACCTGTGGCTCAGTGAGTAGGGTGCTGGCCCCATATACTGAGGGTGGCAGGTTTGAACCCAGCCCCAGCCAAACTGCAACAAAAAAATAGCTGGGCATGGTGGCAGACGCTCCCAGCTACTTGGGAGGCTGAGGCAAGAGAATCACCTAAGCCTAAGAGCTGGAGGTTGCTGTGAGCTGTGACGCCATGGCCCTCTACCAAGGGTGACAAAGTGAGGCTCTATCTAAAAAAAAAAATTTGTTGGCTTGGCGCCTGTGGCTCAAGTGGCTAAGGCGCCAGCCACATATACCTAACATAGCAGGTTCGAATCCAGCCCAGGTCCGCCAAACAACAATGATGGCTGCAACCAAAAAATAGCCAGGCATTGTGGCAGGC
>NW_003852396.1:59727545-59729287 GCF_000181295.1 Otolemur garnettii
TTTTTTTTTTTTTTTTTGAGACAAAGTATCTCATATTGTTATCCTTGGTAGAGTGCTGTGGGATCATAGCTCACAGCAACCTCTTGGGCTCAAGTCATTCTCTTGCCTCAGCTTCCAGAGTAGGTAGAACTACAGATGCCTGCCACAGTGCCCAGCTATTTTTAGAGAAGAGGTCTCGCTCTTGCTTAGGCCCTGAACTCAGGCAATCCACCCACCTTGGCCTCCCAGAGAGCTAGGATTACAGATGTGAGCCACTGCACCCAGCCTCAGGGGAAATATTTTCCCCCAAAAGTATTTCTCTCAAAGGATTAAAGTAGGCCATTTCATTTTATCTACCATGAATCACTGAAAAATAATTTCTATTATGATGAGAACATTTGAAAATGTTATTGATAATAGAGATTTAGGGTCTTTAAAGAAATTTTATCCTATGTTGTGTCTAGAAAGTAATATGTGCTTTATTTTAAAATTCAAATATAATAGATATCTATAATATCAAAAATTAAAATTCCTATAACCTAGGGGTACCCATAGCTCAGGGCATGTGTCCTCAAACTACAGCCTGCAGGCCACATGCAGCCTGCCTAGGACATTTATCCGGCCCACTGGGTGTTTTTGCCACCGCTGCCTGTCCTGTTTAGCAGCCAACTTGTCCCGGGGCCTGCAGTCCAGCCCTCCAGCAGTCTGAGGGACAGTGAACTGGCCCCCTGTTTAAAAAGTTTGAGGATCCCTGGCTCAGTGGTTAGGGCACCGGCCACATGCTCCAGGGCTGGTGGGTTTGAACTTGGCCTGGGCCTGCTAAACAAAAAAATAGCTGGGTGTCGTGGTGGGCACCTGTAGTCCCTGCTGCTAGGAAGGCTAAGGCAAGAGAATCACTTGAGCCCAATGGAGGTTGCTATGATACCATGGCACTCTACCAAAAGTGACAAAGTAAGACTCTGTCTCAATTTAAAAAAAAAAAAAATTTCCCATAATCCTACTTTTTTTTGGACAGAGTCTTGCTCTGTTACTTAGGATAGAGTGCAGTGTCATCACTTTAGCTCACTGCAACTTCAAACAAATGGGTATAGGTGATCCTCCTGCCTCAGCCTCTGCAGTAGCTAGGAGTACATGTGTGTACCACTGTGCCCAGTTAATTTTTTTCTATTTTTGGTAGAGATGGGGTCTTGCTGTTGCTCAGGCTGGTCTGTAACTCCTGATCTCAAGCGATCCTCCTCCCTCCGCCTTGCAGAGTGGGAGGATTATTGGCATGAGCCACCACATCTGACCTTGTAATCCTACTTTTCAGAAATTACTACTATTACGATTTTGATGTATGTAACTTCAGGGTTTTTCCTATATATAAACTAATATTTTAGATTTTTTGTTTGTTTTTGAGACAGAATCTCACTTTGTCACCCTTGGTAGAGTGCCGTGGTGTCATAGATCACAGCAACCTCAAACTCTTGGGCTCAAACGATTCTCTTGCCTGATCCTCCCAAGTAGCTGAGAGTACAGGCACTTGCCATAATACTCAGCTATTTTTTTTTAGAGACGAGGTCTCACTCTGGCTCAGGCTGGTCTCAAAACTATGAGCTCGGCTCGGCGCCTGTAGATCAAGCGGCTAAGGTGCCAGCCACATACACCTAAGGTGGCGGGTTTGAATCCAGCCCGGACCCGCCAAACAACAATAATGGCTACAACCAAAAAATAGCCGGGTGTTGAGGCGGGCGCCTGTGGTCCCAGCTACTTGGGAGGTGGAG
>NW_003852396.1:59729882-59732411 GCF_000181295.1 Otolemur garnettii
AAAAAAAAAAAAAAAAAGATGTTTGTTATATATTTCTTTTGCATTTTGCCTTTGGCACTGGACAATATAATTTAAATGCATTTCTAGTGCAGTACTTTTTTTTTGAGACAGAGTCTCAGTTGATCGTCCTGTGTAGAGTGCCATAGTATCATAGCCTCAAACTCCTGGGCTCAAGCAATCCTCTTGCTTTTGTCTCTCGAATAGCTGGAATTACAGGTACTCACCACAATGCCTGGCTAGTTTTTCTGTTTTTAGTAGAGATGGGGTCTCTATCTTGCTCAGGCTGGTCTCAAACTCTTGAGCTTAACCAGTCCACCCACCTCAGCCTCCCAGAGTGCTAGAATTATAGGCATGAGCCACCTTGTCTGGCCTCAGTGCAGTACTTTAAAAAAAAAAAAAAAAAAAAAGGTAAAAGATACATAAAATTTACCATCTTAACCATTTTCAAGTATACATACAGTTTGGTACTGTTAAGTACATTCACATTGTTGTGCAGTGAATCTCCAATTTTTCTACTTTTTCATATTGTATCAGTGACACTCTGTACATGTTGAACAAACTACTCTCGATGCCACTTACATTGACTGTAGTATATTCTGTGCAGTGTAGTAACCCAGATAATTTTATGTATCTCATAAGGAAATTAGGAGAACTAAATAATTTGATATAGAAAAAGTAGTTAAAGTAGTGCTTGATATGTAGCAGGTACTCAATAAATATTAGCTGTTGTTATTAAGATTATTAGCTGTTGTAAACTAAGATTATTCTAAAAGCTTGCATAAGAATTTTATGTCTTCTTGGGCGGCACCTATGGCTCAGTGGGTAGGGCACTGGCCCCATATACTGAGGGTGGCAGGTTCGAACCTGACCCTGGCCAGCTAAAATAGCAGTGGCAACTGCAACAAAACTGCATCTGTAGTCCCAGCCACTCAGAAGGCTGAGGCAAGAGAATTGCCTAAGTCCAAGAGCTGGAGGTTGCTGTGAGCAGTGACGCCAGCACTCTACCGAGGGCGACAAAATAAGACTCTGTCTCTAAACAAAAAAGAAAAGAATTTTATGTCTTCTTGTCCTCCAGTGCTTCTTTAAAAATAGACCTGGTTGGGAGACCAGGCAGGTGGATTAGCTGAACTCACAAGTTTGAGACCAGCCTGAGCCAGAGTGAGACCTCGTTTCTAAAAAATAGCCAAGTGTTGTGTGTGTGTGTTGGGGGGGGTCTGTAGTCCCAGCTACTTGGGAGGCTGGGGCAAGAGAATCACTTAAGCCCAGGAGTTAGAGGTTCTACCAAGGGCGACAAAGAGAGACTCTGTCTCAAAATAAATAAATAAATAAATAAATAAACAAACATAGATAAATAGACAGACCTGGCCTGGGAATGAACAATAGATTATCCAGCATTCATGTAGAATTAAGAGGTATTATCAGAAGGTAATATAGGTAATTAGAGGTATTACATTGCAAGTAAGTTTTTTTCAGTTTTAGCAGATATACAAAAATTGTATTTAGCCTCTGAAATCTCCCTTCATCCCATTTATAACTGCCTTGTATGTCACCTGTTGTTGTTAACCATATATAGTTCTCTACTTCCACACGACCTTCTCTTTTAATACTGTCTATATTTTGTAGAAAGTATTATGGTGCATGAAGGAGAAGACATGGAGTGATGACCATTTGTTTGAGGCCACTAGATAACAAAAAAGCAACCTGAATATAAACATGTAAAATATGGAACACTCCCCGTCCTTGTAAATAGCTAGGAATGTTGAGCAGGCATACCATCAGTGTGAGATACAACTAGTCACTTAGGAGGACATGAGTTAAGGAGGAAATTGGGGGAAGGGTGGTCTGAGAAGGTAGAATCACAGGAGCAAAGATGGGTACTACCAAGCCTCATATTGGAGATAATAAGCAAAATAGCTTGACCAAAGATTTAAGAATTCTGATGAAGAGTAGCAAGCGACTGGGGAAATTGTTGGACAATTGCAGTGGCAACCATGATGAGTTTACATTTGAGTTGCCATACAAGGAGAGGTGGACCACTTATGCAGAGGAATAAAAGGAAAAATGGCTTAGGGAAAAGTTTTAGAGATTGGTAATACAATAGTTGGTAATACATAGTAATGTGAGTTCTTAGGAACACAGAGTTGACTAAAACAGACATACGGCCTGCCCCCATGGATCTCACACTCTGATTTGCCTTATCAGTTTTGCTTTGTTAATTTGTACTATAGCAGGGAGAAACCAGAGGATAGAGGAAAACAGATAAGGATGCTAGTGTGGTAATTCAGATGTGAGGTCATGGGTCTCAGTTTGTCTTTGAGGAAAAAGAAGTTGTAGGACTTGATGTGTGATTAGAAAAAAGTAGGGGATGTTAGGAGAATGTAACTTGAATCTAAGCATCTGTGCTAAAGAAATTTATGTGGAAACTGGGAGGAAGAAAATAAAATTTGGGCTCGGCGCCTGTGGCTCAAGCGGCTAAGGCGCCAGCCACATACACCTAAGGTGGCGGGTTCGAATCCCCAGCCCAGGCCC
>NW_003852396.1:59732605-59734413 GCF_000181295.1 Otolemur garnettii
AAAAAAAAAAAAAAGAAAAGAAAATTTGAATTTGACAGAATAAAGATACACGTAGAAGATAAAAGTGGAAGCCATAAGAGTAGGCAAGATCTCTAAGTGTAATCAAAGCACAAAAGGGAAAGGACAAGGCCTTAAAGGAGACTCACAGTCAGGATGCAGAAAGAAGAGGTGCCGGCAAGGACAGAGGAAGGGAGAACATAAATTATAATGCTAGCCCCATGCTAGAATTTTTGCAGTATGTGACCTATGGGCATAGACTAAGAAGTTTGTAAATCCTATAAAAATTTGAGAAGTGAGAGAAAGTAAAGAGGAATTTAATTTTTCCTGAGCCACTGTCTTTATGCTGACAGACTTCTATGAATTTCTCTTATTTAACACAGAGGAAATGAGCATGGCCTTTCTATTTTCTAGGACTTTTACTAAGATTTTATTCAGTATGGCTTTCTCCACAAGCTGGGGGATTCCACAAGGTTAATAAAGAAATAGGCAAAGTTGGGTGGTGCCTATGGCTCAGTGAGTAGGGCACTGGCCCCATTTGCCAAGGGTGGTGGGCCTCGGCCAACCTGCAACAAAAAAATAGCCAGGCATTGTGGTGGGCACCTATAGTCCCAGCTGTTTGGAAGGCTGAGGCAAGAGAATTGCCTAAGCCCAAGAGCTGAAGATTGCTGTGAGCTGTGATGCCACAGCACTCTACTAGGGCGACAAAGTGAGACTATGTATCTAAAAAACAAAAAAAGAAGAAGAAGAAAAAGAAATAGGCAAAATTAGTATTTGGAGAATATTCTTGCTTTTTATCTTTCCTTTTCCACCCCATTCTTCTGCAAAACATAATACATGTCTGCAAGTTTAATAATTTCTCTCAAGGTCGGCTCGGCGCCTGTGGCTCAAGTGGCTAAGGCGCCAGCCACATACACCTAAGGTGTCAGGTTTGAATCCAGCCCAGGCCCGCCAAAATAACAATGACAGCTGCAACCAAAAAAAATAGCCGGGCGTTGAGGTGGGTGCCTGTGATCCCAGCTACTTGGGAGGCTGAGGCAGGAGACTCGCTTGAGCCCAGGCGTTGGAGGTTGCTGTGAGCTGTGGTGCCATGGCACTCTACCCAGGAGGATAGCTTGCGGCTCTGTCTCAAAAAAAAAAAAATTTTTTTTTCTCTCAAGGTCTATGATAACCTAGCCATTACTTAGTGCCTTGATGCTTGACATTTTCTTCTGTCTTCTCTCCGCTTTTTTTCCATTTTTCTAGTTTTCTGTACTACTATGTCTTCTCTCTCACACCTTCCTGTCCCGTGAAACATTCCTAGCTTCTTTCCTGCATGAGGGGTAGAGCAGAGTTCAAAGACATGGGAAGGGGCTGGGTACAGTGGTTCACGCCTATAATCCCTGCACTGTGGAAGGCCAAGGCAGGAGGATCACTTGAGGCCAGCTGGGCAACATGATGAGACCTCCTCTCTACAAAAAATAAAAAATTAACTGGTCATGAAGTGCTCCTAATTGCAACTACTTGGGAGCCCAGCTTGGGTGATAGGATAAGATGCTATCTCTTAAAAAAAAGAAAGTCTCGGTGCCTGTAGCTCATTGGTTAGGGTGCTGGCCACATGCACTGGGGCTGGTAGGTTTGAACCTAGCCTGGGCCTGCTAAACAACAATGACAACTACAACAACAAAAAAATAACCAAAACGTTGTGCTGGGTGCCTATAGTCTCAGCAGCTTGGGAGGCTGAGGCAAGAAAATCACATAAGCCGGCTCGGAGCCTGTGGCTCAAGCGGCTAAGGCCCCAGCCATATACACCTAAGGTGGCGGGTTCAAAT
>NW_003852396.1:59735696-59746389 GCF_000181295.1 Otolemur garnettii
AGTTCACACATCTTTTTTTTTTTTTTTTTGGCGAGGGCTGGATTTGAACCCGCCACCTCTGGCATATGGGGCCGGCAACCTACTCCTTTGAGCCACAGGCACTGCCCCACACATCATTTTTGACATCTTTAGTCTCACTTCGATCCTCACAGCAACTTTTTGAGTTTTAGGGGAGATTTCAAACTAGGTTTACTAGACATTCTCTTATGTCAGCATTAATTTTAAACACTTAACTAAAGTACCTTTATTGTCTCAAGAAATCCTTTTAGCAGAGTTAGTTGTTCTCTTTCTATGTTTTGTAAGTCTGAAAGTGAGAGGAGGGGAAGGGAATATTTGAAAAGAAAAGAATAAAAAATAAGATCATTGTCAGAAATGCTTGCCTTCATTCTTCTGTAAAAACATGCCAAGAAGGTGGCGCCTATGGCTCAGTGAGTAGAGAGCCGGCCCCATATACCGAAGGTGGCGGATTCAAACCTGCCCTGGCCAAACTGCAACAAAAAAAATAGCCAGGCATTCTGGTAGGTGCCTGTAGTCCCAGCTACTTGGGAGGCTGAGGCAAGAGAATCGCCTAAGCCCAAGAGCTGGAAGTTGCTGTCAGCTATGACGCCAGGGCACCTCTACCAAGGGCAATAAAATGATACTCTTTCTCAAAAAGGAAGACAAGATTTTTTCATTTCTTCATTCTTATATTTTGTGGAGGAAAACTGGCATAATATGCCATTGCAAATTTGAGGTATTACTGTAGGTGTTTTCCAATCACGTAGGTTGTATGATGTGTAAGAGAACACTATATGGATATTTATTAACCGATATAATTATCACATTGTTTCTATATATTAAATTTTGAATGTCAACATGGGAAAATTTATTTGTTGGAATAAAATATCTATGTCTACTGTTGCCCATAAGCAAATGGCTTTCATCCCAAGCTAATGAATGTGACAAGTGACTGCCTACCACAAATATATTCCAGATTTCTGACATAAGAGAAATTGTGTTGAGCCCTCTAAGTAAACTTATGATCCTCTCAGCCACCTCTCAATGATTGATAGGCTGATTATCCAGTTCCCAGATTTACAAAAGACCTTTGGCTTTTCTTCTCTCTCTGTAATTTTTCTCTCTCCTCCCTTCCAATTTCAAATTTCTTCATTAGCTCCTAAGAAAAAAGGGGAAAAGGTATTCTAAGGTACAGATTTGCTGATTTAGTTTGGAAATATTTGCAGTATTTTCCATATGGTAAACTATTTTTGTTTTTTGGGTTTTCTTTGTTTTTTTGTTTTTTGTTTTTTTTTTTTTGAGACAGAGCCTCAAGCTGAGCCACTGGGTAGAGTGCCATGGCTTCACTGCTCACAGCAACCTCCAACTCCTAGGCTCAAGCGAGTCTCCTGCCTCAGCCTCCCAAGTAGCTGGGACCACAGGCGCCCGCCACAACGTCTGGCTATTTTTTGGTTGCAGCCATTATTGTTGTTTGGCGCGCCCAGGCTGGATTCGAACCCGCCACCTTAGGTGTATGTGGCTGGCACCTTAGCCACTTGAGCCACAGGCGCTGAGCCTATTTTTTTGCTTTTGAGAGAGAATCTCACTCTGTTGCCTGATGTGGTATCATCATAGCTCACAGCAACCTCAGTCTCTTGGGCTCAAGTTATAATACTGCCTCACCATCCTAGTAGCTAGGATAACAGGTGCCTGCCATGATGCCCAGCTAATTTTTTTATTTTTAGTAGAGACAGGATCTCACTCTTGCTCAGGCTAGTCTCAAACACCTGAGCTCAAGTAATCCACCTACTTTGGCTCCTCAAAGTGCTAGGATTACAGGCTTGAGCCACTGCACCCAGCCTGCTAACCTGTTTTTTTGTTGGGAATAATATTGTAAATATTAGCTAGATCCTTGTTAATATAGTGGTGAGTTAAATATATATGTATATATGTGTACATACATACATACATACATAGATAAGAAGTTAGGGATACCTATGGATTTTAATTATCTCATTACCCATAATTATAGTAGGTAAGTTTGTGTATAGATTATTTATAGACAGCCAACTTCAGTCTAAACAATTCCATTTACTGGTTAAAATTATTTATTATTCATAAGCAAAAAGGGAAAAACATAGGTTTAAAACATGAGGCTTACGTTACATTTCAACTTTCCTTGGTTAACAAGGTTTTATGAAAATGGTAGAACTTGAACTGAGCCATATTTAAAAAAAAATTGTTGGGTTTAGATGAGGAGAGGGAGCAGGAAGACAGTATTTCAAGAAAAGGAACAATACCAGTGAAAGCACAGAGAAAGTCCTGAGAATTTGCTGAACATAGAAGGGAGTGTAAAGAAGCCGCCTTGAAAAGAGCAGGGAGCTATGAAAAATAAGGCAAGGCCAGAATAAGAGCGGCTTTGAAAAGAAGGTATAGGAGTTAGAACTTGATTTAGTGGAAAGTAGGCTGCAGTTGGACCTTTGCAGAGAAGAGTGACATGAAGGAGGTACTGTTTGGGAAGGTTTGACCAGGCAGCAGGACTGCAGGAGAGAACAGAACAGGCATCAGCTGTTGTGATTATTTTTGTGGCATCTGTTTCCTTGGCTTGGAGTTGTGCCACTTTTCAACAAGTCTGAGATTTGGGTTTTGATCATACTTTGAGAAAGTTCTAATTCAGGTTTGGGTAAAAAAGAAATTCATGCATTTTGAGTCCTTGTTACAATCATGCCAGACACTGCAAGAAGCTTTCTATACAATATCTTTCTCAATCCACACAAAACAACTCTGTTGAGGTAGTTATTGTTAACCCCACTTAGAGAAGAGGGAACTAAGCTAGGTAACTCACCTTTTGTCATCTAGCTATGGAATGACAGGATCAAGGTTCAAACTCAGGTCTGACTTCAAAGCTCTTGATCTTTCCACTATATCTAGACTCTTTCAAAGTGTGTGAATAAAATAAAACTGTTTGTAAATTATGGTTAGTGTTTATCAAAATAGTCAGTTGGGTTTTTAAAATATTACCATCTTATCCCGAAAAGGCTTCCTTTCCTAGACCTGAATGCTCTTTCTGTTTAGCTCTTCAGCCGTCTACGTAAGAAGGGGCAGGCACCCTCCCTCCATCATTTTCAGAAGACCTGAAGAGGCTGTCTTGTCTCCATCATCACCTTCTGTGGAAGACACAGGATTACCTTCTTATGAACAAGCAATGGCACTAACCACAAAGCACAGTGTTTCACCACCACCACCATATCCTGGGCCAGCAAAAGGATTTAGGGTATTTAAAAAGTCTATGTCTCTCCCATCCCACTAAGTCCAACTTGCCATCTTAGCACAAGAAATTCATGTTATTTGAGTGGTTGGTTCTCCCTGAACCAGAAAGACATGTCTATTCAGTTCTTTAGGACAAACTACAAAGAGTAAAGGAGGAATGAACACATGTACTACACCACAGATGTTACATCTGCAACTTGGACCTGAACTTGATCATTATTAGCTTGATAAGAGACTTTGACTCCATATCCTTGCAGTTAAGAAAAAAGCACTTTTAAATAATTTTTTCATGATCCAAAAATATCTCTGTTATAAATAACATAGTTAGAATTAGTAAAACTATTTGTGTCCTTTGTATAAGTATAGATAAAGGTTTTGGATTTCTAGTATTGAATATTTAAAAAGTAAGAATTTCTAATCATTAAGATTATCTATAGCCAGGTGTTGTGGCACCTGTAATCCCAGCTACTTGGGAGGCTGAGGCAAGAGAATTGCTTAAGCCCAAGAGTTTGAGGTTGCTGTGAGCTGTGACGCCAGAGCACTCTACTGAGAGTGACATAGTGAGACTCTGTCTCCAAAAAAAAAAAAAAAGAAAGATTATCCAAAGTCGTAGTATTGAACCCACTCTTTCTTCCGATTTCTTTTTGGTTAAAAATCCTTCACCGAATTTAACATTTAAATATGAATCTGTGACCTTAATATAACCACTTGGTTTTATATTTTAAATTAATTACATAGTATTTACCAGATTTTATATGCTTTAGTTCTTAATTCTTGCCATCAGTTAGGTTTCATTATAGGGAGTAGGGTCAGTAGTTTTCTTTCTTTCTTTCTTTCTTTCTTTTTTTTTTTTTTGAGACAGTCTCACTGTATTGCCCTAAGTAGAGTGCAGTAGTACCATCATAGCTTATTGCAACCTCAATATCTAGGCTTTAGCAATCCTGCTGCCTCAGCCTCTTGACCAACAGGGACTATAGTTGCACACTACTTGGCCTGGCTAATTTTTTCTATTTTTGGTAGAGATAGGATCTTGCTTTTAGTCAGGCTGGTCTCAAACTCCTAACCTTAAACAATCCTCTCACTTTGACCTCCCAGAGTGTAAGATTACAGGCGCAAGCGACTGTATCCAGCCCAGTAGTTTTCTTTTTCTAAAAAAATAGTTTGCTGTGGGGTGGCGCCTATGGCTCAGTGAGTAGGGCGCCGACTCCATATGCCAAGGGTGGCGGGTTCAAACCTGGCCGCAGCCAAACTGCAACAAAAAAATAGCCGGGCGTTGTGGCGGGCATCAGTAGTCCCTGCTACTTGGGAGGCTGAGGCAAGAGAATCACCTAAGCCCAGGAGTTGGAGGTTGCTGTGACCTATGACGCCATGGCACTCTGCAAAGGGCAATAAAGTGAGACTCTGTCTCAAAAAAAAAAAAAAAATAGTTTGCTGTGAAGTTAGTTCTTCAGAAAGCACAGGGTTATAATGGAAAGGTATGTAAGGGTTGTTATGCTATCAAATAAATAAATAGGCCTCAAATCTGAGAGTGACTAGAACTTGATAAAGTTGCCCATGTTACTGATACGAGTAGATATTCCCATCTTCACTGCTAAATTATCTACATATATATCTATAACTACATGTGATTATTTATCTTGAGGATTTGTTGACCTTCATAAATAACAGTTTGAGAATCTGAAAAAAGTAATTGACTTTTCTGCTATTAAAATAATATTGATTACCAGAAACCCTTTACATCTCTTAATACATCTAAACAAGAAAAACACCATAAGTAATCATTTTAACCCATTCTTAAAAACCAGTTTTCCTTAAGAATGTAGGAGAGTATAAGCTATAAACTTCTGAAGTATGTATGTATAAATTTATGTAGGTGAACATGTATTTCTATGTGAATTTATTTTCTGTTTGCAGGAGCCAGGAGCTCAAGAAATAACATTTCTGAAAAATAGAATAGAAAATTCTGTTATGTTTTTGCTAGGCATTTTCTTCTTTTTTTTTTTTTAGACAGCGCCTCAAGCTGTCCCCCTGGGCAGAGTGCCGTGGCATTACAGCTCACAGCAACCTCCAACTCCTGGGCTCAAGCGAGTCTCCTGCCTCCGCCTCCCAAGTAGCTGGGACCACAGGTGCCTGCCACAACGCCCGGCCATTTTTTGGTTGCAGCCATCATTGTTGTTTGGCGGGTCCGGGCTGGGGATTCGAACCCGCCACCTTAGGTGTACGTGGCTGGCGCCTTAGCCGGTTGAGCTATAGGCACCGAGCCTAGGCATTTTCTTCTTAGGATCATTTTAAAAATGTTTATAATTTTTACAGAGGCAAGGCTGTAAACTCACATGCATTTGATAATTCCTTTCAAAGTATATGTTTAGAAAGTATAAATTGTATTACAATGCATGTGTGAAGGTGTATATCTTCATTTTAAGACAGCATGATCTTTTTTTTGAGGCAGAGTCTCAAGCTGTCATCCTCAGTAGAGTGCTGTGGTGTCACAGCTCACAGCAAACCCAAACTCTTGAGCTTAAGCAATTCTCTTGCCTCAGCCTCCCTAGTATCTGGGACTACAAATGCCTGCCACAATGCTCAGCTATTTTTTGTTGCAGTTGTCATTGTTGTTTAGCAGGCCCAGGCTCGATCCTGCCAGCCTTGGTGTATGTGGCCAGCGCCCTACTCCTCACTGAGTTTTAGGCACCAAGCCTAAAACAGCATGATCTTTTTTTTTTTTTTTTTTTTTTTTTTTTTTTTGAGACAGAGCCTCAAGCTGTCACCCTGGGTACAGTGCCCATGGCATCACAGCTCATAGCAACCTCCAACTCCTGGGCTCAAGTGATTCTCTTGCCTCAGTCTCCCAAGTAGCTGGGACTACAGGCATCCACCACAATGCCTGACTATTTTTTGGTTGCAGCCGTCATTGTTGTTTGGCAGGCCAGGGCTGGATTTGAACCCACCAGCTCAGGTGTATGTGGCTGGCGCCTTAGCCACTTAAGCCACAGGTGCCAAGCCAGACAGCATGATCTTCAGGAAGATAAAAGTAAGACATCAGTCATTACAGACTGCCAGAAACCTATCCTTTTAGATTCTCTGAGTCCATTTGGTTGCTTGTCACAAATAAATCATCCAGCAACATTTAGATTTTTATTTTTATTTATTTTATCTATTTATTTTCAAGACAGAGTCTCATTCTGTAGCCCTGGCAAGAGTGCTATGGTGTGTCATAGCTCAGAGCAACTTCAAGCTCTTGGGCTCAAATGATCCTCCTGCCTCACCCTCCTACCAAGTATGTGGGCCTACAGGCACTCACCACAACACCCAGCTAGATTTTTTTCTTTTTTTTTTGAAACAGTCTCACTTTGTCACCCTTCGTAGAGTGCTGTGGTGTCATACCTCACAGCAACCTCAAATTCTTGAGCTCAAGCAATTCCACCTCAGCCTCCAGAGTACCTTGGGACTATAGGCACCTGCCAACAATGCCCAGCTATTTTTAGAGACGAGGTCTCACTCCAGCTCAGGCTGTTCTGGAACCCGTGAGCTCAGGCAATCCATCCATCTTGACATCCCAAGTGCTGGGATTACAGGTGTGAGCCACTGCACCCGGTGATTTTTTTTATTTTCAATAGAGATGGAGTCTTGCTTTTTTGCTATTCTTTTTTTTGAGCCAGAGTCTCAAGCTATGAACCTGGGTAGAGTGCTGTGGCATTATAGCTCACAGCAACCTCAAACTTTTGGGCTCAATCAATCCTCCTGCCTCAGTTTTTCTAGTTTTAGTAGAGACAGGGTCTTGCTTTTGCTCAGGCTGATCTTGACTCATGAACTCAGGCAATCCATCCACCTCAGCCTCCCAGAGTTCTAAGATTACAGGCATGGGCCACCACATTTGTACATTTAATTGGGAAATCTTTTTTTTTTTTTTTTTTGCATTTTTTTTTCCTTTGGCTGGGGCTGGGTTTGAACCCACTACCTCTGGCATATGGGGCTGGCGCCCTACTCTTTGAGCCACAGGCGCCACCCGGGAAATCCTTTTTTTTATAAAAGTTACTTATGTTACCTATAAAAATTCTATTAGTCATATCTTGGCTTTACGAAAATAAGCACTTTCTCTCATGTAACTTTGCACTTTGCCCGTACTTTAATCCTCTTTAGAAATTTATAGGCAAATTCTACTTTGCTCACTTTGTAATAATCATTCTAAGGCATAGGAAGGATAACTTGCCCAAAATCTAACAGGCTGATGACAGCTGGGTTTAGAATAAATGATCATACTTTTCTAGTACTATCTTGTGCCTATAAAATTACAGTGCCTCCAATTATGAAATCCATAGACTCTGTCACTTAATTCTAAGTTGGTGAGAGAAATTTATAAGAATTTCTCATATATACATGTGTTTATACATTATCACACACACATATGTAAGAAATACTTTGGGCAAATATGTGGGTCATAACAAAAGTTTGAGGTACACAAAAATCAAGAAATGTAAAATCCATCCTGATGGAGACAAATGAAGCTGTCCCAGTAATACCAATAAGCCGAGCAAGTTGAAATTTGCATGGATGAAAGAGAAAGGACGCTATTGACTGTGTTTCTTGGAAGTGAAATAATGAGCCATAACACATTCTGTCTCAAAACTTTCATTGTGACCCATGTAGAAATATAAGATATGTATGTATCTTTTGCTGAATCTTAATTTGAAATATTCAATGAACTCATTTATTTCTGTTGACTTCCAAAACTCTAACTACAAAGCTTGTGACGACTCCACCCTGCCCCAGCAACAGCCTGGTTTATCATCTGTCATCATTTTGTGTAAAATGTTGTTCTAACTTGAATGGCTTTAGAATTCATCATTAGATTATGAAGTCACTGAGGTACTTATAGTGCATTCAGTGTTGAGATCATACTTTAAATATAAAAAGGAAAATGTGACAGAAACATTATTGGCAAATGCTGATAAAGATGGAAAGGAAAATATCTCAATATAAAATCACTAGCATATATCTCTGTCTTGTTTGCCCTTTTTTTATTCTTGTTGTACATTTGGTGATGAATTTATTGCTTTGTTTGATTGATCTGTGTTTTTTCCTTAGGCAACTGATAAGTGTTAACTATTAAATCTATTTTTCTTTTTTAAAGAAAGGGTCTTACTTTGTTACCCAGGCTTGAGGGGTATAGTGGCATGATCATAACATACTGTAACCCCAAACAGCTAGACTCATTGAGCAATCTTCCCACCTCAACCTCCCGAAGTAGCTGGGACTACAGGCTCACATCATCACATCCAGCTAATTTTTTTTTTTTTTAAGAGACAGAGTCTCACTTTATCACCCTCAGTAGAATACTGTGGTGTCATAGCTCACAGCAGGCTCCAGCTCTTGGGCTTAGGCAATTCTCCTGCCTCAGCCTCCTGAGTAGCTGGGACTACAGGTGCCCGCCACAGTGCCCAGCTATTTTTTTGTTTCAGTTTGGCTGGGGCTGGGTTTGAACCCGCCACCCTCAGTACATGGGGCCAGCGCCCCACTCACTGAGCCATAGTCACTGCCCATATATATATTTAAATTTTTTCTAGAGGCCAGGCATGATGGCTCACACCTGTAATCCTAGCACTCTGGGAGGCCAAGGCAGGAGGATTCCTTGAGCTTGAGAGTTCGAGACCAGCCTGAGCAAGAACAAGACCCTGTCTCTACTAAAAATAGGAAAAAATTACCCAGGTGTTGTGATGGGTACCTGTAGTCCCAGCTACTTGGGAGGCTGAGGCAGAGTACTGCTTGAACCCAAGAGTTTGAGATTGCTGTCAGCTACCGTGACACCATAGCACTCTATCCAGAGTGACAGAGCAAGACTAACAGGTCTTGCTATCTTTCCTACATTGGTCTTGAACTCCCCTTTCCAAGTGATCCCCTTTGTCTAACCCTCCCAAAGTGCTGAGATCAGACGCATGAGCCACCAGGGCAGTGGCTCATGCTTGTGATCTATTAAGTCTGTTTTGACACAAGGTTTTATATTTAATTAGATCAGTTTTCTGCCCCCATTACAAACAAGAAATAAATTGATGGGCAGCACCTGTGGCTCAGTGAGTAGAGTGCTGGCCCCATATACTGAGGGTGGCAAGTTCAAACCTGGCCCCGACCAAACTGAAATTAAAAATCCCATGCATTGTGGCTGGTGCCTGTAGTCCCAGCTACTTGGGAGGCTGAGGCAAGAGAATGGCTTGAGCCTAGGAATTTGAGGTTGCTGTGAGTTACGTGCCATGGTGCTCTACCAAGGGTGACAAAGTGAGACTCTGTCAAAAAAAAAAAAAAGGAAGGAAAATAAAAGAAAATTATACATAGAATATTCTCTTCTGAAAATGTGAAGCTATCACAAACTCTGTGTCAGAGTTTGCATCTGTTAACGATGTTCCCTCTGACTGAATATATACAGAAGGAGGAAATCTTAACAACAATTAAAACCTGCAGAGCAACAATGTCACCTGTGTCTTTGGTTTCCAGTTCGCCTCTAAAGTTGTAATCCATTTTTTTATTTCTCACATAATGTGTGTGAGTATATATTCTTTCTATATATACAAGGGATTCTTTTTTTTTTTTTTAATTTTGAGACAGAGTTTCACTTTGTTGCCCGGGCTAGTGTGCCATGGTGTCAGCCTAGCTCACAGCAACTTTGATCCTCCTGCTTCAGCCTCCCCAGTAGCTGAGACTATATGCGTGTACCATGACATACAGCTAATTGTATACGAGAGAATTTATTTATTTATTTTGCAATTAAAGTGGTTTTTATTCCATCTGGAGTCCAGGTGGGGTGAGGTTCCTAACTAGGGAGAAATCCACCTACAAGAGAATTTTTAATGCTAAAAGATTTGTTAGTACTTAATAAAAGCTTGATTTCAGGTGGCGCCTATGGCTCAGTGAGTAGGGTGCCAGCCCCATATACTGAGGGTGGTGGGTTCAAACCCGCCCCAGCCAAACTGCAACAAAAAATAGGCAGGCGTTGTGGCAGGTGCCTGTAGTCCCAGCTACTTGGGAGTCTGAGGCAAGAGAATCACCTAAGCCCAAGAGCTGGAGGTTGCTGTGGGCAGTGTGACGCTGCCACGGCATTCCACCGAGGGCGAGAAAGTGAGACTCTGTCTCAAAAAAAAAAAAAAAGCCCAATTTCAACATTATTTGTATTTTTTTTTTTGCAGTTTTTGGCCAGAGCTGGGTTTGAACCCACCACCTCTGGTATATGGGGTGGTGCCCTACTCCTTGAGCCACAGGCGCTGCCTCATATTGGTTTGTTTTAATAAAATGTGAATTAAATTTTTATTACTTATTAGTTTGATTTGAAATATTATATATGATGCTTATCTACTAGGGGAATGTCGAGCATTTCTGTACTTTTTTTAAAAATTAGATTCTTTGGCTCGGCGCCTATAGCTCAACCGGCTAAGGCGCCAGCCACGTACAACTAAGGTGGCGG
>NW_003852396.1:59747967-59749123 GCF_000181295.1 Otolemur garnettii
ATATGGCAGGCGCTTGTAGTCCCAGCCACTCAGGAAGCTTGAGGCATGAGGATCTCTTGAGCTGAAGAGTTCAAGTTTACTGAGTTTTTTTTTTTTTTTTTTTTTTAGACAGAGTCTCACTTTGTAACCCTTGGTAGAGTGCCCTGGTGTCATAGCTCAAAGCAACCTCAAACTCTTGGGCTCAAGCGATTCTCTTGCTTCAGCCTCCCAAGTAGCTGGGACTATAGGCACCCCCCCCACACACACACACACACACACAACACCGTGGTATTTTTAGAGATGGGGTCTTACTCTTGCTCAGACAAGTCTGGAACCTGTGAGCTCAGGCAATCCACCACCTCGGCCTCCCAGAGTGCTAGGATTACAGGCATGAACCACCACTGGCCATATTCTTTTTTTTTCCTTCAGTTTTTGTCCAGGGCCAGGTTTGAACCTACCACCTCCGCTTTATGGGGCCGGCGCCCTACTCCTTTGAGCCACGGGTGCCGCCCTCTTTTTCTGTTTTTTTGGAGACAGAGTCTCACTTGGTCACCCTTGGCAGAGTGCCATGGTGTCATAGCTCACAGCAACCTCAAACTCTTGGGCTCAAGCTATTCTCTTGCCTCAGCCTCCCGAATAGCTGCAACTACAGGCACCTGCCACAACACCCAGCTGTTTTATAGAGAGGAGGTCTTGCTCTGGCTCAGGCTGGCCTGGAAACTGTAAGTTCAGTAATTCACTCATATTGGCCTTCTAGAGTGCTAGGATTATAGGTGTGAGCCATGGCACCTGGCCCCTGTTTATATTTTTAAAAAAAACTTTTACAAAGGGGCTAGTGAGCTGATTCGTAACTGCAATCCTAGGACTCTGGGAGGCCGAGGCAGGGAGATTGCTTGAATTCAGGAGTTCAATACCCGCCTATGCAAGAGTAAGAACCTGTCTCTACTAAAAAGAAAAATAGAAAAACTAGCCAGGTGTCATGGAGGGCGCCTGTGACACCACGACACTCTACCTAGGGCAACAGCTTGAGGCTCTGTCTCAAAAAAATAAAATAGGGCGGCACCTGTGGCTCAAAGGAGTTAGGGCACCAGCCCCATATGCCAGAGGTGGCGGGTTCAAACCCAGCCCCGGCAAAAAACTGCAAAAAAATAAAATAAAATGGTGAATCTTTTTTTTT
>NW_003852396.1:59749779-59751995 GCF_000181295.1 Otolemur garnettii
TGGAGGTTGCTGTGAGCTGTGATGCCATGGCACTCTACCCAGGGGGACAGCTTGAGGCTCTGTCTCAAAAAAAAAAAAAAAAGAAATTTAATCTCCAATGAAAACAGTGTTGGGAGGTGGGGTCTGATGAGAGGTGACTAGTCCTTAAGGGTGGAGCCTTCATAAATTGATTAATGTCAGGGCCATACTAGGGTCGCTTACACCAGCACTCTTGGAGGCCTAGGTGAGTGGACTGCTTGAGCTACTTGAGCTCAGGAGTTCAAGACCAACCTGAGCAAGAGGGAGACCTTGTCTCTAAAAATAGCTGGGTATTGTGGAGGGTGCCTGTAGTTCCGGCTACTTGGGAGGCTGAGGCAAGAGGATTGCTTGAGCCCAAGAGTTTAAGGTTGCTGTGAGCTATGATGCCACTGCCTTCTACTGAGGGTGCCAAAGTGAGACGCTGTCTCAAAAAAAAGAAAAAGAAAGAAGGCAAGAAAGAGAGAACGAAAGAGAGAGAGAGAAAGGAAGAAAAAAAAAGAAGGAAAGAGAGAGAAGAGAAGGGAAAGGGAAGAAAGAAAAGAAAGAAAGAGGCTTGGCACTTGTAGCTTAAGTGGCTAAGGTGCCAGCCACATACACCAGAGCTGGAGGATTCAAATCCAGCCCCTGGGGCCTGCCAAACAACAATGACCACTTCAACCAAAAAATAGCTGGGCGTTGTGGTGGGCGCCTGTAGTCCTAGCTACTTGGGAGGCTGAGGCAAGAGAATTGCTTTGTGATGCCATGGCACTCTACCCAGGGCAACAGCTTGAGGCTCTGTCTCAAAAAAAAAAGAATAGATTAATATCCTTATCATAGAAGTATGTTACTTATGACAGATAAAAGTTTAAGTTTAGTTCTTTTGTTCTCTTGCTTTCACTCTTTGCCTTCTGATGTGGGATGGCATAGCAAGAAAGCCCTCACTGGATGCCACCCTCTCCATTTTGAACTTTCCAGGCATCAGAAACATGAGCCAAAGAAATTTCTATTCTCAAATATTTTGTTATTACAGCAGAGAACAAAGAAAATTGGTACCAGAAAAGTGGGTGTTGTTATAATGAAAAACTGAAAATGTGGAAGCAACTTTGGAACTGGATAATGAGTAAAGCCTGAAGAATTTGAAGGAGCAGGCTAAGAAAAGCCTGTATTACCATGAACAGAGCATTAAGAGTAATTCTGGTGAGGGCTCAGAAGACGATGGCTGCTGGAAAACCTGAAACTTCCTAGACAATATTTACGTGTTTGTGACATGAGCGCTAGTGGAAATGTGGACAGTAAAAGACTATTTTCTTTTTTCTTTTTTTGTTTTTTGAGACAGAGTCTCACTTTGTCGCCCTGGGTTAAGTGCCATAGCATCACAGCTCACAGCACCCTTCAGCTCCTGTGGTTAGGTGATTCTCTTACCTCAGCCTCCCGAGTAGCTGAGACTACAGGTGCCTGCCACAATGCCTGGCTATTTTTTGTTGTTGTTGTTGTTGTTGTTGCAGTTTGGCTGAGGCCAGGTTTGAACCTCCCACCCTCAGTATATGGGGCCGGAGCCCTACTTACTGAGCCACAAGCACCGCCCTAAAAGACTATTTTCGTGAGGTCCCAGAGCAATATGAGAAACAAAGATTTGGATATTCTTCTTATCCAAATTTGCCATTTGCCATTCTTCTTATAAAATGGCAAAGAATTTGGTTAAATTATGCTGATGTCAGAAGGCTTTTTGAAAGGCATATCTTAAGAGCAATAAATTAAGGTATCTGGCTGAAGAAGTAAGCAGCAAAGGATTGAGAGAGTTATATGGCTTTTGTTGGTTTCTTTCGTTTTTGTTTTTTTTATTTTGTATTTTTTCGTGACAGAGTCTTACTTTGTTGCCCTTGGTAGAGTGCCATAGCATCACAGCTCATAGCAATCTCAATAGCATCACAGCTCACAGCAATCTCAAACTCTTGGGTTCAAGTAATTGACCTTGAGAAACTCAAACTCAAACTCTTGCCTCAGCCTCCCAAATAGCTGGAGCTACAGGCGACCGCCACAATCCTTGGCTAGTTTTTTTATTTTTAATAGAGATAGGAGGTCTCGCTCTTGCTCAGGCTGGTCTTGAACTCCTAGGTTCAGGCAATCCACCTGCCTCAGCCTCTCAAAGTGCTAAAATTACAGGCGTGAACCACCATGCCCAGTCTAAACACAGACAGTGGTTTTTTTTTTTTTTTTTT
>NW_003852396.1:59752765-59754364 GCF_000181295.1 Otolemur garnettii
AGCTACTTGGGAGGCAGAGGCAGGAGACTTGCTTGAGCCCAGGAGTTGGAGGTTGCTGTGAGCTGTGATGCCACAGCACTCTACCCAGGGGGACAGGTTGAGGCTCATGTCTCAAAAAAAAAAGTAAAAAGAAAAAAAACCAAAAAGAATACTTAAAAAACAAAATAACACTTCAACAATTAAAAAAAATACAAAAAGTACACTATACCAAGCATTTACATAACATTTACATGGTGATAGATCTCATAAGTAATCTAGACATGATTTAAAGACTATGGGGAGGGCAGCGTCTGTGGCTCAGTGAGCAGGGCGCCAGCCCCATATACTGAGCGTGGTGGGTTCAAACCCAGCCCCAGCCAAACTGCAACAAGAAAATAGCCAGGCATTGCAGCGGGTGCCTGTAGTCCCAGCTACTTGGGAGGCTGAGGCAAGAGAATCCCCTAGGCCTAAGAGCTAGAGGTTGCTGTGAGCTGTGATGCCACAGCACTCTACTGAGGGTGACAAAGTGAGATTCCGTCTCTTAAAAAAAAATAAAAGACTATGGGGAAATGCATGTAGGTTATATGTAAATACTATACTATTTTATATAAGGGACATCAGCATGCAAGGATTTGGTATCTTCTGGGGGCCCTGGAACCAATCCCTCACAGTTATAGAGGGCTGACTTTATTTGGTAACAATAATAATTGCTTCAGTCAAATACCATTAATGGATGAGTAATGAGTTATTTGGTGGTCCCCAAAGAGATGTGTTCATACTCTAATCTTCAGAACATATGTATGTTACCTTATTTGGAAAAAGGATCTTTGCAGGAGTGGCGCCTGTGGCTCAAGGAGTAGGGCGCCGGCCCCATATACAGTTTCAAGCCCGGCCCCACCCAAGGAAACTGCAAACAAACAAACAAACAAACAAAAGGATCTTTGCAGAAGTAATTAAATTAAGGATCTTGAGATGACATCATCCTGAATTACCTGGATAAATTCATAAATCCAATGACAAGTGTTATTTATTTATATTTATTGTTATGACAGAGTCTCACTCTCTTGCCCTGGCAGCCTTATACTTCACAGCAACCTCAAACTCCTGGGCTCAAGAGATTTTCTTGCCTCAGCCTCTCCAGTAGCTGAGACTACAGACATATGCCATATTGCCTGGCTAATTTTTCTATTTTATTTTTTAATTTTTTTTTGAGACAGAGCTCAAGCTGTCACCCTGGGTAGAGAGCCATGGCATCACTACTCACAGCAACCTCCAACTCCTGGGCTTAAGTGATTCTCTTGCCTCGGCCTTCCAAGTAGCTGGGACTACAGGCACCTGCCACAACGCCCACCTATATTTTGGTTGCAGCCCTCATTGTTGGCTGGACTGGATTCAAACCCGCCAGCTCAGGTGCATGTGGCTGGTGCCTTAGCTGGTTGAGCGACAGGCACTGAGCCCATTTTTCTGTTTTTAGTAGAGATGGGATCTCGTTCTTGCCCTGGCTGGTCTTGAACTCCTAAACTGAAGCAATCCACCCACCTTTGCCTCCCAGAGTGCTCTTACAGGTGTGAGCCACTGCTGTGCCCAGCCTGGCAAGGGTCTTTTTTTTTTTTTTTTTTT
>NW_003852396.1:59754606-59764038 GCF_000181295.1 Otolemur garnettii
TATAGGCGCCGAGCCTTTTTTTTTTTTTTTTTGAAGATGGGGGTCTCACTATGTTGCTCAAGCTGGTCTTGAACTCCTGACCTCAAGAGATCTTCCCACCTCAGCCTCCCAAAGTGCTAGGATTATAGGCATGAATCACTGCACCTGACCTCAAGTATATTTCTTGAAACTCTGTTTACTGGGAGGATTTTGACTTTCAGGGACACCCTTAAGTGAAGCTGTGGCTTCCAAAGAAGCAGGTTTACACATAGCTCTCCCGAGTCCATTGCTAGCTCCCTAGGGGTTATAGCAAGCAACAAAGGCAAGAATCAAAGATGACTGATAGGGTTAAGCCTTTGCCACAGAGGAAATGAAAGTGGGACTTCATTTCTAATGTTTTATGTTTGTTTTTGTTTGTTTGTGTTTTTGGCTGGGACTGGGTTTGAACCCACCACCTCCGGCATATGGGTCCAGCACCCCACTCCTTTGAGCCACAGGTGCCGCCCCCATTTCTAATGTTTTAGTTTGATCTCTGATGTTGGCCTAAGAGATGGAAACCAAAGCTACCCTGGCAAACACAGGCCTTCAATGCCAGAAGAGAAAGGAAAAATTGAAAATTAAGCCCCCTCCACTATTCAACCCACTTCTTACAAACATACCCCTGATCATTTCAGTGGAACCACAAGCTGGATCTTCTTGTATCTTTCTACTTAATGAATGGAATGGTCTATTTGTAACATAGGAATTACATGGGCTAACTGATTACATTTCTGGTCTGGCAACCTCAGATTCTGTATTTCCCAACATGCTAATTGAGAAGGGACACTAAGAAAGGGGCTTCTAAGGGGATGGGAGGAAAATCTGGTCTACTGGACCAGGAGAACCCATAAGAATAGGGGGATGGGCAACAATGATAACTGCAACCAAAAAATAGCCGGGCGTTGTGGTGGGTGCCTATAGTCCCAGCTACTTGAGAGGTTGATGCAAGAGAATCACGTGAGCCCAAGAGTTTGAGATTGCTGTGAGCTGTGATGCCAGGGCACTCTGGGAAGGGCAATATAGTTAGACTCTGTCTCAAAAATAAGTAAATTAATAAATAAAAAGAATGGGGGGTATAAGGAAAGTAGATAACCGATGGTGAAAAGAAAGAGACAATCAATGACCAATAGAAAAGAGCAATACCCTGAGGCACAGAGCAGCCAAAGAAAGACTTGCAGTCAATTACAAATCAGAGAGCATTTATACCCCGGCAGACCTTTCCTCCTCTGAGAGGGATCCACTTCCAACACTCTCTGCAAGCCTCTTAACTTTCTCTTCGCTCTTAACAAATAAAAATCTCTCTTTGTTACCCTGAAACTTGTGTAGGTTACTTTTACCTTCTATCCGCACTGCTTGCATCACTCTAGTTTGATTTCAAGTTTCCACTCACTTTTGCTTTTTTTTTTGAGGCAGAGTCTCAGAGGGCAGTGGCGTCAAAGCTCATAGCAACCTCAAACTCTTGGGCTTAAGTGACTCTCTTGCCTCTGTCTCCCAGGTAGCTGGGACTATAGGCACTTACCATAATGCCCGGCTATTTTTTGGTTGCAGTTGTCATTGTTCAGCAGACTCAGGCTGGGCTTAAACCCGGCAGCCTTGTATATCGCTGGCCCCCTACTCACTGAGCTATGGGTACTGCCTCATTCACTTTTTGCTTTTAATTACTGCCGTGCCTCCGTTGAATTTTCTACGTCAGGCAAGTAATCGAATTAGGTCAACTGGGTTTGGGGAATCGAGATCCCGGACCCCCAACACTAATGAACAAGGCTACCTCAGTGGAGATGAAGTTTCATTGTTTTCTCCTTCAACTATTTCTTCCTATTGCCTTAAAGCAAGGACACAGGATCTTGCTTTTGCTCAGGCTGGTCTCAAACTCCTGATCTCTCAAGCAATCCTTCCGCCTTAGCCTCCCAGAGTGCCAGGATTATAAGTGTGAGCCATGTGCATATTCTGGCCTCATATGTATATTCTTTTTTTAATTAAATGATAGCTGTGTACATTAATGCAATCATGGGGTACAGTGTGATGTTTTCATATATTCATATATATATTCTAAGGCATCACTAACTCCAGACAATAAACCCAATAAGAAGTAGGAGATGAAAATGAGGAAAGAAGAAAGACTTCTTAAATGTAGGATTTACTTTAAGTCACCTTACATCCATACTCTGTGCTTTTGATTTAATTTTCAAGCATTGCCCCCTAATTTTAGGACTGAGTCAAAAATAGTGTTTTTTAGAAAGGAATATCCATTTCTGATTGGATTTTTTTTTTTTGGAAACAGGAGCCTCAAGCTATCCCCCGGTAGAGTGCTACGGTAGAGTGCCGTAGCATCACAGCTCACAGCAACTTCCAACTCCTGGGCTCAAGCGAGTCTCCTGCCTCAGCTTCCCAAGTAGCTGGGACCACAGGTGCCCGCCACAATGCCTGGCTATTTTTTGGTTGCAGCCGTCCCGTCATTGTTGTTTGGCGAGCCCACGCTGGATTCAAACCCGCCACCTTAGGTGTATGTGGCTGGTGCCTTAGCCACTTGAGCCACAGGCGCCAAGCCTGAATGGATATTTTTAAAGTAGCACATGTAGCTGGACATGGTGGCTCATAATCCCAGGACTTTGGGAGGTTGAGGTGGGAAGATTGCTTGAGGCCAGGAGTTTAAGACCAGCCTGAACAATATAGCAAGACTCATTTCTACCAAAAAAAAAAAAAAATTAAATTAAAAATTAGCCATGTAAGATGGTGCTCACCTGTACTCCCAGCTACTCAGAAGGCTGAGGCAGGAGCATCTCTCTCTCTCTCTTTTTTTTTTTTTTTGAGACAGAGCGTCAAGCTGTCACCCTGGATAGAGTGCTGTGGCATCACAGCTCATAGTAACCTCCAACTCCTGGGCTCAAGCAAGTCTCCTGCCTCTGCCTCCCAAGTAGCTGGGACTACAGGCGCCCACCACAACGCCTGGCTATTTTCTGGTTGCAGCCATCATTGTTGTTTGGTGGGCCCAGGCTGGATTTGAACCCGCCAGCTCAGGTGTATGTGGCTGGCGCCTTAGCCGCTTGAGCCACAGGCACCGAGCCTCTTTTTTTTTGAGACAGAGTCTCACTACGTCACCCTCAGTGGAGTGCCATGGCGTCACAGCCCAGAGCAACCTCAAACTCTTGGGCTTAAGCAATTCTCTTGTCTCAGCTTCCTAAGTAGCTGGGGATTACAGGTACCTGCCACAACACCCAGCTATATTTTTATTGCAGTTGTCATTGTTGTTTAGCTGGCCTGCCAGGTTCAAACCCACCAGCCTCGGTGCACGTGGCCAGCGCCACAATCACTGTGCTATGTGCGCCAAGCCAAAGGCAGGAACATCTCTTGAGCCCAGGAGTTATGATTGTGTCACTGTATCTGCATACCAGCCTTGGTGACAGAACAAGACCCTATCTCTAAAATAACTAAATAAATGTAAGTAATATCTACATTTATTCATTCAATAAACATGTATTTAGAGCCTAATATAGTATCAGGCATAACACTAAGTGCTAAGGATACAAGTATGAATTAAATATAACCCTGATTTATGAAGGAGAAACAGATACACAATTGTAATGCAATATAAAGTCAAATACAGTAGAACCTCTTTTAGCTGACTACCCAAGAGACTGTAACTGGTGAAATCCAGAAATGGTCAACATAAGGAATTTTGTAGTTTATATAGTTTGCAGTCTATGAAAATTAGGTCAATTTAAGGAAGTGATCAACTAGGGAGATTCTACTGTATACAGAAATAAAGTACCAGAGGACAATTGAAAAGGAAGCAATTAATTGTGCCTTGGGGAGTTGGGAAAATGTTACAGGAGATGTTTTATTTGGATCTTAATGGATGAGTAGTAGTTCCACAGGCAAAGAATGCAGTGGATATTTTTCTTTAAAACAAGAATAGGCTCGGCGCCTGTGGCTCAAGTGGCTAAGGCGCCAGGCACATATACCTAAGGTGGTGGGTTCGAATCCAGCCCAGGTCCACCAAAAAAACAGCAATGATGGCTGCAACCAAAAAATAGCTGGGCATTGTGGTAGGCACCTGTGGTCCCAGCTACTTGGGAGGCTAAGGCAGGAGACTTGCTTGAGCCCAGGAGTTGGAGGTTGCTGTGAGCGGTGATGCCACAGCACTCTACCCAGGGGGATAGCTTGAGGCTTTGTCTTAAAAAAAAAAAAAACAAGAACAGTATTCATTCTAGACTTTTGATACAGCCTAAATCAGACCGAAGTAGCCAGGCTGAAAATTATTACTGGTGGCTCATACCTGTAATCCCAAGAACTCTGGGAGGCCGAGGCAGGTTGATCACCTGAGTTCATGAGTTCAAGACCTGCCTGACCTAGTATAAGACCCCATCTCTAAAAATAGCCAGCCACTGTGGTGGGCGCCTGTAGCCCCAGCTACTCAAGAGGCTGAGATAAGAGAATCTCTTGAGCCCAAGAGTCTGAGGCTTCTGTGAGCTATGACGTCATGGCACTCTACCCAGGGTGACAAAGTGAGACTCTTGTCTCAAAAAAACAAAAAGAGAAATTAGCAGAATTGGGAATTTAGTTTTAGCTCAGAAGAGGACATTCTTTTTCTTTTTTTTTGAGACAGAACCTCAAGCTGTCCCCTAGGTAGAGTGCTATGGCATCAAAGCTCACAGCAACCTCCAACTCCTGGGCTCAAGCGAGTCTCCTGCCTCAGCCTCCCAAGTAGCTGAGACCACAGGTGCCGACCACAACGCTCGGCTATTTTTTGGTTGCAGCCATCATTGTTTTTGGCGGGCCCAGGCTGGATTCGAACCTGCCACCTTAGGTGTACATGGCTGGGGCCTTAGCCGCTGGAGCCACAGGTGCCAAGCCGAAAAAGAGGACATTCTTTAGATAGTTTCATCAATTGTAGAAAATTTTAAAAAGATTTATTTACATATATCAAGACACATTGTACCCCATAAATATATGCAATTATTTTTTGTCAACAAAAGTAATATTGATAAAAAAGATTTAATTGTGTTATTTGTAGACATGTTTTAACATTTGGAAATACTTGTTCTTGTATTGATTTAGGGCAAACTAAGGAAATTTCACTTAACAGCAAAGGAATATATGACAACACAGTAATATTATTTAAAAATACTCACTAAAATTGTCCTTCAATATCTTTTCTGATTTATGTGCCATAAACAAACAACCTAACGCTATGAAGAATTGTAAAGGTTTTATTGCCACTTGTTTGGTATTGCCTGCATAACTCACTGGGAGTACCAGTTTTGAGTATCTCAAACTAAACGCCATAAAACAGCATGGCATTCCATTTCCTACACTTTTCACAGACAAAATTTCAGTGTGCACAAAAAGTATTTATAAATATGATAACTAGTTGTGAAATTTTTTTTGTTTTATTTAGATTCCAGATTTCCAGCCTACAGGAAGAAAAATAAGTGTCATAATGAAGATTTATGTTACTTCTCTGCAGGATCTCAGGCAAATTCCTTCCCCAAAGAAAACCACTTTTCAAAGATATCCTCAGTAAATGCTTTCTGTAATTAACATAAAATTCGCAAAGCCACTAGTGCTTCCACGTTTGAATTCATTTGCAAATAGGGACTACTCACTTTCTTGCTTCTCCACCCCAGGACCAGGCTCCAAGCATCACAGGTGCAGAAAGACTTTCAAAAAGGAATGAATAGGAACAAAAGGATGTAGGCGCCAGGAGCAAAACAGGATCTCCCAGCACAAAATTAATCTTGGAAGGAATAGCAGATCCAACACCAGGTATTATCGAAGTTTAAACTTTTAAAATGGTCATCAGAGATAGTGTATCAAGTTTATTAGGTCTTCCACTATGCCTGTCTTATTTGTTAAGCCTTTATCTTTGGCTTATCTTGAGGGATAGATTTCTGTGCTAAGCACATAAAAAGTGTTAAACCAATATTGATTTTTAAAGGGAGGTTGTAAGTATAAACTTTACTGTTATTTTAACTTTTAATTTATGGCTTACGGACCCAACAATGATTTCTAAGACCCTCGAGTTTCACAAGTCATGAGTTATTAGAAGATACACAACTCTGATATGCAACTGAAGAACCGCAAATAGTTATTAAATTACTCCACACCAAACAGCTTGGAGATCAGAGATGAAATGGTTAGGTAGAGAATCCTGCTGAAGTTCCAAGTCTCAATAGCGTGCATCGTGAGTTTAAACTCATTGTAATTAAAGTCATCCAGATGGCAGTTGGATTATTCAATAAAGAGGCAGTATTTATCTCAGAAGACTAGAGTGAGAAAATCCCCAGGGTAGGGGAAGGGACAGTTAATAAGCGCCCCTGGGAAAGTCTCTTTCAGAGAGGATTCGAAAATAATACGTTTGAATTTGAATCTTTGAATACAGATCTCCGCTAACAGCAGGAAAAGGGTCCTCTAGCCCAGCAAACCTTGGGCAGGACGGGAGTAAACGGAACTATAAAACAGCCTGCTCAGCTGTTTCTGGTTTGGGGCGCAGAGATAGAAATCGCGATCAGGGAAATGATGGAGTCCCTCAAAATAACCCGATGGGTCAAATAACGAGCTCCAGAGAAAGCGTTGACAAGCCACCCCCTACACCCCCGGGGTTTCCGCTCAATTTCGCCTCCCCCGCACGGGGGCGATCGGCAGGCGCGGCCCCTTCCCACGCGGGGCGCGTCGAGAGCGGACAGCTCCCGTCGGTGCTGCGGAGGGCGGGAAGTCCACGTTCCGCGGGCTCTGGCTGGTGGGCACCACCCCCCCGCCCCGAGGTTCCTGGAACCAGCTGGGCCGGCCAGGCCTCGCGCCTCCTCTCGCTGGCGGGTGTTCGCGAGGTAGCCGGTGGCAGCAGAGGCCTCGCGGCCGCCCGCTAAACCCGCCAGCGGATAACGCGGGGCGCCGAGGGGAGGCGGGGCGAGGCCGCGGGGCGGAGGGGGCGGGAGGTGCATCCTGGGAAATCCACCAACATGGGGCTCAGCGGCGGTAGCGGCCGCGACTCCAGGCTGCGGGTGCAGCGGCTTCCCTGACGCGCAGCTGGGGCCTCGCCGCCCGCCGCGGCCCAGGTTTCCGCTGCCGAAAGTCGCCAGCGCTCCCTTCTCCCGCCTGCCCGCCTGGGCCATGTGAGGGGGACGCTCCCTTAGCCGCCGCCTCCTCCTCCTCTTCCTCCCCTGCCCCTCCCTTCCTCCCTTCCCGCCCCCCTCACACAGGGCCCTCGAGGAGCCCCCACTGCTGCCGGCCCTTCGTACACAACCCACACGATGGACAGGAACTACGCGACCTCTGGTTTTACCGACCAGCAGCCGCCGCCCGCGCCCCCCGCAGCCCCCGCCGCCTCCAGCGCCGCTGCACAGCCCCCCGCCCCCGCCTGGGCCTACGAACCCCGAGCCGTAGCCGCCGCCGTCAACAGCAGCTGCAGCAGCGGCAGCAGCCCCAGCCTCAAGGCCAGGTAGGGAGGGTGGGCGGCGGGGTCGCGGCGGACCAGGAAAGGCCGGGGATGTGTTTGGGGCCTTCGCTCGGATGTAGCGCCGACCAGGGGTCCGGGCCAGGCGTGAAGCCCTGCACTAGTCTTCGCCCTCCTTGGGAGAGGCGACTGATGACTTGTGCGGGGTGGGTGGGGGCGCCCAGTGCAGGATTCGTGCCTGGGGCTAGTCAGATACATCAGGTGAAGGGAGAGTTAGGCAGGAGTCGTGAGGATCCGTCACCTTTCGAGTCCTGGGCTCTCACAGGATGAAGTTTGGGCTCTTTGCTGAACTCAGCATCGCAGAGACCCGGGACTGGCTCCAGGGGGTGCCGAGGAGGGCGCCGGGGAGTTTGGGGCAGTGACAATCTATTGTATCGAAGCCTGGTGGCCGACAATGTGGTTCTGGGGGCCTGGACGCTGTGAGGGTCGGGGATGCGGGGGAGGAAGAGGCTCAGAGCCGCGTCATTGGCACTGGAGGACTGGGAGAGCTGGGCTACAGTAGAAACCACGGACGCGGGGCAGGAGAGGGGTCCCTTCGGGGCTCAAACGCTGCACCGGGGCTGGGTGACATATGTTTGCAGAGGTGGCCAAGACTAAGCGATAGTTCTCTTCCACGCGTTCAAAGTTGCTCTCGGGTTTCCTCCCCTTTTAACAACAGCAGGAAGTAAGGAATCTTTTTCTTCTGTGCCTTGAGGTGACTGGGACTTGGGAAGAAATGGGGTTTGGAGGGATCAGTGAAGGCCCTAAAGGTTGAAAGAACCGAACCGTGCTTTTCGGCTCTCTCGGTTTCATTATGTGGCGCGGGGATCAGGAGTTCATCTTTCCTCCAGCATGACCAAGAGAATCTAAAATGTTGACTCCTACATGATATTTAAGCTCCCGGGAAATGTGTAGTTGTGCCACACTGAAACGGTCCTATTTGAATGATAACTAGAAGGCGTGGTCTGGTTTGGAGGCTCGGCGAGAGGGGTGTTTTAAAGCCACCTCTCCCGAACAATACGGAATCTGGTAGGTGCAGCTTCTGATTACAAGGACCAGGGAATCCTGGGTTGCTAATGACTTCATCCTCAGCTACCAACAGGAAGCTTCGTGGCTTTGTGATCTCATCATATTTCTTAATTATTTTCACGACAGACGTGAACTTTTTTTTTACTTATGTATGTTAGTGTTCTAGGTCATTGTGTTTATTTTTTATAAAAGTTCTCCGTTTATGATTTGGAAAATATGTTCAAAGAGCAGCTAGTCTTTGTCTTAAATTGTACCTTCGGATGATTGTGAAAGAATGAGAAAAATTTGCTTCCAGAAAAGAGAAATAAGCTTTTCTTCGAAAATTTTAAGCCCTTTGTTTAACAAAGACCTGGAATTAAAATAATTAAATAATTAAAATAATGTGATGTGCCAGTTTGCAGCTGAATAATTAAATGCTGAAACCTTTTAGAAATAGCCATAATTGAATATTATGTACAAGTAAGCATTTTAAGGACTTTTATGAAAGATATTTGGCATTTCTCCTATTATTTCTTTTTGGTGGTAATTTGACTGTCAGTTTTCAAGTATCTTTTGTATTGAGTATGATAATTTACAAATTAATATTACTTTCTCTTCAGTGAAACAGCAAGATTAGATATTTGTGCAATATTTTTTATGTTTTAAATAGAAAATGTCTTATGAGGTAAATGAAACTGAAATGCTACCTAGTTATTTCTTTTAGCGGAATACTTCTGAGGCAAGAAACTAAAATCTCCTTGTCATATTTTCCAAATGTTATTTATCGAAGTAACATAGAATAACTTCCCAAACACATTTGAAAATAGTAAGGAAAATTCACTTGTAGCCCATAATCTGAAGGAGATTTATTTCTATTTATTTAAGATTTTGATTCTTAAATGTTATGCCCCCTCACCCCACACCCTGTTTTTAGTAATTTTTTAAAAACAGAAAATGCAGTTTTACCTCTCCCC
>NW_003852396.1:59769316-59771037 GCF_000181295.1 Otolemur garnettii
CCCGGGCTGGGGATTCAAACCCGCCACCTTAGGTGTATGTGGCTGGCGCCTTAGCCACTTGAGCCACAGGCACCGAGCCAACAGGTATGTTTCTTAAAGAAAATTTAAAAGGTAGTAAACTTGTGGCTTTCCTATTACAACATTTGAATAGTGTTTTAGGAGATCTTTTTTAGATCTTTATAATTTCTTCTGTATTAACCTTTGTTGTGAATTGGTAATCTAGAATTAGCTTCCTGAAGTTGATTTTCTTTACTATTAAAAGAACAATACTTTGGGAATATTTCCTTTTTTTGAGACAGAGCCTCAAGCTATCCCCCTGGGTAGAGTGCCGTGGCATCGCAGCTCTATAGTTTCAAATGGTCCATTTTTCAGATGTATATCACTACTTTCTCTCCCTACCTTCCATGTATTATTTGAAAGCAAATTTCAGACCATATATCTATCTTTTTCAGTCATATTATGAGAGATAATTCTGAAGTATTAGGCTTAAAAATTTTTTGGCATAACCACAATATGTAGGATATTTTTAAGGCAGTATAAAATATTCTACTGCTTTTAATACCTGAAATCAATCTTTTTTTATTTTTAATTATTATGGGCACATAATAGTTGTATATCTTTATAGGGTACATATGATATTTTGATACAGGCATGCAGTGTGAATTAATCAAATTAGGGTAAATGAGGTATCCATTACTTTAGGGATTTATTATTTCTTTCTGTTAGGAACACTACAGTTCCACTGTTGGAGTTATTTTAAAATATACTCTAATTTGTTGGTTATCATCACTTTGTTGTGTTATCAAATATTATTCATATCATCTAACTATACTTTTGCACCCATTAACCATCTCCACTTTATTCTTCCCTCCTCACTACCGTTCTCAGCCTCTGGTAACCATCATTCTATTCTCTGTCTTCATGAGATCAGTTGTTTTTAATATGTATCTTCCACATGTGGGTGAGAACATGGGAAATTTATCTTTCTGTGCTTGGCTTATTTCATTTAATATAATGTTCTTAGTTTTTATTGATGTTGAAAATGGGAGGATTTCATTCCTTCTCATGGCTATATAATATTGTATATTTGCTCCACAATTTCTTTATCCATTCATCTGTTGATAGACATTTAGACTGATTCCAAAGCTTAGCTATTGTGAATAGTGTTGGAATAAACATGAGAGTACAGATGATCTTTTCTATATACTGAGTTCCCCTTGTTTGGATACATACCCTGCGATAGGATTGGTGGGTCATATGCTAATTATTATTATTTTGTTTTTTTCAGCTTTTTGAGGAACTTCAGCACCGTTCTCCATTCTCTGTGCTAATTTACTTTGCCACCAACAGGGTATAAAGATTCCCATTTTTCCAAATGTCCATTTGTTCTTTTGAAAAATATCTATTCAGATCTTTTGCCCAATTTTAATTGATTTGTTTGATTTTTTTCCTCTTGAGTTTTTTGAGCTCCTTCTGTATTCTAGTTATTAGTGCCTTGTCAGGTGGGTGGTTTGCAGATATTTTCTCCTGTTCTGTGGGTTGTCTCTTCCCTTTGTTGATTGTTTCTTTTGTTGCACAGAATTTTCGCTTGATGTTATCCCATTTGTCCAATATTCCTTTGGTTACTTATACTCAAGAATTAATTGGGATAAGGCATCAGCCACATACACCTAAAGTGGCAGGTTCACATCCCCTGGCCAGGCGTTGTGGCGGGCGCCTGT
>NW_003852396.1:59772043-59774483 GCF_000181295.1 Otolemur garnettii
GCAACCTCCAACTCCTGGGCTCAAGCGAGTCTCCTGCCTCCGCCTCCCAAGTAGCTGGGACCACAGGTGCCCACCACAATGCCCGGCTATTTTTTGATTGCAGCCATCATTGTTGTTTGGCAGGTCCGGGCTGGATTCGAACCTGCCACCTTAGGTGTACGTGGCTGGCACCTTAGCCACTTGAGCCACAGGCGCCAAGCCATAACTTTTTTTTCTAATGTATTTTGTAGAGACAGAGTCTCACTTTATCACCCTCAGTAGAGTGTTGTGGTATCACACAGCTCACAGCAACGTCCAACTCCTGGGCTTAGGCGATTCTCCTGCCTCAGCCTCCGGTGTTGTGGTGGGCGCCTGTAGTCCTAGCTACTCAGGAGGCTGAAGCAAGAGAATGGCCCAAGCCCAGGAGTTGGAGGTTGCTGTGAGCTGTGACGCCACAGGACTCTACCAAGGTGTCTTTTGTAGAGTCTCTGTCTCTACAAAAAATAAAAAATAAGGGCAGTGCCTGTGGCTCAGCAGGGCGCCAGCTCCTTATACTGTGGGTGGTGGGTTCAAACCCAGCCCTGGCCAAATTGCAAAAAAAGAAAATATATAGGCAATGTGGCGGGTGCCTGTAGTCCCAGCTACTCGGGAGGCTGAGGCAATAGAATCCAGGAGTCCTCAAACTTTTTAAACAGGGGGCCAGTTCACTATCCCTCAGACCATTGGAGGGCCTCAAACAGGGGACCAGCCAGTTCACTCACTGTTCCTTAGACCGTTGGAGGGCCAGACTGCCAGCCCCAGCAGGAGTCAGCTGCTAAGCAGGACAGGCAGCAGCGGCAAAAACACCAGGCAGGTTGATTAAATGTCCTAGGTGGGCTGCATGTGGCCCGTGGGCTGTAGTTTGAGGACACCTGAGTCCTAAGCCCAAGAACTGGAGGCTGCTGTGAGCTGTGATGTCACAGTTCTCTACTGAGGGTGATAAAGTGCAACTCTGTTTCAACTCTGTTTCTACAATAAAAAATAAAATGCGGGTGGTGCCTGTGCCTCAAAGGAGTAGGGCGCTGGCCCCATATATCGGCGGTGGCAGGTTCAAACCCAGCCCTGGCCAAAAACTGAATAAATAAATATATAAATAAAATAAAAAATAAATATAAAATAGGCTTGGCACCTGTAGCTCAGTGGTTAGGGCGCCAGCCACATACACTGGGGCTGGTGGGTTTGAACCTAGCCCAGGCCTGCTAAACAATGACAACTACAACAAAAGGAAAATTAGCCAGGCATTGTGGTAGGTGCCTATAGTCCCAGCTATGTGGGAGGCTAAGGCAAGAAAATTCGCTTAGGCCAAAGAGTTTGAGGTTGCTATGAGCTGTGACACCAGAGCACTCTACCAAGGGCAACATAGTAGGACTCTGTCTCAAAAACAAATAAATAAATATAATAAATTATCAGGACATGCTGGCACTAACCTATAGTCCAAGCTGCTTTGGAGGCTGAGGCAGGAGGATCTTGTTAGCCCAGGTTCCTGTGAGTTACAAGGGTGCCACTGCATGACAACTTGGGTGACAGCAAGACCCTGTCTCAAAAAGAAAGTACCAAGTTACAAATGATAGTTTGTTTTATTTTGATAAGAGATGATCCCTGTAATAGTTTTACTTGTACTTTTTTCTATGATATCTTAAATGAAAGAGGCAAATTTTGAGTTTTAGGTGAGTTTTAAGGAATTTTGAACTCTAGACAACATTCTTTTTTCTTTTTTTGAGACAGAGTCTTGCTATGTTGCCCTCGGTAGAGTGCTGTGGCATCCCAACTCATAGCAACCCCTAACTCTTGGGCTCAAGCAATTCTCTTGCCTTGGCCTCCCGCGTAGCTGGGACTATAGGCACCCATTAGAATACCTGGCTACTTTTTGTTTTTAGCAGACCTGGGCCGGGTTCGAACCCCCTAGCCCTTGTGCATGTGGCCAGCACCCCAACCACTGAGCCTGGGTTCTGAGCCTAGATAACATTCTTGAGAGTGGCAATATTGTTGGTCGTCTGTAAAGTAGTGTCCCTATAATTTCTGTTCTAAACACTTTTTTTTTTTTTTTTTTTGAGATAGAGTCTCACTGTGTCATCCCTGGTAGAGTACTCTGGTGTCAAGGTACAGCAACCTCAAACTCTTGGGCTCAAGCGATTCTCTTGCCTCAGCCTCTCAAGCAGCTGGGACTAGAGGTGCCTGCCACAACACCTGGATACTTTTGTTGTTATTGTTGTCATTGTTTAGCAGGCCTGGGCTGGGTTCAAACCCAACAGCCCTGGTGTCTATGGCAGGCTCCTTAACCAGTGAGCTATGGGCACCAATCTTCTTTTTTTTTTTCTTTTTTGAGGCAGAGCCTCAAGCTATCCCCCTGGGCAGAGTGCCATGGCATCACAGCTCACAGCAACCTCCAACTCCTGGGTTCAAGCGAGTCTCCTGCCTCAGC
>NW_003852396.1:59775586-59779256 GCF_000181295.1 Otolemur garnettii
GCCTCCCAAGTAGCTGGGACCACAGGCGCCCGCCACAACGCCCGGCTATTTTTTTTTGGTTGCAGCCGTCATTGTTGTTTTGGCAGGTCCGGGCTGGGGATTTGAACCCTCCACCTTAGGTGTACGTGGCTGGTGCCTTAGCCGGTTGAGCTATAGCTGCCAAGCCCCAACACACTTTTAATGTAACGTTTCTCTTAGGCATTTTTTCCCTCACTTCCATGACTTCAAAAACACTCAATTGGTGATGATTCCTGGTTTTTTATTTCTAGCTGAGATTTCTCTTCTGAGTCCTATATAGAAATGGACTGTTGTCATTAGCTCTTTTTTGATTATTTCTCACTATCTCTTAGGAATACTTCAAACTCAGTGCATCCAAAATTAAACCTTTCCATATTTGTTCAGTTTTTGTGCAGTTATCATTCAAGATTCCTCCAGGATTCCTTCCTATCGTTCAGTCTTCTCCATTGTATTTTTTCCAGGGTTCTTAACAGTGTCTGTTGCCACTGTTTTGACCTTATAATTTGTTTTTTCTTGGGACAAGGTCTCATTCTGTCCAAGGGGCTAAAGCATGGTCACGTCATCATAACTCACTGCAACCTCAAACTCCCAGGCTCAGGCAATTCTCCTCCTCCACCTCCTGAGTAGCTAGGGCTATAGGTGTATGCCACTGTATCTGGCTGATTTTTAAAATATGTTATTTAGGCTGGTCTTGAACACCTGGTCTCAAGTAATCCTTCTACCTTGATCTCCCAAAGTGCTGGAATTACTTGTGTGAACCACTACACCTGGCCTAATGTGCCATTGTGTTTATTTCTAGATCTTTGTATATGCCATTTTATCTCCTTGGAACCTTCTTTTCTTGTTCTTTCCTTGGATAATTTCTCTTCTTCCTTTGGAAACTCAGCTGTCATTTCCTAAAGGAAATCTCATAGTGTTACATTTACTTAGTTTTGCCTTTTTATTTCTGCCTAGCATATAATACCTGACAGTCAGTAAATGTCAGTTGTATAAATGCAGACCTCACCTTTAGGTGCAATAATAGCATTGAATGAGTGTTTTGTATGTGCCAAACACAGTACTGTTCTATCTAGGTAGCATATACCATATATGCTTTCTCAATTATTCTGAACAACCTGATGAAAGGTGTTACTATTACCCATCTTTTACTGATATATAAACTGAAATTTAGCCTGTGTGGTTAGTCTAAAGACACAGAATTTGTACAGAATGAATCTGGTAGCTTTTTCGCAGAGTCTGAATTTACATAGCTGTTCTACAGTTGTTTTATGTTTCACTAGTTTATTTTTTCAAATTCACAGTAGTTTCATAGCAAGGGCCGATCATTCTTAGGCTACATGTTTTTGTTTTTAATTCTCAAGCTGATTAGCTAACATGTATTTTTTAAATATTTGGCATTTAGTATGAGTGGGATCTAGACCTATAGTAAAGTACCACACAGATAATTCAGTGAACCTAGTATTTATTTCTGTTCAGATTTTATACTAAAGAATAATGTATGATAGTTGAAGTAAAAATATTTTTGTTAACTCTGAACAATAGAATCACAAAGAACATGAGGCTTTATAAATAGGAAAGCTGGTATTCAACAAGATTATGTGCTTGCTCAAAGTCTTGTAGCATTTATTTACAGAGCAGGACAGGAATTTGAGGCTCCTAACATTCAATCCAGGGTTGTCATCTTTTTCAGCTTTGAAAAGTTGATTCAATAAGACTAAAACAGTATTTTCAAAGCTTGGCTGAGCAGAGTGGCTCATGCCTGTAATCCTAGCACTCTGGGAGGCAGAGGCAGGTAAATTGCTTGAGCTCAGAAGTTCAAGACCAGTCTGAGTAAGAATGAGAACCTATTGCTACTAAAAATAGAAAAATTAGCTGGCATGGTGGCACATGCCTGTAGTCCCAGCAACTCAGGAGGCTGAGGCAAAAGGATTGATTGAGCCGAACAGTTTGAGGTTGCTGTGAGCTATGATGCCATGGCCATTCTACCCAGGGCAACAGAGTGAGACTCTGTCTTAGAAAAAAAAAAAAATTCAAAGCTTAAGGAGAATACTGTTTTTATTCTAGTTTTCAATGGCTAAATTCTTTAACACAAAGAGAAGAAAATTATATGACTACTTAAGGTAAAATCATTCATTCAGTGCTTAATTACTTACTGTATGCAAGTACTGGCTTGTTACCTGGGATTTTACATATTTCATGGAACTTTTACTAATTGATTTTTAAGCATGGAATGTGTTTTATTTCTTGTGCATTATAAACATAGCTACCCCAAGGAATAGGTTTATATGTTACTAATATCTGGATCTAAGCACAAGATAGCATATTTTCTGTGTGTTCAAAAGCATTTTTCTTAGGGTTATATATCATATTCATTGTATGAATTGCCATTTTAGATGGGGGAACTTGTACTTTTGTTTTTGTATTTTTATTTTATTTATTTATTCATTTATTTTTGCAGTTTTTTGCCAGGGCTAGATTTGAACCCGCCACCTCCTGTATGTGGGGCCAGTGCCCTACTCCTTTGAGCCACAGGCGCCGCCCCTGTTTTTTTGTTTTTGAGATAAAGTCTTTTACTCTGGAAATTTTTTAAATTTAATTTTTAATTAAAATCAGTTGTATACATTTATGTGGTAAATGTGATGATTTGATATACTGTGTGGAATGCTTAAATCAAACTGATTAACATAACCGTCACGTCACTTATTTTTTTTTGATAAGACATTTAAAATTTATTCTTAGTTTTTGTTTTTTGAGACAGAGTGTTACTTTGTTGCCCTTAGTAGAGTGCCCTGGCGTCATAGCTCATAACAACTTTAAACTTTTGGGCTCAAGAGATTCTCTTGCCTCAGCCTCTGTAGTAGCTGGGACTATAGGCATCTGCCACAACACCCGGCTATTTTTTTTTAGAGACAGGTCTCACTCTTGCTTAGGCTAATCTCAAATCTGTGAGCTCAGGCGATCCACCCGCCTCGGCCTCCCAAGTGCTGGGATTACAGGCATGAGCCACCACGCTTGGCCTGTACTCTTAGTTATTTTGAAATATACCCTTGCATTGTACACATTAGGGGAGATCCCACCAATTGTTCTCCCTCCTCTTACCAGTTATCCTTCCCTCCTCCTCTCCCCTCCCCATTGCTAGACTATATTTGTGTTTTATCATTCATATGAGTGTGTAAGTATTTATATATTGGTTTCATAATAGTATTGAGTACATTGGATACTTTTTTTTTCCCCATTCTTTTCTTTTTTTTAGACAGGAGCCTCAAGCTGTCCCCCTGGGTAGAGTGCCATGGCATCACAGCTCACAGCAACCTCCAACTCCTGGGCTCAAGCAGGTCACCTGCCTCAGCCTCCCAGGTAGCTGGGACAACATGCGCCTGCCACCACACCCAGCTATTTTTTGGTTGCAGCCGTCATTGTTGTTTTGCGGGCCCAGTCTGGATTCGAACTTGCCACCTTAGGTGTATGTGGCTGGCGCCTTAGCCACTTGAGCCACAGGCACCAAGCCTTTTTCCCCATTCTTGAGATACCGTACTAAGAAGAATGTGTTCCACCTCCATCTGGGTAAACATAAAGATGTAGAGTCTCCATCTTCTTATGGCTGAATAGTATTCCATGCTATACATGTACCACAATTTTTTTTTTTTTTTTT
>NW_003852396.1:59780969-59785275 GCF_000181295.1 Otolemur garnettii
AAAAAAAAAAAAAAAAGCCAGGCGTTGTGGTGGGTGCCTGTAATCCCAGGTGGTACTAGGGAGGCGGAGGCAGGAGAATCACTTGAGGCCAGGAGTTGGAGGTTGCTGTGAGCTGTGATGTTACAGCACTCTACACAGGGGGACAGCTTGAGGCTCTGTCTCAAAAAAAAAAAAAAAGATGATTCTTCCCCTTGCAAAATTCTGACCCTCCTTATTCTCAAGATTGAATCTATATCCTACTCATGAGTGGGTCAAGAGATGGAAGAGTCTATGCTAAGTTGAAAATGCAACGACTGAGACAAATCCCTCAGCTGATTTATCTTTTATAGATGTCAGCTTGGATAATATTTGGAGTATAGGAGGATGGTAAAAGTCCACATTTTCTTTCCCTACCACCAATTCAGGGCTTGGGGACTAGGAAGGGTTATGGTGGGCCACAGTAGATACTAAACCTCAATCAGTGCTGTCAGGTTATTTATTATAAGTTAATATCTTCTGAAATTTATTTTATTTTATTTTTGAAGTTTTTGGCCAGGGCCGGGTTTGAACCTGCCACCTCTGGTATATGGGGCTGGCGCCTCACTCCTTGAAACACAGGAGTAAAAATTAAATTAATTTTAAAACCATAAAGATATTAGATAAATATTTTTTAAAAATTATTATAGGCCAACATAAGAGATCTCATGCATGACGGCAAGGCTTATATATAAACTACCTACTTATTCAATAATGTATAGGTCATGAAAATTTCCAAAGATTACTAAAGTTGGATGACTAAAATATAATTCACATACCATATAATTGGACATTCAAAACACACAATTCAGTAGTTTTTAGAGTATTCACAAGGTTGTGTGACCATCCCCATTATCTGATTTTAAATTATTTATTGAAAGAGTCTCATTTTGATGCCCTCGGTGGAGTGCTGAGGAGTCATAGCTCACAGCAACCTCAAACTGTTGGGCTATAGCGATTCTCTTGCTTTAGCCTCCCAAGTAGCTGGGACTACAGGTGCCCACCACAAGGCCTGGCTATTTTTAAGGATCAGGTCTCGCTCTGGCTCAGGCTCATCTTGAATCTTTGAGCTCAGGTAATCCACCCACCTCAGTCTCCCAAAGTACTAGGATTGCAGGTGTGAGCCACTGTGAACTTGGCCTCCCATTACCTAATTTTAGAGCATTTTCATACCATAACCATTAGAAATGTCTTCCATTTTCTTCTCTTCCTGGTCCTTGGCAAACACAGTAATCTTTCTGTCTCCATGGATTTGCTTATTCAGGATGTTACATGCAGTCATGTATCACTTAATTAAGGGGAAATGTTCTGAGAAATGAGTTGCTAGGTGATTTCTTTGAGCATCTTACACAAACCTAAATGGTACATCCTACAATACACCTAGGCTATATGGCATAGTCTGTTGCTCCTAGGCTGTAATCATTATACTGGATACTGTAGGCAACTGTTACAGTGGTGTTTGTATCTCTACATATTTAAACATAAAAAGGTGCAGCAAAAGTATGATACAATAAGTCCCATACATGTTGCCTGTCTTTTTTTCTTTTTGAGATAGTCTCAAGCTGTCACCCTGTGTAGAGTGCTGTAGCATCACAGCTCACAGCAGCTTCCAAGTCTTGAGCTTAAGCAATTCTCTTGTCTCAGCCTTCCAAGTAGCTGGGACTACAGGCACCCACCATAATGCCTGACTATTTTTTTTTTTAGTTGTAGTTGTCATCATTGTTGTTTGGCAGGCCCAGGCTAGATTCGAACCTGCCAGCTCCAGTGTACGAGGCTGGTGCCCTAGCCACTTGAGCTACAGGCGCTGAGCCTGTTGTCTGTCACTGACTGAATGACAATGTTATGTAGGGCATGACTATAAATGGAATTTTTTTTTTTTTTGAGACAGGAGCCTCAAGCTGTCCCCCTTTGTAGAGTGCCATGGCATCTCAGCTCACAGCAACTTCTAACTCCTGGGCTCAAGCGAGTCTTCTGCCTCTGCCTCCCAAGTAGCTGGGACCACAGGCGCCTGCCACAATGCCCAGCTGTTTTTTGGTTGCAGCCGTCATTGTTGTTTGGCGGGCCTGGGCTAGATTCGAACCACCACCTTGGGTGTACGTGGCTGGCGCCTTAGCCACTTGAGCCACAGGCGCCGAGCCTGTAAATGGAATTTTTGTGTTTGGCTTCTTTCACTAGCATATTGTGCCTCTTTATGGGTGAATAACATTTCATTATGTGACTGTATCACCTTTTATTTACCCATTTATTAATTGTTGCATATTATGATTCTTTCCACCTTTTGACAGTTATGAATAATGTTGCTGGGAGCATTCTTGTACAGCTTTTCATTCTCTCAGATATATTCCTAGACTGGAATTGCTAGGCCATGTGATAACTATGTTGAATTTTTTGAGGGAAACATGATATTTTGATTGGTTTTTTAACTCAGTGAACTACTATTGCTTCATTTAAAGCTAATTTTACATCACATAGACTCTTTATCCCATTGTACTTATATATAAGTTGTCAAAAAAAACCTGTTTCGTAATGGTGGGGAGGATATTGCATGCTTTATGAGTAATGGTATAGAACTCTTTTAATTTGGGCTTCAGTAATTAAAATGATTGGACGATGGCTCAAATAGATCACAGCTTACTTTGAAAATCCACATATAATGTCTAAAATTAATAAAAATCTCAGTTTATTCAGGGTGTTTATTTATTTATTTGAGACAGTCTACTATGTTGCCCTCTGTAGAGTGCTTTGATGTCACAGCTTACAGCAACCTTAAATTCTCCGTCTCCCTCTTTTTTTTTTTTTTTTTTTTTTTTTGAGACAGAGCCTCAAGCTGTCCCCCTGGGCAGAGTGCCATGGCATTACAGCTCACAGCAACCTCCAAATCCTGAGCTCAAGTGAGTCTCCTGCCTCCGCCTCCCAAGTAGCTGGGACCACAGGCGCCCACCACAACGCCCGGCTATTTTTTGGTTGCAGCTTGGCATTGGTCATTGTTGGTCATTGTTGCTTGGCAGGTCATTGGCATTTGGTCATTGTTGCTTGGCAGGTCCGGGCTGGGGATTCGAACCCGCCACCTTGGGTGTACATGGCTGGCGCCTTAGCCGGTTGAGCTATAGGCGCTGAGCCACGCTCTTTTTTTTTTTTTATCAAATGCTAGCTGTGTACATTAGTGCAATCATGGGGTACAGTGTGGTGTTTCATATACAATTTGAAATATTTTCATCAAACTGGTTAACATAGCCTTTATGTCATTTTCTTAGTTATTGTGTTAAGATAAACTCTGGGTCTTAAGCAATTCTCTTGCCTCAGCCTCCCAAGTAGCTGGGACTACAGGCGCCTGCTACAACACCTGGATACTTTTTGGTTGCAGCTGTCATTGCTGTTTAGCTGGCCCCAGGCTGGGCTCCAACCTACCTGCTTCCATGTATGTGGCTGGTGCCCAACTCACTGAGCTATGGGTGCCAAACCAGTAGACTATATTTTTGAGAAATGTTGCAGATTTACACAAAAATCAAGACAGTATTTCTTGTGTATCCCAGCATCCAGTTTCCCACTACGTTTGTTACAATTAATAAGCCAATATTGATACATTATTGATAATATTAACTAAAGGCAGTAGTTTATTAAGATTTCCTTAGTTTTTACTTAATATCTCTTTTTCTCCAGGGAAACCACATTACTTTATCTTGTCTCCTCTTTTCTGCCACAGTTTCTGAGGCTTACTCTGTCTTTGGTGACCTTTACAGTTTTGGAAAGTAGTGGTGTTCAGTTAATTTGTAGGATGCCCTTCTTTTGGAATTTGCCTCATGTTTTTCCTCATGATTAGACTGGTATTATGGGCTTTGGGGAACAATACCACAGAAGCAAAGTGTTATTTTTATCACTTCATATTAAGGGTACATACTGTCACCATGAATTTTCAGTATTGGTAATAACCTTATTACCTGGTTGAGGTGGTATTTGTCACGTTTCTACACTGTAAAGTTACTCTTTTCTCTCCTTTCAATATTGTACTCTTTGGAAAGAGGTCACTCTATGTAGTCCACATTTGAGAAGCTAGAAGTTTGGTCCCCTCTCTTTGAGTGTAGAGAATTTATATAATTTATTTGTATAAAGGAGATTTGTCACTTTCCCTGTGTTTATTCAGTACAGAATATCAGTACAGATTCATGAATATTTATTTATATTTTGGGCTATAATTCAGTATTACTCTTCAATTGCTTAAAATGTCCCAGCTTTGGTCATTGAGAACTTTTTCTTTTCTTGTCTTTTTCTTTTTCTTTTTTTTTTTTTTTTT
>NW_003852396.1:59785731-59787806 GCF_000181295.1 Otolemur garnettii
GCGAGTCTCCTGCCTCAGCCTTCCAAGTAGCTGGGACTACAGGCGCCCGCCACAATGCCTGGCCATTTTTTGGTTGCAGCCATCATTGTTTGGCGGGCCCAGGCTGGGGATTCGAACCTGCCACCTTAGGTGTATATGGCTGGCACCTTAGCCGATTGAGCCACAGGCGCCGAGCCGGGAACTTTTTCAATTATCTTACGATCTTTGACATGAATATAGGATTTTTTTTTCTTCTTTTTGTTCATTCTTCTAGCACTTTCTTACTTTCTGTCACTACAAGATACTTTAGGCGCTTCTTGTGTGAGCCACAAGGAGCTTGGTTCCTCCTTTCCTAGGAGCCTTGGTTCCTTTTTCTTAGAAAATATTAGAAACCAGGATCTAGGTACTAGGTATACTTTTTGCTGCTAGAGTATCATTGCTTCTAGGCTCCATTAGCCAAAGTAAGGACATAGGTGTGTAGGTTGTTTTAATATAGAGAATGGTTGTTATCATAATTTGTAAAACACATAAAAAGATGTATTTTGAAAAAATAGTTGAGCATTTCAAATTATATTTAAATTTAAATGTGTAGCAAGAGAATAAATTTGAACTCCTACTTCACATCCAAATTAACTCAAAATGGATTAAAAGACCTAAATGTAAAAGCTGAAATATTCTTAGGGAAAACGTAGGCATAAATTTTTATGACTTTGCATTAGGTAGTGATTTATTTTTCTTTTCATCTTCTTTTTTTTTTTTGAGACAGAATCCCATTCTGTTATCTGGGCTAGAGTGCACAGTGATGTCATTATAGCTCACTGTAACCTAAGTCTTCTGGGCTCAAGTGAGTGATCTTCCTGTGCCTTAGCCTCCTGAGTATCCAGAACTACAGGTGCGTGCCACCATGCCTGGTTAATTTTTCTATTTTTTATAGAGACAAGGTCTCACTGTGTTGTTCAAGCTGGTTTTGAACGCCTGGCTTCAAGTAGGCCTTCCACCTTAGCCAATGCTAAAGTGCTAGGATTACCGGTATGAACCACCACCTGAGCTAGGTATTGATTTCTCAGGTCATTAAAAGCATGAATGACAAAGGAAAAAATAATTGGACTTTATCAAAATTAAAAACATTTGTGCTACTCATGTTACCTTTTAAGAAAATGAAAAGATTACTCATAGAGTAGCAAACAGTGTTTAAAAATCATATATTTATCCTGGACTTGTATTTCACATATATAAAGAACTCTTATACTTCAGTAATAAAAAGACAACCCAGTTAAAACATTGGCAAAGCATCTGAATAGATGTCCAAAGATCCACAAATGGCCAATAAGTACGTGTAAAGATACTCAACATTATTAGTCATCATTGGCTAAGTTAAAATCAAAACCATAGTAAGATGCCACTTTTCACCTGTTAGGATGTCTGTTAGGTATAATAAAAAGTAAAACAATAACAAATATTGGTGAAGATGCTGAGAAAAAAAAATTTTTGAGACAGAGTCTTACTATGTCGCCCTCGGTAGAGTGCCATGGTGTCACAGCTCATAGAAACCTCAAACTCTTAGGCTTTGCTGGCCTTTGCCGGGTTCATACCTGCCATCCTTGGTGCATGTGACCAGTGTCGTAACCACTGTGCTCTGGGCGCCGACCCAAAAGCAAAAAATTTGGGTAGGTCTTTTCTAAAGAAATTTCTACATGGCAGATAAACAAGGATGTTGAGAATTGTTAGTTACTGAGAAATGCAAATTAAAACCATAGTGAAATTATTATTCCATATCAGTTAGGATAGCTAACATTTAAAAACAAGAAAGGAGGGGGAGGGAGGGAGATATATTTGTGGGAATGTATACTGGTATAGCCAGTTTGTCTAAGTTAAACGTATATTACTATATAACTCAGCTATCTCCCTCCTAGTTATTTACTCAAGTGAAATGAAAACTATGGTCACACAAAAACTTATGTAGTCTTTTTTTTTGAGACAGAGCCTCAAGCTATCCCCCTGGGTAGAATGCCATGGCATCACGCTCACAGCAACCTCCAACTCCTGGGCTCAAGCGAGTCTCCTGCCTCAGCCTCCCAAGTAGCTGGGACTACAGG
>NW_003852396.1:59787870-59789132 GCF_000181295.1 Otolemur garnettii
GTTGTTTTTGCGGGCCCAGGCTGGGGATTCGAACCCGCCACCTTAGGTGTATGTGGCTGGCGCCTTAGCCGCTTGAGCCACAGGCGCCGAGCCACTTATGTAGTCTTTAGGAGTTTTATTCATAATTGCCAAAAACTAGAAAGAATCCAAATGTCCTTAACTAGTGAACAGAATAAAAAAATAAACAAGCCTGTGGTGCATCCATACAAGGAAATACTGTTCCTCAGTAATAAAGGAATGAATTACTGATAGATGAATCTTAAAATGTTAAACTAAGTGAAAGAAGCAAGTCAGACACAAAGCCTACATTAAATAGATTGAATTTATATGACATGTTGGGAAAGGTAAAACCATAGGGACAGAGAAGAGACCATGGTTGCCTGGGGACTTGGTAGTGTTAAGAGTTCACTACATAGAGGCACAGGGGAATCTTGTCATGATGGAATTATTCTCTACCTTGGATTTTGGGGTGCTTATGCCATCATTTATTGTAACTCGTTGACTTGCATATTAGAAAAGGTGAGTTTTACTATATGAAAATTATGCTTTTTTTTTTAAGAGACAGTCTCACTTTGTTGCCCTTGGGAGGGTGCTGTGGCATCACAGCTCACAGCAACCTCCAGCTCTTGGTTGGATTCTTGCCTCAGCCTCCTGAGTAGCTGGGACTACAGGTGCCTGCTACAACACCCGGATATTTTTTTGTTGCAGTTTGGCTGGGGCAAGGTTTGAACCTGCCACCCTCAGTATATGGGGCTGGCACCCTACTCAATGAGCCACAGACGCCGCCCTATGCTTATATTTTTTAAGTTAAAGGTAAGAACCTAGGCCAGGTGTGGTGGCTCACACCAGTAATTCTAGCACTCTGGGAGACTGTGGTAGGTGGATTGCTTGAGCTCCAGAGTTCTAAGACCAGCTTGAGGAAGAGTGAGACCCCATTTCTAAAAATAAAATTAGCCAGTCAGGGACCAGTGGCTCCAGTCTGTGATCTTAGCACTTTGGGAGGCCAACGTGGGTAGATCGCCTGAGCTCAGGAGTTTGAGACCAACCTGAGCAAGAATGAGACCCCTATCTCTAAAAATAGCTGGGTGCAGGGTGGCACCTGTGGCTCAAAGGAGTAAGGCCCTGGCCCCATATGCTGGAGGTGGCGGGTTCAAACCCAGCCCCGGCAAAAAAAAAAAAAATAAATAAATAAATAAAATAAAATAGAAATAGAAATAGCTGGGTGTTGTGGTGGATGCCTGTAGTCCCAGCTGCTCGGGAGG
>NW_003852396.1:59790152-59798385 GCF_000181295.1 Otolemur garnettii
AAAAAAAAAAAAAAAAGAAGAAAGAAGAAATTTATAGGAGAAAACATAGAGAATAGTAGAACTTCCATCATCAACCCCTTTCTTAAGTTGACCTAATTCTCATGAACCAGGCAGGCACCACATATACTCAATGGAAGACTGACCTCTATATATTGGCCATCTCTGTAAGTTGTATCTTGACTATTTGGACTGTGACACACAATATTAATTTACCCTTTGTAACCTGACTAGTTGAGTTCATTCTACACCAAAAGGTAGAAGATGTGGGTTTGCCCTTAGTTGTATTATTTATTATTTTTTTTTTAGTATAAGTCTTTTTTATGTTTTATTATTACCATGTGTTGGGTTAGTCCTATTGTCCTATTGTTTATCTTGTGTTGTGGAAGATTTTCTCAGCATGAAGGACTGGTTTGAATTGTAGATATATCTTACAATTACTGGAAAAAAAATATTTTTTTGTAGGTTTTTTTTTGGTCAGGGCTGGGTTTGAACCCACCACCTCCAGTATACGGGGCTGGTGCCCTACTCCTTTGAGCCACAAGCGCCACCCTGGAGACTTGATGACTCATAAGAAAAAAATCAAAGAGCTGACATGAAGGAAAAGGTTGACCTGGAAAGCAGCAGCCAAAAAAAAAAATGGCGGAACATTTTGGTGTTAGTAAGACCACAGTTAGCAACATCTAAGAACCTCAACATAAGAACTTGGAGAGAGGCTTGGTGCCTGTAGTACAGTGGTTACGGCCCCCAGCCACATACACCAAAGGTGGAGGGTTCAAACCTGGCCTGGGCCAGCTAAACAACTATAACAAAAAATAGCCAGGTGTTGTGGCTACTGCGTTTAGTCCCAGCTACTTGGGAGGCTGAGACAAGAGAATCGCTTAAGCCGGGGAGTTTGAGGTTGCTGTGAACTGTAACACCACAGCAATCTACCAAGTGCAATATAATGAGACTCTGTCTCAAAAAATATATATATATATGTATATATATATGTATCATTTTTCTTCCTAGTCTATATTCAGCATGTTTTCTCCATTGTGATAGTATCATCAGACTGAGCTATTGGTCAGGAATTTGGCCAAAGGTTTCTACTACTTTTGAAGTTGCTGTCCTAGAAATTTTTTTATTATATAGTTTGAGTTGTGTCTTTTTGGTCATTGATTTCTGATATCCTCTAGTTTAAGCTATGAAGAAGGACATCCCTCAAACTCTGAAACAGAACTTCTTCAAAGACAGACTTTTGCAGCTTCTCATCAGCTTCCTGGATATGCTCCCACACCTCAATCTACTGGTAACAATTCTCTTGTGAAATATAATACAAGTCTGGGTACATTTAGTAAATAAAAATTAATTTTTACATGTTTGTGAATATGTAGGACATAATCATGCCTCTGGAAATGTTAAAATGAAAATGAGATTAAAAGCTTTGCTCTTTAGTGATAGGAAATATCTATGTATTTAATAAGAGATCTTACTTCATATTTCTTTGGACATTTTAAATTATAAATATGCTTAGTCAAATTAATATTTATTTGCTATTTCAAAATAAAACCATTTAGCTTAAGCCTCTTTAATTTTGTGAAGGCAAAAAGTGGAAATCAAATAAACACATGTACATGTATAGGGAAAATTAAAAAAAAATAAAACTAGGGTTGTGGAAATTTTTGGACTCATTTTTCAGAAATTGATTTATAAAATAAGAGTCAGGAATTTAATTTTATATAAGTATATATTTTTACTTTGGGATATGTTTTATCTTCAAATGTAGGTCTTTCTGGAATATTTGATACTAGTGTGAACAGTGCCAGCACTAACACTAAGGACTCTTCAGTGATGAATTTTCTCTCTGCTGTTGAATCCCGAACTGCTCAGGCTGCTTCATCAGGAACTATTCTTTTACCACAATTCAGGGCTTCATCCTGGCAGACAGGTGATTTTATCGTTTTGTTTTCAGAATTTTTTAAGTCCTGTAAAAATACTGATCAAAAATAAACTTTTTATGGTCTTATCATTATGGTAGTATGGCTGATAGTCTTGTTATTTTCCAGTGAGATATGAAACCTGGAATTTTTTACAGCTTTAAGGTAGATAAAATTTAAGAAATTGTTATTGGCAAAAATTTGGTTTTAGCATTCTGATGAAAACTGGCCAGTTGGTATTGGATGGTAGATAATTATAATGTAAAATTTATATCTGGCAGTTTAAGTAGTTTTTCTTGTCTACTTCAGAGAAGCAGAGATTAAATTTCATTTATTTTAATGACTTTGGGTTGGGTGGTTGGTATAGTAAAAAATATCTTGGTACTCATTTCATCTTTAGTGTTATATAAAGTTATCCTTAATTTAATAGATTAAATCACTAATGAAAGCCATTACCTGTTGATACTACTATTAAGTACCCATTTTCCAGCAGTAATTACAATGTGTATAATGTGTTTTTCTATTATTTCTTTTTTCTCTTTTCTTTGTTGAGACAGTGCCTATTGCTACAGCTGGGGCTGGGGCTAGGACTGGTGCTAGTGTGGTGCTGTCATCATAGCTCACAGCAACCTCAAACTCCTAGGCTGGAGCAATCTTGCTGCCTCAGCCTTCTGAATAGCTGGAACTATAGGCACACACTATCACCTCTAGCTAATCTTTGGTTTTTTTGGAGACAGAGTCTCACTATGTCACCCTCAGTAGAGTGCTGTAGCATCACAGCTCACAGCAACCTCAAACTCTTGGGCTTAAGTGGTTCTCTTGCCTCAGCCTCCCAAATAGCTGGAACTACAGGCGCCTGCCACAACACCCGGCTATTTTTTGTTGCAGTTGTCATTGTTTAGCTGGCCCCACACTGTAACCACTGTGCTACAGGAGTGGAGCCTAATCTGTTTTTTTTTTTTTTTTCTTTAACTGTTTTGTAGAGTTTCCATCTGAGTCTCAGGGTTTCATTGTTGCCCAAGCAAGCAGTCTTCCCTCCTTGGCCTTCCAAAGTGCTGGGATTATAGGCATGAAGCCATTATGCCTAGGCTATTATATTTGTTTTATTTTGCTTTTCAACAGTTTATCTCAGAAATTATTTGTATTTATTTTTGTTTTTCTCAGTATAATACAAAGGGGTTTAGGGGTTTTTTTAGTGTTTTGTATTAAAGAAGAAATGATTTAGCATACTTAAGAAGATATTTGAAAGAAATGGCTACATGAAATGGTATTTTATCATTGTGATGTAAATTCCGTTAATAGAGCTGCTCAATGTGCTTCAGCAACATTTTTCCTACTTCTAAGGGAATAATTAGTGATTTAATGTGAAATAAAACACTATTAAAAGCATAGTTTCCTTTTTTTACTTCCTGAAGTAATTTTATATTTTATGTATTTAGTTAGCTTTTCTGTTTATCAATACATTAGTGCTGAAACTTAAAGAAGTTTGAATTAAAACAAAATCTGCTAATATTTTTGGTGTATCTTTAAAGTCAGGGAAGTGTTTAATTCACATGTAAGTAAGCCACTACTTTCTGTAAAGTATTTTTATTCTTGGCTCGGCACCTATAGCTCAACTGGCTAAGGCGCTAGCCATGTACACCTAAGGTGGCGGGTTCGAATCCCCAGCCCGGACCTGCCAAACAACAATGACGGCTGCAACCAAAAAATAGCCGGTCGTTGTGGCAGGCGCCTGTGGTCCCAGCTACTTGGGAGGCGGAGGCAGGAGACTCTCTTGAGCCCAGGAGTTGGAGGTTGCTGTGAGCTGTGATGCCATGGCACTTTACCCAGGGGGATAGCTTGAGGCTCTGTCTCAAAAAAAAAAAAAAGTATTTTTATTCTTGCACAGTTTTTAAATTTTTTGTGTTACTTTAGGTTTCCAATTTTAAAAATTCACTTTTGTAATTTGTATCTGGCCCTATAATTAAATTGCATTCAATAGGGCCTTGGACTCAGGTTAGTAAGGTAGAAGTTTTTTTATTTTATTTTTTCCAGAGTACCACAGATTTTAGTATCATATGGCCACTTAAAAGAAATATTGATGGTTTCTTTTCTTTCTTTTTTTTTTTTTTTTGCAGTGTTTGGCCGGGGCAGGGTTTGAACCCACCACCTCTGGCATATGGGGCTGGCGCCCTACTCCTTGAGCCACTGGTACCACCATATTGATGGTTTCTGAGAGCATTTTGCTGGATCTAAACTTATATACTATGAATAGGCCAGTAAAAATATAATTGAGACGAGACTATATATACATACATGAATACACCATTAGTTGGAAGGAGGTGTTAGTATGTTACAGTAAGGAGTATCTTCAGTTAGAATGTCTAAAGTTAGAATATGAGCATTAGATACATTACGGAATATCTTCTGTTGGCATACTTGATGAATTTGCTAGCCTCTGTGACTTCGTTATTGACCTGATAAATCATACAGAAGTTAAGTAAGAAAGATCTTATCACCCAACCAGATGGAAGACGAATTTCAAGTAATAGAAGCTCCTTACCCACAACTTTAAGCCCCACATATTCTCTGGCTTCCCTAGCTAGCCTCTTCCTTATTCTAGGCATAACTGTGATAGTGTTAGTCACTGTGTAATTACAATGTTTAGATATGTAATTACATATGTAATTACTGTGTAATTACAATGTTTAGATATGTAATTACAAATCTTTAGATATGATTTGATACATGTGACATAAAACATGTACTTACTTCAGAATAACCATATAATGGAATTGTTTATTTGTATATTTACACTTAAATTTAAATTCTTTATTGCTTTTTTTTTTTTTTTTTTAAAGACAAAGTCTTACTTTGTCGCCCTTGGGAGAGTGCTGTGGCATCACAGCTCATAGCAACCTCCAGCTCCTGGGCTTAGGTGATTCTCTTCCCTTAGCCTCCTGAGTAGCTGGGACTACAGGTGCTCGCCACAATACCTGGCTATTTTTTTTGTTGTTGTTTTTGCAGTTTGGTTGGGGCTGGGGCCCTACTCACTGAGCCACAGGCATCTTTATTGCTTTCTACATATATATATATATATATATATTTTTTCTTTTTCCCTCAGTTTTTGGCCAGGGCCGGGTTTGAATCCACCACCTCCGGTATATGGGGCCGCGCCCTACTCCTTTGAGCCATAGACGCTGCCCTGCTTTTTACATTTTAACTCCCAAGACTTAGCCCAACACACACAAATGAAACAAAAGGAGATACATGGTAAGGAGCGATGGAGTAAGTTGATTGGATTTTCATGAGTGCCACTTGATCTTGGGCAAGTCACATCACCTCTTTGGATCTTCATTTCCTCATTGCTAAACAAAAGGAGTTGGACTAGACTTTCTCAAAAGTCTGTTATCATTCCTGTGACTATATTACTTGAGACCTGTCTGAATGTTACTTATTCTTTCAAGTGCCACTAGATATTTTCTATCATTACAGTAGTATATAAAACAGTAGAAAGGTGTATAAAGTGGAAAATGGTATCTATAGTCCTACATTTTATTTTATTTTATTTATTTATTTATTTTTGAGACAGAGCCTCAAGCTGTCCCCCTGGGCAGAGTGCTGTGGCATCACAGCTCACAGCAATCTCCAACTCCTGGGCTCAAGCGAGTCTACTGCCTCTGCCTCCCAAGTAGCTGGGACCACAGGCGCCCGCCACAATGCCCAGCTATTTTTTGGTTGCAGCCATCATTGTTGTTTGGTGGGCCTGGGCTGGATTTGAACCCGCCACCTTAGGTGTATGTGGCTGGCGCCTTAGCCGCTTGAGCCACAGGCGCCGAGCCTAGTCCTACATTTTAGAGAGGAGTTAACAGTTTTGTTTTTGTTCTTCTTAGTAACTATTTGGTCAAAACACATATATCTGCTTAATGTTTATAGCAGCATTATGATTAGGATATGCTGTATTTGTTGGATTGATCCTTGATGAATATTTTTCTTTTTTCTACTTATTATAAATAATAATTACAATGAATATCCTGTACAAATATCATTGTGACCACTTATTTCTATAGTTTTTTTCTTTTTCGGGGATAAAGTCTCACTCTGTCACTCTAGCTAGTAGCATTACTGTGTTTCCCCCAAAATAAGACACTGTCTTATATTTATTTTTTCTCAAGAAGATACACTAGGGCTTATTTTCAGGGTATGTCTTCTCTCCACGCTGAAATGCGTGGCATGGCTATGCAGCACATCACTAGATCTTATTATCTGGGTAGGGCTTATATTTGACAAATGCATAGAAATCCTGCTAGGGCTTATTTTTTGGGTAGGTCTTATTTTCAGGGAAACACGGTATTATAACACTACATCCTCAGACTCCTGGTCTTACTCGATCCTTGTTTCTCTGCCTCCTGAGTAGCTAGGACTATGGGCACACTCCATAGCACCTGGCTAATTTTTCTATTTTTAGTAGAGACAGGGTCTCGTTTTTGTTTAGGCTGTTCTGAAACTCTTTTTATTTTTTATTTATTTATTTTTTTGAGACAGTCTCAAGCTGTCACCCTGGGTAGAGTGCTATGTTGTCATAGCTCACAGCAACCTCCAACTCTTAGGCTTAAGCAATTCTCTTGCCTTAGCCTCCCAAGTAGCTGGGACTATAGGTGCCCACCACAGTGCCCAGCTATTTTTTGGTTGTAGTTGTCACTGTTGTTTGGCAGGCCCGGGTTGGATTTGAACCTGCCAGCTCCAGTGTATGTGACTGACCCTCTGGCCACTGAGCTACAGGTGCTGAGCCTGTTCTCAAACTCCTGAGCTTAAGCAATCCTCCTGTCACCGCCTCCCAGAATGCAAGCATTACAGGCATGAGCCACCACAGCCCAGCTATAGAATAATTTTCTGAACATAGAACTTACGGATCACAGGGATATATATATTTTTGCTTTTGCTCTGTGGGGGTAGAATGATGTCCTGAAATGTTAGCAATCTCTTCTTGACAGTACTTTATCAATTTTTGATCAACCTTTCATGATAAGCATACATCTGCTCTCATTGGGAAGTTGTTCATAGGAAGTCAAAACTTAAAGTGCAGGAGATATTTTTTTTACCCCAAGACAGAATCTCAAGCAGTGACCTTGGGTAGAGTCACACCTCACAGCAAGCGATTTTCTTGCCTCAGGCTTCCAAGTAACTGAGACTACAGGCACCTGCCATACTGCCCAGCTATTTTTTTTTTTTTTTTTTTTTTGGTTGTAGTTGTCATTGTTGTTTGGTGGGCTTGGGCTGGATTCAAACCTGCCAGCTCTGAGGCATGTGGCTGCCACCCTAGCTGCTTGAGCTACAGGCGCCAAGCCACAAGAGGTTTTTTAGATGAATATATTTTGGTGAAAGAAACTACAGTTTCATTATATTTTAGTGAATACAATATTCATTATATTTTAAGATTTTTATACATTTTTACTGGTGTCTTAATTTTCATGTAGTTTTATCAAACTAAGTATAAACTCATCTGTATATCAATTATAAATGTGAATTGTAACTTTGTGTTTACTTTAAGAAAGCTAGCCATTTTGAGGCCTTGATCACACTTGTAATCCTAGCAACTTGGGAGGCCAAAGCAAGAGGATTACTTGAGCCTGGGAGTTCAAGACCGGCTTAGGCAACGTAATGAGACCCTGTTTTTACTAAAAATAAAAATACCTGGATATAGTAGTATATACCCTGTTTTCCCGAAAATAAAACACTGTCTTATATTTATTTTTTCTCAAGAAGACACACTAGGGCTTATTTTCAGGGGATGTCTTGTTTTTATTAAGTATAATACACAACAATCTACATTTATTCAAGTACAGTTAAGTCATCTTCTTCTGGAACCTGACAGGGGGAGCCGACCTAGTTGGTGAGGCTGCTGTTAGTGATGCATGAACTCCTTTCCCCTAGGCGTTCACACATGCGCAATAGGATGCCTGCGACTAGAGTTACCACATGCCCACCTGGGCAAGTGCCAATGGCTCCGAGAAATGAGCTGTGACAGATAAAAGCTATTCCAGTCTTCCTTACCACTCTGTGCCGAAATGCATGGCGTACTCATCACTAGGTCTTATTATCGGGGGAGGGCTTATATTTAAGAAATACATAGAAATCCTGCTAGGGCTTATTTTTGGGGTAGGTCTTATTTTGGGGGAAACACGATACCCGTAGAACCAGCTACTCAGAAGGTTGAGGCAGGTGGATTGATTGCTGGAGCCCAAAGTTTAAAGTTGTGCTGAGCTATGATAAAGCCATTGTACTTTAGCCCTGGCAACAGAACAAGACCCTATTTCTTTTTTTTTTTTTTTTTTTTT
>NW_003852396.1:59798558-59805136 GCF_000181295.1 Otolemur garnettii
CATTGTTGTTTGGCGGGTCCGGGCTGGGGATTCGAACCCGCCACCTTAGGTGTACGTGGCTGGCGCCTTAGCCGGTTGAGCTATAGGCGCTGAGCCACAAGACCCTATTTCAAGAAAAAGTATAAAAGCTATTTCGAAATGTAATTTTTTAAATTTACTTGCAGAACTAGTTTGTTAGGCTTTTAAATCTTATAGACAGGTTGAGGGTTAGATAAGTCACTACTATAAAAACATATACTTAAGTATTTATGCTGTGATTGCATAAACATCTTTGTGCTTTTTCTTCATAGGCATGCATTCCTCAGCAGCAACTGAGCTATTTGTTACTGGACCTTTGCCGAGTACTGGAACACTTCCACCATCTGCCCTCCCTACTTATCAACATCCCACCACCTTCAGCAATAGAAACTTTGTTACCACCTCACCTTTGGTGCTTCAAGACTCAACTTTTAACACTACATCAAATGGAATTCTAAATCCTCATGACCCTTTGCTACAAATCAAGACTTCCCAGGGAACTATTCCAACTGCTTTGGCATTCGAACGCCTGGGCAGTTCTGCATTAAGTAACAGCATACCACCTCAGTCTTCAACATATCGCTCAGCTCAAGAGTCTGCACCCCATCTTTTACAACCTCAGTTTAGTTTGTTGCCTTCAGCACTTGGGGGAACCCAGCAAACTCCTCAAGCCTACAGTTCAACTCTCTTTCCTAGTTCTACTGCTTCCATTGAAAGAGCTCTTCTTCGAGAATGTAGTGTTATTAAACACCATCAGCGGCCTTCAGGTACCCAGTCTATTCAGGCACAACTGACTGGTTCACAGCACTCCTTACATAGTTATCTGTCAAATGCAAGTGTAGTTAATTTTCAGGAAACAACCAGGCAGTCATCTTTATCCTGTAGCCCAATTGGAGATTCCACTCAGGTGAGCAATGGAGGGTTGCAACAGAAGACCTCCCAGGTCTCAGTGGAGCTTGCTCAGTCTTATTCATCGGCAATTCCATCATCAGGGTATCCTTCTTCAACTACAAAAGTAAAAAGCTGTTCTATAGAACAACCACTAACATCAACTAAGACGCTCAAACCTCAAAGTTTAATTCCTCCTGTGCAAACACTAAGCTATTCTACACCTTTACATAACCAGAGTTCAGTAATATCGGGCCAAGCACAAATTTATTCTACAGCGCAGCTACCAAGCCTTTTATCAGTTAGTCAATCCCAAAATTATGGTTTAGTACAGCCGCACAATGTGCCGTCTATTGTTCATTCACAAGTTTATAGGTCCAGCAAGGTTGAGAAATTGCCATCCTTATATAAAACATTGACTTTTTCTGGGTCATCTCAGACTATAACTTCTGAAAATCAGACACTTAATTATCCATCTAATCAGCAAGAGGTATTATCTTCAGTGACAAGTGAGAATTATCCTGCTCAAACAAGAGATCTATCTTCAGTAAGTCAATCTCAAAGTTATTCATCTGGCCACTCTCAGGGTTTATCACCAGTTAGCCAGTCGCAGGTTAGTTACTCATCTCAATCACAAGTTTTGTCAGTTGTTAGTCCTTCAGAAAGCTATGCTTCAGGGCAGTCCCTGACATTAACAGCCCCTTCTCTTTCTTATTCATCTGCCTCTCCGGCTCAGAATTTGCCAGATTCTAGCCCACCCCAAAATTATATTTCTATGCATTCGTCCCAAAATGTGCAGACTCAAGAGTCATCATCTCCCCAGTCCCAGAAGTTTTTGCCTACTGTCCAGTCCTCTTTTGCATCATCTACTCATTGTCAGGCATTGCAGAATAATATACCTTCCCCAGATCCAAAATCTTACACTGAAAGAAAACTTGATTCAGATGTGTATACATCTTCAAAGCAAGAAGATGAATTTCCAATGCAAGAGTTACAAGTACTGCAACCACAAGCATCTCTGGAGTCATCAACACAGACATTGTCTGATGGGGAAATTAATGCTCATGAATCAACTTATAAGGTGTCAAAAGCAGATGACAGATATTCTCAGAGTGTAATCAGAAGTAATTCCCATCTTGAAGATCAAGTTGTTGGGATTGCTCTACAAGGGTCAAACAAAGAAGAAAGCATGGTTGGTTCAGTGACACAACTTAACCAACAAATTGGCCAAGTCAGTAATGCAGCCACCCTTGATCTTAAGAAGGCAACTAATTTAGTACAAACTCCACAAATGAGGTTGAATACTAAAGACCTAAACGAGCAGCATTCTCTCATACATAAGGTACATGAAACAAAGGTCCAGGAACAACATGATCAAGTAATTAATGCTTCATCTCAGATTCAAATTCCAAATCATGCTTTAGGACATGGCCATCAGGCATCTCTTCCTAATACACAAGTCCTTTTAGATTCTGCCTGTGATTTACAAATTCTTCAGCAGTCAATATTGCAGGCAGGTTTAGGACAAGTAAAGGCATCTGTACAAGCACAACGTGTTCAAAGTCCTCAACAAATAGCACATCCTTTCCTTCAGATGGATGGTCATATTATTCAGAGCAATGGTGATCATTCTCAGCAGCAACTCCATCCTCAAAATTCTGAAATTATGAAAATGGACCTCTCTGAGTCTTCAAAACAATTACAACAACATATAACAACAAAGGGCCATTTTAGTGAAACAAATCAACACGATTCAAAGAATCAGTTTGTTTCTCTTGGATCAATATGTTTTCCAGAGGCTATGCTTCTCAGTGATGAAAGAAATATTTTATCAAATGTAGATGATATTTTAGCAGCAACGGCAGCAGCTTGTGGAGTTACACCTTCTGATTTTTCCAAGTCAACTTCAAATGAAACTATGCAGGCTGTTGAAGATGGTGATTCTAAATCTCACTTTCAGCAATCATTAGATGTTAGCCATGTGACTTCTGATTTCAACTCTATAACAGCTACAGTTGGAAAGTCACAGAATATAAATGATATTTCCTTAAACGGAAATCAGGTTACTATAAACCTTTCACCAGTACCTACACTTCAGTCAAAAATGACTCTTGAACAACAGCACATTGAAACACCGGGTCAAAATATATCAACTAAAGTAACTTCAGCAGTGGTTGGGCCAAGTCAGGAAGTCCAAGAGCAAAGTTCTGGCCCACTCAAGAAACAGTCAGCTACCAATCATGAATCTGAAGAAGACAGTGAAGTTCCTGTTGATAGTACATTAAATAATAACAGGAACCAAGAGTTTGTTTCTAGTAGTAGAAGTATAAGTGGAGAGAGTGCTACATCAGAGAATGAATTTACCTTAGGGGCTGATGACAGTGGTATATCAATGAACCCAGTTAGGGGCACACTTGCACTGTTGGCCATGGCCCAACCTGGGGATGCAATCAGTGTCAAGACTGAAGAAGAAAACCAAGATTTAATGCATTTTAACCTTCAAAAGAAAAGAACCAAAGGAAAAGGGCAAGTTAAAGAGGAAGACAACAGTAATCAGAAACAGCTGAAAAGACCTACCCAAAGCAAACGCCAGAATCCAAGGGGAACAGATGCATATTTACCATCTACTCCTCCTTCCTCAGAAAGCTGCCATGATGGTTATCAGCATCAAGAAAAAATGAGACAAAAGATCAAAGAAGTAGAGGAAAAACAGCCAGAAGTCAAAACAGGATTTATTGCTTCTTTTTTAGATTTTCTGAAATCTGGGCCCAAGCAGCAGTTTTCCACTCTTGCTGTACGAATGCCTAATAGGACTAGGAGACCAGTGCATGTGGTTCGTGCATTTTGTCCCCCACCACTTCCAAAGACTTTGTCTACAACACCCACACCATTAGTGTCTGAAACTGGGACTAATGGTCCATCAGGAAAAGTTGATAATGAACTTAAGAACTTGGAACCTTTATCTTCATTTTCTTCTGATGAAGAAGATCCTGGAGTGTGCGGTCATGATGTTTATAAAAGCATTTCTACTCCGTTAACTGCTTCGGATGCTACTTCTGATAAAAAGAAGAAAACAGGTAAAGTTTTAAAATCTTGCTTCTCAGTGATGACTTTCTACCATTATCTTTCTAACTTTAGTCTGCATTTCAAGCTTTTTTAGCTTAAAGGTCTACAAATAAATCTTCAGGACAAAATACATAGGTAGGCGTCTTAGGGACTTAATATTATTTTTTCTCTCTTGTATTAGGGACTTACTTTTAAAATTTTTTCTTGCCTGTAGTATAGGTTTGGGTTTTAGGTTGAGGAGATCGGGTTTCTCTTGGCTTTTGACACAGGTAGGCAGCAATTTATGCAATGTGTTGTCCAGACTGATCTGAGACATCTTGAGGTGGTTTATGGATATGAGACGCTATATTGGGGGTCTTGTTTGTTGTAGTATAAATATGGCACATTTTCTTGGTACACCAATTTTTTCTGAAGGTGAATATTTTAGTATTAAATACGGTTATGTCATGTGCCACATCCACATTTGATAAATCAAGATAAAATTTTTAAATTTTTGGCTGGCATTTGATATATAATACCCAAATCTTGGGATATATGTTTCTAGTTAAGGGAACTTCAGAGGAAGTGTTTTAACTACTTTATATAAACAATTGTCAGGTAAGTATAAAAGCTACTATTTAAAAAACTTTCCAGAGAAAAATTTATAATAATAATGGCTGCCACCTCTCAACCAGGAACCAGTAGCAGCATTGTAAGATGGGCATAGTTTTCTCCAGTATACAGCTGATAAAACTGGGAGTAAGTGAATTGTGTAGGTACATACAGCTACTAAGTTGCAGAGCTGGAATCTGAATCCAGGTTTGCCTGGTTCTAGAGCCTGTGTTCCTGGTGAGCTGTTAAGGTAGTACTTAAAAATTAAACTTTGTTTTGTAATGTACTTCTCATCTTCTCTCTGGACTTGAGACTACCTTTTATCTACTAAAATGTAGGAAGCAACTGGTATCTGATAATACATTTCTATAGAATTCTCATTTTGTTACACAAGGAAATCAGCATAATGCAAAGTCAGTCTTTGATTCAAAGACATTAATTACTATGGATGTGGCTAGTCCTAGACCCCCTCTCCTCCAATTCAGAATGCTTTACGATTATTATTATATTTCCTCTTACATTCCTAGAGCAAACCTTTTATAATCTCCATTCTAAAGTTATGAGTCTTTTTTTTTTGAGACAGAGCCTCAAGCTGATGCCCTGGGTAGAGTGCCGTGGCATCACAGCTCATAGCAACCTCCAACTCCCGGGCTGAAGTGAGTCTCCTGCCTCCGCCTCCCAAGTAGCTGGGACTACAGGTGCCTGCCACAACGCCCGCCTATTTTTTGGTTGCAGCCATCATTGTTGTTTGGTGGGCCCAGGCTGGATTCGAACCTGCCAGCTCAGGTGTATGTGGCTGGTGTCTTAGCTGCTTGAGCCACCGGCGCCGAGCCAAAGTCATGAGTCTTAAGTTACTTTCCTCCAGACAGCCATTATATCATTTTTAGTTAAAATTATCACTATCAACCCAGTCATTATTACCACACCTTTGGTCTTTGAAGTTCTCTCTTTACCACCTTTGTTGCCTAATCTGCAAAAACCCATTATCTCTCACTTGAACTATTGGAACAGACTTCAACATTCTACTTTCATTAGAATCCTTCTTACTAGTCTGTCCTCCACATTGTCATCAGAGTTATCTTTGTAAAAAATAAAAGCTGATTGTTACTTCTTCTTTGAAACACCTCTTTATGCTTTATGGGGGAAAATAAAAATGACATGTGAAAGTTTTCCTTTTTCCATTTTTTACTCTGTTTTCCCTCTTCTATATAACAAATGAATTTCTCACTATTTCTTGTACTCTAACCTCCTTTCACAATTATGAGCCTTTGAATCAGTTTTTCTCTATCGAGACTGCCCTCTTCTCCATTTTTAAAAATTTTTCTTTTTTTTTTTTTTTTGGCCGGGGCTGGGTTTGAACCCGCCACCTCCGGCACATGGGGCCGGCACCCTACTCCTTTGAGCCACAGGTGCTGCCGCCTCTTCTCCATTTTTTAATCACATAGATATTTAGTTACTTTTCAAAGCCTATATTCAAAGTCATCTTATAGAAACTACTTCAGGCAGAATTAATGTTCTTACCCTAACTTGGAATTCCCACAGACCTTAAGTGTCTGTGAAAGCATTTTTGTTTTTTAAGTTATTTGTTTATATTTGTTTATATTTCATCACTGTGAGTTCCTTTAGGCCAGTGAGGGGTTATGGTTAAGAACTTAGGCTTTGGAGTTAATATCATCTTAGGTTCAAATCCTAGCTTAATAGTGGTTTGACTTTAGGACGTGTTCCTCATCTGTAAAACAGGACCATGATACAGTAGAGAGGATTTTTGAGAGGATTCAGAGATATGAGAATTATGAATTTAGAAACTTGTTATAAGTTTATAACAAGTTTTATAATATAAGAAATTATAAGTTTTATAATTTAAGAAACTTGGTTCTTATGATGGATTGCAGCCTGCATGCTCAGAAACAGAGAAGGCGGCTCAGCGCCTATAGCTCAACCGGCTAAGGCACCAGCCACGTACACCTAAGGTGGCGGGTTTGAATCCCCAGCCCGGACCCGCCAAACAACAATGA
>NW_003852396.1:59805285-59806977 GCF_000181295.1 Otolemur garnettii
CGCTTGAGCCCAGGAGTTGGAGGTTGCTGTGAGCTGTAATGTCACGACACTCTACCCAGGACAGCTTGAGGCTCTGTCTCAAAAAAAAAAAAAAAAGAAAAAGAAACAGAGAAGGCAGGAAGGAAGGGTGGGATAGAAGTTTTATGCTAAACAGGTTGACAAAACATACATATTTAACAGATTATAGGAGAAATTGTGAATATTCACAAAAGGGGATTGCATGTATGATAGGCAGACATATATGTTACATATGTCCCATGTTCACTTTGGAGTAGCGATTTAACATTAAAATGAAGTAAAATTAGGCTTTGTATGTCAAAAGGTAACACTTAGGACATAAGTCACTTTGGTGTGCAGCCTCTGTAAACCAGCCAGAACCAGTTCAGGGTCAGTGGTCATTTATTAGGGAGGACTGCTTCGTAAGCTGTTCTGCTGTCCTGTTGAAATTGCAAAAAGGGAGGGGAGTGTGGCCAAGCAGGCATCAACCTTAGTTGAATTCGAAATCAGTAGAGGAGTCTTCTGTTCTTTGTTTTCCAGGGCTGGTTTCTGTTTAACTGTAAGGGGGAACAAAGTCTGGTAATGGTTAGTGAGGAAGCATGACTGACCTTCCCTCCTCATGGCTGGGAACCTTAGTTTTTAAAGTTGTTCTGGGATCTTCTTGGCTAAGGAAGTCCAGTCACTCAGTCGGGGGTGGGGGGGATCGGATTTTACTTTTATTCCACAGTAAATACTCCATAAATTTTTGTTGAGTAAGAATATATAAAAAGAAACTAGAACATTAAGGTAAACTGTGAGTTAAAATTAAGTAGTTGGGTTTTGCTTTTAAGTTTTTTTATTTGTTTGGATTTGTTAGGTGAAGTCTGTTGTAGTTGAACCCTTGACCCAGAGGGTGTGCTGTATACCCTTACATTGTGTCCATTAGGTGAGGGCTTACCATCCTCTTCTCTCCTTTGCTTTTAATGTGACTAGAATTCTGAGTGTTGGTCTGCATTGAACGATATCAGCTCAAAAATGAAGTCATAGGCTATCATAATTCCATGATAATTAAGTTAAAAATGTCTTCAACTGATGGCAGTTTCTAAATATTGGTAATATTTTCTGGAGTATATGGCTTGTTGCCAGTTTCTGTCGACTGCATCGCCTTTCCAAGCATATGAAGATGTCTTTAGTTATAGCTGTTCTCTCCCTATTTGTTGACTTTATTTATACGCTTATTCCTTGCTCCAAAATAGGTGTTTTCATAATTAGTGTGATGAAATAATTATCTATAAAATAAAAATTATTTACATATCTATTTCCATTGTAGGAATTGGATTAAGGAAAAGAACAATGAAACTTTATCTGGGATTAATGTACCCTAAGTGTTAGGCTCTTTTAGGCAAGATGGTACACAGTTGTATAAAGGATTTCTATATTTGCATTGAAAAGAGCAATGGAATATAAAAAGAGGAAAACCTGGTTTAATCCCAAAACCTAAGGGTGGGTGCTATTTTCACTGGTCCCTCCTCCCTTCAAATTGTATTCAAGTACAATAAAAAACTAGTTTCTGCACTACCAAATGTTTCTGTTTCTACATCAAATAACTTTTCTATTATCTAGCTAATGGAAGCAGACTATTAGGGTAATGCAGTCTAGTTACAATTTGATTTCAGTCACGGTGAGTGGCATATTTTTTCAAACTGGAGACCAAGC
>NW_003852396.1:59807439-59811070 GCF_000181295.1 Otolemur garnettii
AACCTACTTCTTAGGGAGCCATACCTGTGCGACAGAAACTATTAAGGACACAAGTGACCGAAAACAGGATCTTAAGAACAAAAACATTGTTACCCTTCAGTTTTCATCTCTCTGGATAAAATTCACTTGGCTGACCTGTGTTAAAAGCTTAAAAACATGAAATACCAATGAGCTGTTTTCTTGGGGGTTTTTGTTGTTGTTGTTGTTATTGCTATTGTTGAGACAGAATTCCATTCTATGCCCCTGAGCAGAGTGCAGTGGTGTCATAGCTGACTGCAATCTCAGCCTCCCCGAGCCGCTGGGATTACAGGCGCTCTCTACGGTTCCTAGCTGGGTTTTTTTTCCATTTTTTTTAGGAGTTGGGGGGGGGTCTCATTCTCACTCAGGCAAGTCTCGAACTCCTGAGCTCAAGCAATTGGCCTCCTTGGCCTCCCACAGTACTGGGATTATAGGCATAAACCACCACGCCTAGCTACGTTGTTTTTTTTTTTAAACTTTTCCTTTAAAACTAAAAATTTAGGTTTTAATAATTTGTTTTAAAGCTTGTTTTAGCTTCTTGTCACTGATATTTATTTGGAATTATGGGATGTTGTATTTTAGTGTCTTCCTCCACAATTAATATTCAATTATTTAAACACCATTTAATATACAATGCATTTTCCCATTTATCTAAAAAACTACCTTTTCAAACTAAATTCGTACAGGTAGATCTGTTTTTGGACTCTGTTCTTTTCCATTGCTCTGTTTGTCTATTCTCTGTTCAACAGAATAATATTTTAGTATTGTTTAGTCCTCTGTAGTAGTATGTTTCCTGTTTGGGGGTGGGGGCAGTCTTGCTCTATTTTTTTTCCCCAAGCTAGAGTATAGTAATGTCATCATAGCTCACTGCAATCTCAAGGTCCTAGGGTCAGGTGATACTCCTGCTTCAGCCTCTCCTGAGTGGTAGGACTATAGGCAGACACCCCCGGATCTGGCTAATTTTTCTGGTTAGGCAAGGTCTCACTATTAGCTTGGCTAGTCTCAAACTCCTGGCCTTCCACATTTGCCTCTCAAATTTTTTTTTTTTTTTGAGTTCTTTGGTTATTTTGTTATATTTCGCTCCTAACTAAATTTAGAATCAGAATCTCAAATTCCATTAAACATTTCAGAGAATTTTTTAATTAAGAAAGTTTATAAAGGGGCTGTTTATGATACATGAGCAGATGTAGGGCAACTGCAAATGCTGCTTTGCCCCCCTACAGCTAGCAGTGGTTAGCAAAAAAAAAAAAACAAAAAAAAAAACAAAAAAAACCTGGAGTTAGATTTAGGAGCTAGTCAAAGATCATGCACTGTATTTGGTTCTTTTCTCTCTTTAGTTTCTTTTAGCCTAGATTACAGGACTGCCTCCCTTGTCCACCACTGAATTATTGAAGAATCAGGAGAGTTTCCTTGTAGAATATTTCATATCTACATGTCTGATAATTTTCTCAAGTCATTTAACATCTTACTTTATGTTCTTTATTTCCTATAAACTGGGAGGCTTTGATTGGCTTAAAAATAAATGCTTTGGGCAATATCAATGGTAGTATTGTACACTTCATGTCACATCATATTTGGGGTTATGTAATGTCAGATCAGTTACATTTAATTCCTTCTTAAGGTAGTTATATCTCTCCAGAGTTTTGGCAGACTTGGCACTATATAAATGTGTATTTCAGTAACTTTTCGTCTAGTTTCATCCATATTTAGAAAATTAGATAGCAGTCTTATGTAAATAAGAGCTCCCTCACCCCATTCTCTTTTATGTCTATTTTTATTTTTTGATTTTGTTGTTGTTGTGGGGGTTTTTTGGTATACAGTTGCCCAAGGTAGAATGCTATAGCATTATGGCTCACAGCAACCTCAAACTCTTGGGCTCAAGTGATCCTCTTGCCTCTAATCCTCCAGAGCTTGACTAGTTTTTCTATTTTTAGTGGAGACAGTGTTTTGCTCTTGCTCAGACTGGTCTTGAACTCCTGAGCCACCTTGGCCTCCCAGAGTGGTGTTTTTTGTTTTAGATAACTGGTTCACTGTCATTGCATTGCAGCTCAGTGATAGGGCTTTTCTTGGAATTTTTGTTGCTTGTGCGCTGTGTAGTTCTGCTTTAGGACTCCCCTCTGGTCAATGCCAAGTGAGTAGAAAGGAAAGAAATCCAGGAAACATCTCCACGTAAGGATTGTTATTTAAGTTTGGGCAAAACTTCCAATCTCCCTGCTATTACTGACTTTTCAGTCTTCAGGTTAGTTGCATTTTGTATTTTGTCTAAAGTTTTTAGAATTTCTAGAAGTTGACTGGCTTATCAATTATAGTCACTATTTCTTTTTTTTTTTTTTTTTTGAGACAGAGCCTCAAGCTATCCCCCTGGGTAGAGTGCCGTGGCATTACAGCTCACAGCAACCTCCAACTCCTGGGCTCAAGCAAGTCTCTTGCCTCCGCCTCCCAAGTAGCTGGGACAACAGGCGCCCGCCACAATGCCCGGCCATTTTTTGGTTGCAGCCATCATTGTTGTTTGGCGGGTCTGGGCTGGGGATTCGAACCCGCCACCTTAGGTGTACGTGGCTGGTGCCTTAGCCGGTTGAGCTATAGGCGCCGAGCCTATAGTCACTATTTCTGATGCTCAAATTCTCCTATAATAGGCCAGTAGGGATTTTGATTGTGATTGCATTGGATTCCTGAATTAATTTTAGGAAAATTGATGTCTTTGTAACATTGTCTTCTCCATAACTCATCCAATTATGAAATCTCCAGATCTTATTTTATATCTGTTAGTATTATACCATTTTTGCATATGTATTTTTCCCTTTAGCAGTTTTTACAATGTAATTTCCCTACACTGTCCTCAATTGATGACTGATTGTATATGGTAATTAATTGATTTTGCTATCTCTATTTTGTATTTGACATTTTTATTGAATTCTCATTTTAATATTTTTTTAACTTCTCTTGAATTTTTAGGTAGATGAGTATATCTTCTAAAAGCAGTGGTAGTTTTATCACCTTTTAAAATGTTTATTGGTTCTGACCTCTATTGGGTAATAGTAGCAAAGATAGCAAGGATCCTGGTTTTCTTTTTGATATTAAGTAAAATATGTGATGTTTCACTATGAACTATATTTCCTATTGGTTTCTGCTGTACCATATTCCTTAAATTTAGAAAATTTCCTTCTATTTTGCAGTTCTTAAGTTTTTTTTTTTTTGAGACGGAGTCTCACTTTGTCGCCCTTGGTAGAGTGCCATGGTATCACAACTCACAGCAACCTCCAACTCTTGGGATTAGGCAATTCTCTTGCCTCAGCCTCCTGAGTAACTGGAACTACAGGTGCCTACCATAATGCCTGGCTATTTTTGTTGTTGTTGCAGTTTGGCTGGGGCCAGTTTTGAACCTGCCACCGTTGGTATATGGAGCTGGCGACCTATTCACTGAGCCACAGGCGCCGCCCTGAAGTTTTTAAGTTTTTAAAAAACAAGTAATAGGTATTGAATTCTGTCAGATACTTCTTTTTTTCTTTTTTTCCTCTCTTTTTTTTCTGTCAGATGCTTTTTTGAGCATTTCTGATAAATGCTTCCCCCACCCCCGATTAATGTGTTACTGTGATAAGTTAATACTTGATAT
>NW_003852396.1:59811257-59813040 GCF_000181295.1 Otolemur garnettii
CCGGGCTGGGGATTCGAACCCGCCACCTTAGGTGTACGTGGCTGGCGCCCTAGCCGGTTGAGCTATAGGCGCCGAGCCAATACTTGATATCTTAATGCTGAACACTTAAAAAAAATTCTGCTATGAACAGTTTGTTCATGAGTAATTATTTTAATGCATTGCAAGATTGAACTTGTTAGTATTTTATTTGGTATTTCTACACTTAGATTCATAAATAAAATTAGCCTATATATGTATTTTTTATTTTATTTATTTATTTATTTATTTATTTTTGAGACGGAGCCTGAAGCTATCCCCCTGGGTAGGTGCCATGGCATCACAGCTCACAGCAACCTCCAACTCCTGGGCTCAAGCGAGTCTCCTGCCTCACCCTCCCAAGTAGCTGGGATTACAGGCACCCACCACAACGCCCGGCCATTTTTTTGGTTGCAGCCATCATTGTTGTTTGGTGGGCCCAGGCTGGGGATTCGAACCCGCCACCTTAGGTGTATGTGGCCGGCACCCTAGCCACTTGAGCCACAGGCACCGAGCCTATGTGTATTTTTTAATTTTCTCTATACATATGTTTATTTGGTTTCCACTTTTTGCCTTCACAAAATTAAAAAGGCTTAACATTTAATAACAATAACAATGTTTAAAGTAAGTACTAGAAACAAAAACCTCCTAAAGAACAAACAAAGATAAATACATTCAGAAAAGAAATCAGATGATTATTGTAACCAAATATAGAGCAGTAATAATAATAATAAAAAGTAACATTCATGCTGTCAAATAAAAGTATGTCTATCAGGCTTGGCTCCTGTGGCTTAAGCAGCTAAGGCACCAGCCACATACCTGAGCTGGTGGGTTCAAATCCAGCCTGGGCCCGCCAAACAACAATGACAACTACAACCAAAATATAGCCCGGTGTTGTGGCAGGCACCTGTAATATCCAGCTACTAGGGAGGCAGAGACAGGAGAATCACTTGAGCCCAGGAGTTGGAGGTTGCTGTGAGCTATAATGTCATGGCACTCTACCCAGGGTGATAGCTTGAGACTCTGTCTCAAAAGAAAAAAAAAACAGTATGTCTATCATAGAATGCTTTGACTTTGACGTTAAGTATGGAATCTGAACCATAGTGAAAAAAAACTCCTCCCTCCAGAGTTTTTTAAAACTCTGTCTTAAAAAATAGACAACTAATATTTATAAATAAAAATAGAAGATAATTTAAAAAAAAACAGATCATGGCAAATCTTATAGACAACAGAAAAAGAAGAAATACTTCAAAATCATTCTATTTCATCTGGATATACCTGATATTAAATTTGGAAAAATACATTATTATAAAGGAAAATTACAAACATTTTACTTACAAATGAGGATACACTAGACTAAACAACAAGTTGAATTAAAAATTATTGTTCAAATAATGTACTTCGGTCAAAATTAAATTTATGTGAGAATTAGTCACTATTTCTTTTTTTTCCCCCTTTTCCTTTCCCTCACCCCTTCCCTCCTCCTCCATATGCTCTCCCTTTCCCCTACCCCCCACCATGTCATTACTTGTCGTTAATTATCCTCATATCAAAGTTGAATACATAGGATTAATGTTTCTCCATTCCTGTGGTGCTAAGAATAATGTGTTCCGCTTCCATCCAGGTTAATACAAATGCTGCCAAATCTCCATTTTTTTAATGGCTGAATAGTATTCCATGGTATACATATACCATAGCTTGCCAATCCATTCCTGGGTTGAGGGGCATTTAGGCTGTTTCCACATTTTAGTGATTGTAAATTGAGCTG
>NW_003852396.1:59815807-59821423 GCF_000181295.1 Otolemur garnettii
AAAAAAAAAAAAAAAAAAAAGAAATGTACCACCTATGCCTAAACTCTTCAGTGCTTTAATTAGAAAAGGATGCTGGATTTTACATGTGCTTTTTCTACATATATTGAGAGGATTATATGGGCTTTGTTTTTGCTTCTGTTGATATGATGAATAACGTTTATGGATTTACGTATATTAAACCAGCCTTACATTCCTGGGATGAAACCTGCTTGATCATGATGTATGACTTTCTTGATGATAAACTGTAATCTATTGGCTAGGATTTTGTTAAGAATTTTTGCATCTATATTCATTAGTGAAATTGGTCCAAAGTTCTCCTTTTTAGTTGGATCTTTTCCTGGTTTTAGTATCCGGGTGATGTTTGCTTAATAAAATATGTTGGGGGAGATTCCTTCCTCTTCAATTTTTTGGAATAATTTCTGCAGTATGGGAATAAGCTCTTCCTCGAAGGTTTGATAGAATTCAGGTATGAAGCCATCCGGACCAGGGCATTATTTTGTTGGGAGATGTTTCATTGTTCCTTTGATCTCAGTGCTTAAAATTGGTCTGTTCAGGAGATATATTTCATCCTGGCTAAGTCTAGGGAGAGAATGTGATTCCAAATAGTGATCCATTTCCTTCACATTGTCAAATTTCTGGGCATAGTGTTTCTAGAAGTATTCATCGATAATCTTTTCTATTTCTGTGGCATCACTTGTTATTATCCATTTATCATTTCTGATTGAGGTTACTAGGGATTTTACTTTTCCATTTCTAGTTAGTCTAGCCAAAGGTTTATCTATTTCATTTATTTTTTCAAAAAACCAGCTCCTTGTTTCATTAATTTTCTGAATGATTCTTTTTGTTTTCAGTTTCATTAATCTCTGATTGAGTTTTAGATATTTCTTTTCTTCTGCTGGGTTTAGACTTAGATTGTTCTTCTTTTTCCAGTTCCATAACATGGCTTGTGAGTTTGTTGATGAACTCTCTTTCTCATTTTCAAATGTAAGCTTCTAAAGCAATAAATTTTCCTCTCAGGACTGCTTTTGCTATATCCCACAGATTTTGCTAACTTGTATCTTCGTTGTTGTTATACTCAAGGAAGTTAATGATATCCTTTTTTATTTCTTCCTGTACTCAACTATCATTCAGCATAAGGTTGTTTAACTTCCATACCTTTGTGTGAGGTTGAAGATTTTTGTTGGAGTTGAGTTCCACTTTTAGTGCCTTGTGGTCTGACAAGATGCAAGGTAAAATTTCAGTTCTTTTGAGTCTGTTGAGGTTTATTTTGTATCCTAGGATATGATCAATTTTGGAGAACGTTCCATGGGACTATGAGAAGAATGTATATTTATCTTTGGGATGGAGTGTTCTATATACGTCTTGTCTATCAAGCACAGTTGTTTTAGGGTCTCATTTAAATCTCTTATATCTTTTTTAAATTTCTGTTTAGAAGATATGTCTAGCCCTGAGAAAGGGGTGTTAAAGTCCCCTGTTGGCGTGGTGTTATAGGATATCATATTGTTCAGGCTAAGTAAGGTCTGTTTCTGGGCATGGGTGGCACCTGTGCCTCAGTGGGCTACCCTATATACCACAGGCGCCACCCACTCCCATATTTGAACAGCCCTGGCCAAACTGCAACAAAAAATAGCCGGGCATTGTGGTAGGTGCCTGTAGTCCCAGCTACTCAGGAGGCTGAGGCAGGACAATCGCCTAAGTCCAGGAGTTGGAGGTTGCTTTGAGCTGTGATGCCATGGTACTCTACTGAGGGCGATAAAGTGAGACTCTGTCTCTTAAAAAAAAAAAAAGAATCTGGGAGCATTTAAATTAGGTTCATAAATATTTAGAATTGAAATGCCTTCTTGTTGTATTTTTCCCTTAACCAATATAAAGTGACTATCATTGTCTTTTTTAACTTTAGTTGCTTTAAACCCACATGTATGTGAAAATAAGATTGTAGCACCTTTTTTCTTCTGAATTCAGTTTCCCTGAAAAATTGACTTCCAACCCTTAACTCTAACTTATAATTTGTTTTTGATGTGAGGTGTGTTTCTTGCAGACAGCAAATAGATGGCTTGTGTTTTTAATCCAGTCAGCCAATCTATGCCTCTTTAGTTGGGTATTCAAGCCATTGACATTTATTGAGGTAATTGATAAGTGTGGGAGCATTCTAATCATCTTATTTTGTGAAAGTCCATTGCTTAGTTTTGAATTTTGCATCATTGTGGAAGCTAGGTTATGTCCTTTAATTTCTGGGTGTTTACTTTGCTAAAGGTCCATTGTGATGATCAGTGTGTAGAACAGGTTGAAGTATTTCCTGTATAGCTAGCTGGTCTTGTTGTGGCAAATTTCCTTAATGTTTGCATATCAATAAAAGATTTGATTTCTCCATCAGTTTTAAAGCTTAGCTTATCAGGATAGAATTCTGGGCTGTAAATTGTTCTGTTTAAGTAGATTAAAGGTAGATGACCATTGTCTTCTGGCTTGAAAAGTTTCATTAGAGAAGTCTGCGGTCACCCTGATGGATTTGCCCCTATAGGTCAGTTGATGCTTACTCCTGGCAGCTTGCAAAATCTTTTCTTTTGTCTTGACTTTAGTTAGATTCATCACAATGTGTCTTGGAGAAGCTCTATTTGAGTTGAGGCGACCAGGGGACTGATATCCCTCTGAAAGGAGTATGTCAGAATCTTTGGTAACTTGGGAAATTTTCATTTATAATATTCTCTAGAATGGCTTCTATTCCTCGGGGGCATTCTTCTTTCCTTTCTGAGATACCTATAACTCTTATGTTTGAACACTTCATAAGGTCCCATAATTCTGTCAGTGAACATTCTACTTTCTCTCTTTCTGCCTCTTTAACTATCTGAGTTATCTCAAGAGCTTTATCCTCTACCTCTAAGATTCTTTCTTCTGCTTAATCTGTTCTATTGTTGATACTTTCTTTTGCATCTTTAAGTTCCCTAATTAACTGCTTTAGTTCCTTCAGCTCTTCTATATCCTTTTTATATTCTTCATATCATTCATCTGTTATTTGATTCTGTTTTTGGATTTCCTTTTGGTTGTTTTCTACTTTCTCAGCAATTTTTCATTGTTGTCATCATCTGTATTTTAAATCCCCCTTCTGTCATTTCTAACATTTCTTTATAGGTGGAATCCTCTGCAGTAGCTACGTCACGGTCTTTTGAAGGGGTTGCTCTCAACTGGTATTTCATGTTCCCAGGATTTCTCTGGTGATTCTTCTTCATGAGTGTTTTCTTTTATCTGTTTCCTTGCCCTAATTTTCCTTTCACTTCCTCTTGTTCTTTAAATTTGTCTGCCTCTGGCCTAAAGTTTTAATAAGTCCTTTTGGTACAGAACCAGAAGGATGAGAAGATTGAAGAGCAAGGAGGGAAAAAAGATTTAAAAGAGTAGAATGAGTGACTAAAAGGAAATATTGACAAAAAGAAGAAAGGCACCAAAAGAAGGAGACAGGCGTAATATAGGTGTATAGTAGGATACTTTAACCCAACCTTAAAAACCCTTAACCTCTGGGGTTCTGGTGTTGGGTTGGGTGGTTCCCTTGAGGTCAGCATCTCTTCGCCAGCCTGATCAGACACCGTACCTCACCTCCACCAGGTAGAGAGGAAAGACGAAAATACTATAAATCAAACTGAAACAAACAAACAAAAATCCTTGTGGGATAAAATTGGGGGGGGGTAAACAAATAATAGGGGGAGAAACCATCAAAAATGAAGTTCTAATTGTTAAAGAAGGCAGAAATGGAAGATTATATTTAAACTTAGAACAATGCAGAAAAGAAAAAAGGAAAAAAAAGAAAACTCTAGAGGAAAAATGTTGAAATAAAAAAAAAGAACCCTGAAATGAAAAAACTGAACAGTATATATATCTTTCTGAATATTGTCCGGGCAACAGAAGATCTTTTGAGGTATGAGATTCTAATCACAATGTTGATACAGCTATACAAGATGGAGACTAGAGGCCTCTAGGGTTTTTCTCAGACCCTGCCTGCTTGGGAGCCCAAATGTCTCCTCAGCCCACATAAAAGACGCTCCAAACTGTGAACCTTGGCTAAACAGTAGCTTTCTAAGGAAAGCATTTACTGCTGGGATCTCTCCTGACATGAGTGCCCACGTATCCAGTGTGCCAAAACTGGTCTCACTCTATGCCCCTAAGGGCCAAGGCTGTAATCTGCCAAACACTTAGATCTCTGCTCTTCCCCAGCATCTCATTCTTCTCCTTTGGGGAACTCAGTCACTAGACTACTCGCCCAAGGTCTCCCAGCTGATCACTGTGCTACCACCGACAAGGGCAGCTCCCCCACAGAGGCTGTGCAGGCAGCCACAGCTGAATGATATTAGCTCCTTTCTGGCTCAGTCTGGGGCCCCAGACAATGCCCAGAGTTATCTGCACACTCATTCAAGATCTCCCAAGGCAGTTCAACGAGTGACCAAGTTCAAAAAAACCAAAACAGCCAACAGGTAAGGTCTTTCCTCCTTGCAGTCTCGCGGTTGCTATGGTTACAGGTGCAGGCAGTCTCCAACGGACAAACGCACCTACCACTTGCCAGTTTTCCACCGCTTTTGTCCTCCTTGTTGGGGTCCAGAAGTCTCTTGCTGACTCCCTCTGTCACTAAAGGGAAGTTTCTGGGCAGATCCTCTTCCCATTGTCACTGCGCCTGGTTGCACAGAAGCTGTTACTCGGCCGCCATCTTGCCCCCAATCAGCTTATATTTTTTGTCTTAATCTTGTTCACTTTGTATTCAGGAATTGATCTTAGTAAATTGACTGGGAAAGTTTTTTTGTCTAAGCTTTTAAAGTTTGCCGTATATAATAGAAATTTGGTCGAACTTTCTAAGAATAGATGTTGCTGACTACTTTTCCACTTTCTACTGTGGTAGCTTAATGTATCCAGGTAAATTTATGAAAGGTATGTTTTCTAGGAAAATTGTTCCTTTTGTTTAGATTTTTTTAATTTGTTGTTGTAAAGTCATATATAGTATTCCCCCATATCAGTCTGTCAAAGGTTTTGCCTATGAATTGGTTCTTTTCAAAGAACCAGACATTTTTTGCTCCTGTTGTTTTCATTTTCTTTTTCTTTCTGTTTGTTTTTATTTTTTGTGCATTATCTTTTATTTATTTATTTTTTATTAAATCATAACTTTGTACATTGATGCATTTATGGGGTTCTCAGGGTACTGCTTTGATATACAATGTATGAAATTCTTACATTGAACTTAGTAACATATCCATCAATCCATCACAATTATAATCATTTCTTAATAGTTTTGAAATGTACCATTGCATCATGCATATTAGGTGAGGTCCTCACAGATATCCTCCATCCTCCCATATCTCCTCTCCCCTCCCCTCTCTCTCCCCTTCCCTTCTACTTTCTAGACTGTGGTTATGTTCTGCCATTCATATGAGTGTGTAGGTGGTTATATATTGATTTCATAGTAGTATTGAGTACATTGAATACTTTTTTTCCATTCTTGAGTTACTTTACTAGGAAGAATATGTTCCAGCTCCATCCAGGGTAAACATAAAAGATGTGAAGTCTACATCTTTATTTATGGCTGCATAGTATTCCATGGTGTACATATACCACAATTTGGTTTTGTTTTTTTTTTTTTTTTTT
>NW_003852396.1:59821618-59825746 GCF_000181295.1 Otolemur garnettii
CAACGCCTGGCCATTTTTTGGTTGCAGCCATCATTGTTGTTTGGTGGGCCCGGGCTGGGGATGCGAACCCGCCATCTTAGGTGTATGTGGCTGGCACCTTAGCCACTTGAGCCACAGGCACCAAGCCTATACCACAATTTGTTAATCCATTCATGGGTCGGTGGGCACTTGGGCTGTTTCCATATCTTGGCTATTATGAATTGGGCATCATAAACATTCTGGTGCCAATGTCTTTGTTGTAAAATGATGTTTGATCATCTGGGTATATACTTAGTAGAGGAATTGCAGGATGAAATGGTAAGTCTACTTTTAGCTCCTTGAGTGTTCTCCAAACTTCTTTTCAAAAAGGTTGTATTAGCTTGCATTCCCACCAGCAGTGTAGAAGTGGTCCCTTCTCTCTGCATCCACGCAAACATCTGTAGTTTTGGGATTTTGTGATGTGGGCTAATTATACTAGAGTTAAATGATATCTCAAAGTGGTTTTGATTTGCATTTCTCTGATGATTAATGATGATAAGCATTTTTTCATGTGTTTGTAGGCCATGAGCCTGTCTTCATTAGAGACGTTTCTGTTCAAGTCTCTTGCCCACATAGAAATAGAGTTATTTATTCTTTTCTTATTGATTAGTTTGAGTTCTTTGTAGATTCCAGGTATCAGATCTTTGTTGGAAGCATAACCTGCAGAAATCTTCTCCCATTCTTAAGTTTTCTGTTTACTTTACTTACTGTGCTCTTGGCTGTGCAAAAACTTTTTAGTTTAATCAGATCCCAGGTATGTATTTTTGGTGTGGATTCAATTGCCTGGGAGGTCCTCCTCATAAAATATTCTCCTAGGCCAATTTCTTAAAATGTTTCCCCTACACTCTCTCCTAGTATTTTTATAGTTTTCATGTCTTAAGTTTAAATCTTTTATCCAGTGAGAATCAATTTTTGTTAATAGTGAAAGGTGGCAGTCCAGTTTCAGTCTTCTATAGGTTGCCAGCCAGTTTTCACCCAGCATCATTTGTTAAATAGGGAGTCTTTCCCCACTGAATATTTTTGATAGGCTTGTCAAAGATCAAATGACGATAAGTAGCTGGGTCATTTCTTGGTTCTCAATTCTGTTCCATAAATCTATCACTCTGTTTTTGTGCCAGTACCATGCTGTTTTGATCACTATAGGTTTATAGTGTAGCCTGAAGCTTGATAATGTGATAGCTCCTGATTTGTTCTTATTTCTGAGTAATGTGTTTGCTATTTGAGGTTTTCTCTGATTCCATATAAAACAAAGCACTATTTTTTCAAGTTTTTTGAAGTATGACAATGGTGCTTTTGCATTAAATCTGTAGATTGCTTTGGGTAGTATAGACATTTTAACAATGTTGATTCTTCCCAGCCATGAGTATGGTATGTTTTTCCATTTGTTAATATCGTCAGGTATTTCTTTTCTCAGAGTTTCATAGTTGTCTTGATAGAGATCTTTCATGTCTTTTGTTAGGTAAATTCCCAGATAGTTCATCTTCTTTGAAAGATGAAATATCTTTACAGCATTATGTTGTAAAAGGAATGGAGTCCTTGACTCTATTTTCAGCTTGACTATTGTTGGCATATATAAAAGCTACTGACTTGTAAACATTGATTTTTGTATCCTGAGAAGCTGCTGTATTCGTTGATCACTTCTATGAGTTTTAAAGTTGAGTCCCTGTGATTTTCCAGGTATAGGATCATGTTATCAGCAAAGAGTGAGAGTTTGATCTCCTCTAACCCTATTTGGATACCCCTGATCGCCTTCTCTTGCCTGATTGCGATGGCTAAGACTTCCATTACTATGTTGAATAGCAGTAGAGACAGTGGGCATCCTTGCCTCATTCCTGATCTGAGGGGAAATGTTTTCAGTTTTACACCATTCAATATGATATTGGGTGTGGGTTTGCTGTAGATTACCTCTATCGGTTTAAGAAATGTCCCTTCTATGCCTATTTTCTTAAGTGTTCTGATCATGAAAGGATGCTGGATATTATCAAAGGTTTTTCTGCAACAATACAGAGAATCATATGGTCTTTGTTTTTTATTTTATTGATGTGATATATTACATTTATAGATTTGCATATGTTGAACCAACCCTGTAACCCTGGAATAAAACCAACTTGATCATGGTGTGTAATTTTTTTTGATATATTATTATTGAATTCTGTTTGATTAGATCCTATTGAATATTTTTTCATCGATATTCATTAATGATATTGGTCTATAATTTTCTTTCTTTTTTTGGATCCTTACCTGGTTTGGGTATCAAGGTAATATTTGCTTAATAGAATGTTTTGTGAAGTATTCCTTCTTTTTCTATGCTTTGGAAAACATTGTATAATATAGGTACTAGTTCCTCTTGAAAGGTTTGATAGAATTTGGATGTGAAGCCATCTGGTCTCAGACTTTTCTTTTTGGGGAGATTTCGTATTGTTGATGCTATTTCAGTGATTGATATATGTCTATTCTAGATTTCTAATTCTCTCTAGTTGAGTCTAGGATGCTGCATGCTTCCAGGTATTACTCCATTTCCCTCAGATTTTTGTATTTCTGGGAATAGAGATTTTTATAGTAATTACTGAGGATTTTTTGAATTTCTGAAGTGTCTGTTATTTCTCATTTCTCATTTCTAATTGATGATATTAGAGATTTTACTCTTCTATTTCTGGTTATGTTGGCCAAAGGTTTATCCCTTTTGTTGATCTTTTCAAAAAACCAATTTTTTGTTTTATTGATCTTCTGAATGATTCTTTGGTTTTCAATTTCATTTAATTCTGCCCTAATTTTATTTCTTTTCTTCTGCTGTGTTTGGGATTAGTTTCTTCTTGGAGGAGCTATCCAAAAGTGTAAAAGGGGTGTTAAAATCTCCAACATTTATACTGCAGGGAGATATTAAGTTTTTCATATCCGTTAGGGTCTGCTTTATGACTTGAGGAGCATACTGGTAAGTTGCATAAATGTTAATTATCGAAATCTCTTCATGTTGTTTTCCCTTGACAAATATGTAGTGACCTTCCTTATCATTCTTTATCTTTTGTTGGTTTAAAGCCAATTATATCTGCTACTAAAATTGCAATCCCTGCTTTTTTTCTGGTTTCCATTTGCCTGGAAACAAGTCCATCCCTTCACCCTGAGTCTATTTTTATCCTTTAAGGTAAGGTGAGTTCTTGTATACAGCAGATATCTGGTCTGAGTTCATGTATCCACTAAGCCAGGCTGGGCCTCTTTAGAGGACAGTTTAAACTATTCACATTAATTGAGAGAATTGATAAGCCTGGTTGTGTTTTGGGTGTCTTGATTTTTGGATGTCCAGTGGACATTTTTAATCCTTTCACCACTGTGGAAGTTGGGTTTTATTCAAAAGTTTCTGGATGAGTTTACTTTGGAGGTGGAACATTGCACTGATCATTGTGGACGGTTGGTCTGAGAGTATCCTAGAGAGCTAGTTTAGTTATGGCTAATTTCTTCAACATGTCTATGTCATTAAAGTATTTGATTTTTCCATCACAAATGAAACTCACTTTAGTTGGATACAGGATCTTGGGCAGGAAGTTGTTTTGTTTTACAGAAATTTCTCCTTTGTCTTAACTTTGGCAAAGTTAATCACAGTGTTTCTAGGAGATGCTTTATTTGGATTGAGTCTTGCTGGGTTTCTGAAACTGTCTGCTATCTATACTTCTGTATCTCTGGCAATGCTTGGGAAATTCTCCAAAATTTCTTCAAGTAGTGTATCTGTACCTTTAGGACCATCTTCTTCTCCTTGGGGAATTACTATAAGACAAATATTTGATCTTTTGGAGTGATCCCACAACTCTCTCAGGGAATCATCAGTTTTTGCTGTCCATTTGTCTCCTTCTTTGAGTGTTTGGGAATGTTCCAAACCTTCAGTTTCAGAGATCCTTTCTTCTGCCTGGTCAACTATTACTGAGGGATTCTACTGTATTTTTGAGCTCCTCAACTAACTTTTTCATTTCCTTGAGCTCTGCTATCTCTTCTCTCATTATGTCAATATTGAAGGTGACTTGGGCTTTGAATTCATTAATTTCTTGAGACAACTTTAGAACTACTCCTTGGGGCTCGGTGTCTGTGGCTCAAGTGGCTAAGGCACCAGCCACATACACC
>NW_003852396.1:59826805-59828527 GCF_000181295.1 Otolemur garnettii
CTCGGCACCTGTGGCTCAAGTGGCTAAGGTGCCAGCCACATACACCTAAGGTGGCAGGTTTGAATCCAGCCCAGGCCTGCCAAACAACAATGATGACTACAACCCAAAAATGGCCAGGCGTTGTGGCAGGCACCTGTGGTCCCAGCTACTTGGAAGGCTGAGGCTGGAGACTCTCTTGAGCCTAGGAGTTGGAGGTTGCTGTGAGCTGTGATGCTACGGTACTCTACCCAGGGGGATAGCTTGAGGCTCTGTCTAAAAAAAAATAAAATAAAATAAAAAGAACTTCATAGATCAACCTCAGACTGTCCCTGAGTGGACAGCCCCAGACATGGGTTCCAATTAACTTGTCTCAGGCATTGCAAACCCTGCTCAACAGAGAAGGATTCAAGTGTCTCCAACAGCACAGTTGGAGCCATGGAGCCACACATCTGCCCACGAGATTCAGTCCACACTGTTGTCCACTTAACTGCTCACAGGCCCAGTTGGAGCCAGGGGCCACGCCTCTTATTCAACACCCAGCTACACTCTGCTTTCCAGACCAGTTAGAGTCAGGGGACCATGCCCCCACCTGCTAGTCTCAGTCAAGGTGCCTGGCAAGCCTCTGTTTGAGGGCTCTGTTGGAGTCAAAGCATTGGGCCCCACCCTCTAGTCTGAGTCCACTGCCTGGCAAGCCTCTGTTCGCAGACTCTCTTAGAGTCGGGACCACGCTCTAACCCTCAGGTACTGCTCGAGGGTTCTGTTGGAATTAGGGGACCATGGCCTTGCTCTCAGGTCTCAGTCCACACCTAGGAAGCCTCTGCTCATAGGCTCAGCAGGGGCTGGGGAGCAGCCCTGTCTGTTGAACTCAATCCACATGGGGCAACCACTCTCCCACTGTAGGTGCCATCAAAGCTGCGGGTTCTGCACCCCATTCCACCAGACACAGCCCGAACCAAGGGTCAACACCGCCACTGGCCAGGCGTAGTCATAATCAGGGGACTGCTCTTCCTCCAACTGAGTGTCCCTTTCTTCCCACATCCTCTTTCTTCCCCGTTAGTCAGATTCTGTCCTGATGGTTGGCAGTCCACACTATCACCAGATCTCTCAGGACAAGACCAAACACTTCTGTTCTCTACAGGAGATAGAACTTCAGACCACCTTGTGAGAGGGAAAGGGTGGAGTGGGTGTTTGGACTTTCGGGGAAAATATCTGTTCAATTTTATGCCTAGCAGGGTGGTGTCTAGTTTCATAAGTGGGTCCTCCCTGGAGAAAGAGACGTGGAGTTTAGTGGCTCTCTCCAGTGAGGTAAAATGAGAGATCTTTTGTTCTTGCTAGTTCACAGATATCCTGGGGCAGGCCTCCTGCTTGGGGGAGGTGTCTGCCGAACTCTAGTCTATAGGCTTTGTACCTGTAATTTGTTTTCTTGAATGCTATTCCTTGGAGTTACAGATTGCCAAACTTCTTTCTTGGCTCAGCTCTCCACCTATGGCTTCATAGAGTCCTATTCCATCCAGTTTTTCTTCCTCTGCTCAGGAGCTCCTCTGCTGAGGGTTGCTACCAGTCAGCCATCTTCCCAGAATTCCTCTTTTTTTTAAATATTTTTTGAGACACAATCTCACTTTGTTGCCCTTGATAGAGTGTCATAGTGTCATAGCTCACAGCAACCTCCAACTCCTGGGCTCAAGCGAGTCTCCTGCCTCCGCCTCCCAAGTAGCTGGGACCACAGGCGCCCGCCACAACGCC
>NW_003852396.1:59828628-59833330 GCF_000181295.1 Otolemur garnettii
GCCTTAGCCGGTTGAGCTATAGGCGCCGAGCCAATTCTTTCTTTTTTTAAATTATTAATTTCTAACCCTATTATATTGTGTTCAGGGAATATGTCCACATTCTGAAGTTATAGATATTTTGTTAATGACTTTTGATAAATGACCAATTTTTATTGGTACTCCATGAATGCTAATTGCTAATGGATTCTGTTTGGTAATATTGTTCAAATCTTTTATATTTTTTAATTTTTTAATTTTTTGTTTAAGAGATGATAGTAGGCTGTGTAAGGAAAATGTATGCATATATTTTGAAGGTAAATGACATGTCTGCAATTCGCCTTAAAATACCCTAGCAAATATAAAAGGAATGATGGATAGATAAAACAAGTATACCAAAATGTTTGTGGTTCTTATCGCTGGGTTATGGTACATGAGGGTTTGTATTCTCCATTTTTGTGTAGTATTAAAATTTTATAGAAAAAAAATTTTTTAACTCTCAGTCCTAGTTTTTATTTTATTTTATTTATTTATTTATTGAGACAGGGTCTCACTATGTCACCCTTGGTAGAGTGCTGTAGCATCATAGCTCACAGCAACCTCAAACTTCTGGGCTTAAGTGATTCTCTTATTCAGCCTCACAAGTAGCTAGGTCTACAGGCACCCGCCACAATGCCTAGCTATTTTTTGGTTGCAGTTGTCATTGTTGTTTAGCAGACCTGGCCTGGGCTCAAACACACCAGCTTCGGTGTATGTGGCCGGCACCCTACTCACTCAGCTACGGGCTATACTAATTTTGTTGTTGTTGGTATTATTTTCATATATTTCCCAGATTTATTTTGGAATATTTTTTCTTAGTAAATATAACCCACATATAGAAATGTAATATTCACAAAGAAGAATATGTAGCAAGATTTCCACAAGTATGAAAATGTAGCCATGTTTCAAGCCATATTCCTTCATAGTTTGATAATTTTATAATGTAAAATAACAGAAAGGAAAAAAAAAAGGAGCAAAGAATGAAAGGCTTACACTTCATTAACCTCAGTGCCTATAGCTCAGCAGCCAGGGCACCAGGCACATACACCATTGCTAGAGGGTTCAAACCCAGCCTAGGCCTGCCAAATAACAATGACAATTACAATCAAGAAAAAAAAATAGCTGGACATTGTGGTGGACACCTGTGATCCCAGCTACTTGGGAGGCTGAGGCAAGAGAATTGAGTAAGCCCAAGAGTTTGAGGTTGCTGTGAGCTGTGACATCGTGGCACTCTACCCAGGGTGACATGTTGAGACTCTGTTTCAAAAAAAGAAAAAAAAAAAAGAAAGGCTTAACACTTCTCACCTCAACTTAAAACGGAAATAAAAATGACAACTACAACAACAACAACAAAAATAGCCAGGCTTTGTGGTGGGTGCCTATAGTACCAGCTACTTAGGAGGCTGAGCCAAGAGAATCACTTAAGCCCCAGAGTTTGAGGTTGCTGTAAGCTGTGACACCATGGCACTTTTTTGAGGGTGACATAGTGAGACTCTGTCTCAAAAAAAGTAAAATGAAAAACTACTTGAAATGGACAGTAGACCATTATATATGTGGCCCGAGTATTATGCAAATTAGAAAGTTTATAATGTTAAGTGGCATTTATTGAAAAGCAAGACAGTATATTATCCAGGTGCGATGGCTCACACCTGTAATCCTAGTAGTACTCTGGGAGGTTCGAATCCAGCCCAGGCCTGCCAAGCAACAATGACAACTATAACCAAAAAATAGCCAGGTGATGTAGTAGGCACCTGTAGTCTCAGCTACTTGGGAGACTGAGGCAAGAGAATCGCTTAAGTCCAAGAGAGGTTGGAGGTTGCTGTGATCTGTGATGGTACAAGCACTCTATCCAGGGCAACATAGTGAGACTCTGTCTCAGAAAAAAACACTAAATCAAAATAAAATAAAATCTATCTCAATAAGTAATATTCATCCATGGATCCATGCAAAAATAATTTTTATGTGTCATATGCAATAGAAGCATTCTTTTTACACTTAAATTTGAAAAGTTAGGCTCGGCGCCTGTGGCTCAAGCGGCTAAGGTGCCAGCCACATACACCTAAGGTGGCGGGTTCGAATCCAGCCTGGGCCCGCCAAACAGCAATGACAGCTGCAACCAACAAATAGCTGGGCATTGTGGTGGGCGCCTGTGGACCTAGCTACTTGGGAGGCTGAGGCAGGGGACTCACTTGAGCCCAGGAGTTGGAGGTTGCTGTGAGCTGTGATGCCATAGCACTCTACCCAGGGGGACAGCTTGAGGCTCTGTCTCCAAAAAAAAAAAAAGAAAAGTTACTAGTTTGGGGTGGCGCCTGTGGCTCAGGGGGTAGGCGCCAGCCCCATATACCAAGAGTAGTGCGTTCAAACCCAGCCCTAGCCAAACTGCAACAAAAAATAGCTGGGCGTTATGGTGGGCACCTGTGGTCCCAGCTGCTTGGGAGTCTGAGGCAAGAGAATTGCCTAAGCCTAGGAGGTAGACGTTGATGTGAGCTGTGTGATGCCACTGCATTCTATTGAGGACGATAAAGTGAGACTGTCTCTACAAAAAAAGAAAAAAAGAAAAGTTACTAGTTTGGATCACCTGCAATTATTATAATGTTAGAGATGTTTACTATTTAGAGCCTCCTGGTCACAAGACAAATCAATTTCATTTTTTTTATATATTTTTATGGCAGAAAAGTATGATAGTATACCTATAATATTATAGGAATATATTGCATTGGGTTACAGTTCTACAGGACTATGGGCTCCTAATATGATTACATTATTTATCTGTATTTCCTCAGTGGGCCTTTTCCCTTGATAGGGAAGAATCATAAATATATGAGGATAGCTTTAATTTGGTGTAAGAACAAGTAGGCTGGGTGGTTAACAATCAGAAGTTGCGGCTCGGCGCCTGTGGCTCAAGCGGCTAAGGCGCCAGCCACATACACCTAAAGTGGCGGGTTCACATCCCCAGCCCGGCCGCCAAACAACAATGATGGCTGCAACCAAAAAAAAAAAAAATGGCCAGGCGTTGTGGCGGGCGTTGTGGCGGGTGCCTGTGGTCCCAGCTACGTTTCAAAACAAACAAACAAACAAACAAAACAATCAGAAGTTGCTAAGCACTTTAGTTCACTTGTTCTGTAGCTGATCTTCATATCCATTTCTTCTGTGTTTCAGAGGTTTGAATTTGCTTCAGGCTCTGCTTTGGTTCTCACTCAGGTTCTCTACCTCTCTAGACAGGTATAATTCACTGTCTTCAGGGTACATATTTTGCATTTTGGCCTATGATCAAGTACTCCTGCCTACAGCTCAGTATAAGCAAGGGACCACTGGCCTTCTGTTTTTATTTACTTATTATACATATGATTATTCATCAAAATTTAATCAGAATTACTACTGGAATGCTACATGTTCATTTTATTTATTCCTCAATCCAGAATTCCTCTATCAGCTCTAGCCTTTAAAGTATTTTTTTTAATTTTATTGGAAAAAATATTTTAAAAATAAAATTTTATTGAATTATAATTCATACACAGTAACATCCACCCATTTAAAGTGTACAACTCAGTGCTTTCATAGAGTTATGCAGCTATCACCATGGTCTAATTTTAAAACATTTTTGTCATGCATAAAGAATCCCTTTACCCATTAGCAGTTAGTCCCCACACTCAGGCCCAGCTCTGTACATTTGCCTATTTTGGATGTTTCGGGTAAAAGGGATCCAGTGATATGTAACCTTTGTGACTGACTTCTTTCATTTAGTATAACATTTGCAGGTTTTATACAGTATCAGTATCAAATTTCCTTTTTATTCCCTAGAAGTGTGGATGTGCCTCATTTTGTGTATCTATCTATCTGGATGGATATTTTGTCTTTTTCTACTTTTTGGCTACTATGAATATATGTACTATGAATATTCTGTGTATGAGTTTTTTATGTGGATGTTTGTGTTCTCTAGGGTATATTTCTAGAAGTGGAATTCTTTAGTTATATGATAGATAGCTCCATTAAATAGAGGAATTGCCAGACTGTGTAAGAGTTTTTATTCCACATTCTTGTTAACACTTCTTACTGTGATTTTGGTTTTAGACAAGAGTCCCACTCTGTTGTCCCAGGCTAGAATCCATGGTGTCAGCCTAGCTCACAGCAACCTGCAACTCCTGGGTTCAAGTGATCCTCCTGCCTCACCTTCCCTAGTAACTGGGAATACAGTTGGCTGTCACAACACCTGGCTAATTTTTTTCTATATTTAATAGAGACAGGTCTTTTTTTTTTTTCTTAGGCTAGTCTGAAACTCCTGAGCTCAAGCAGTCCTTTCCACCTTGGCCTCCCAGAGTGCTAAAATTAATACAAATGAGCCACCACACCTGGCCTGTTCGTGTTTTTATTATAGCCAACCCAATAGAAGAAATGGGAGTAAAGTTGTGTCTCATTTTGATTAGCATTTATCTAATGACTAATGACATCAAGCAGCCTTTGTGTGCTTATTGATCATTTTTTATATAATCTTTGAACAGATGTCTGTTCAGATCCTTTGATTTTTATTATTTGTCTTTTCATTATTGAGGTGTAAGAGTTTTAAAATATGTTTTAGATTCAAGTCTATCAAAAACATAATGATTTTTATTTTATTTATTTATTTATTTTTTTGAGACAGAGCCTCAAGCTATCCCCCTGGGTAGAGTGCTGTGGCATCACAGCTCAC
>NW_003852396.1:59833965-59841065 GCF_000181295.1 Otolemur garnettii
GCCGGTTGAGCTATAGGCGCCGAGCCTATTCATCTTTTTTAATTGTTGGTAGAATTCACCTTGAAGCCATGTAGGCCTATGCTTTTGTGTGTGTGTGTGTGTGATGTTTTAAAATTTCTTTTGTTCTCTTTACTTGATATTTGTCTGTTCAGATTTTTCATTTCTCCCTGAGTCCTCCTTTTTGTGAATATGTCCATTTCATCTAAGTTATTGTCATTTGTTGGCATACAGTTTTTCATAGTATTTTTCATATTCCTTTTTATTTAGTAGCTTCTAGTGCTGCTTCAAAGTATTTTGGGGGTGTTTTTCTGTCACATACGCAATTGGTTTTTTATCTTGCAGGAATTTTCACAGGAATTTTGATCGGCAGACCCTTCCTTATCTTCTGTCTTTAAAATTTCTTTACTTAAGTGGAATTGAGGGAAAGTGTAGGTAGATAGATACCTGTATAGTGTACAATCTGCTTGTCATCTAGATTCAGTTCTCACATCTTTGATTCTTGGAAATTAACAATCATTTTTTAATTTCTTCCTGTACTTTTGTTTTAGCCAATTTGAATTGCAAAAATAGTCAAGTCTTTCTTTTTAAACTGTTCAGATTTTACACAAAATTAGCAAACGTTTAAATATTTGTAGCACTAATTTGCATTTGTTTGATTTAGTTTCAGAAGCCCTACAGGTGGCAACTACTAGCCCAACTGCCAATACTACTGGTACTGCTACTACTTCCTCCACCACTGTGGGTGTAGTTAAGCAAGAACTTCTCCACTCTACTTCATCTGCAGTAAATAATCTGGAAAATATAAACTCTACAGAACCCCTAAAGTCCATTGAACTTGATGGTCTTCCTTCAGACCAATTTGCAAAAGGACAGGACACTGTTGCCATAGAAGGTTATACAGATGAGGAGAACACAGAAAGCGGAGGAGAAGGCCAATACAGAGAGCGTGATGAATTTGTGGTAAAGATAGAAGACATAGAGACTTTTAAGGTGATATGAATGTTCACTGGTACAAAGGGCATATAGGTTATTTGGGGTGTCTGTGATAGCCTTCATAATGACTACAAGAGCATGCATCTACCTTGAATTACGAAAAGCTGCATTTTTATAATTATTATAAATTGTTATCAGTGTTTGATAAAGTCAAACTAGTATATGTTAGATATTTTTAAATAGAAAATTATTAAAAATAATTCTAACTTTAACATAGTTTCCTATATTTTTCTAACAGTTACATATCAGTAGTAGTAATTATAGCAGTTTTGAAATGTTAATTTTTTTCAGGGCTTCCAACTCATCATTATATAGCAGTTTGGAGAAAATCATTATTTATACAGGATGGCCATAAAGTTCATGTGCAATTTAAATAGTTATAACACGAACTTTAATGGCCACCCTGTATAATTTAAAAGTTTAAAGAAAAATAACAGAACCATTTTTTAAAAGTGAAATTAGACTTAGCTTCATAATTTAAAGTTGTAGAACCATGAGTAGAAAATTGTAGAATCAGTTTCATACAAGAATATTGTAGCTTGTTTAAGCTACAACATTTTCTGGGGTTTGTTTGCTTCCTTTTGCTTTTTTGCCTTTGTTTGTAAAGATGGAGGTGGACAGAAACAGTATTATAAAAGTACAGTGAACAACATAACATTCCAATCATCTGTATTCCTTCCATTCACAATAAACTATTTTAGCATATTTGTTTCTCTTCTTTTTAAATATGCACATAGGGTTATAAAATTGCATCAATAATAAATGACAGTGTCATTAGCAGAAAACTTTCCAATAGCTTTAGGTATACAAAAAGGTAATGGTTATTTTGCCTGTTAGCGAGTCCCCTATTTCTGTAAGAATTTAAATAGAAACTAAATAGCCTAATCAGCTTATTGGAATCATTGCATAAATTCAGCTGAAGATTATAGATAAAAGGTTGAACTAGACAAGTCTTTTAAGATTCCTTTCAGCTGTAACATTCTATAGATCTAAAATATGTCGCTACTTTTTATAAGTATAATCAATTCTGTTTAATACAGGAGGCATTAAAAACAGGAAAAGAACCCCCAGCTATTTGGAAAGTACAAAAAGCTTTATTACAGAAATTTGTTCCTGAAATTCGAGATGGGCAAAGAGAATTTGCTGCTACAAATAGTGTAAGTAAAATGTGTGTTTACGTAAGTCTTTCTGTATTTTGGCAGTGATCCTGGGGAACATATAGAATAACTTAAATTTAGATGTATCTTATATTGAGTATTTCTGATATAAAATAGCATATTCAGTTGAGTGTGAATATAGTGAAGAAAGACAAAAAATAAAATAGCACAAATTTTTAACTATATGACACTCTTATCTGATTTTAAAATAAAACCAGTGGTTAAAACTAAATGACTTTTTACTGGTGCTTAATTTTTTTGTTTTATAAAGGAAAAGAATTGGTGTTAGTCTATAAAGCATCCAGATGGACTCAGATATTATTCTATCAGTCAAACACCATGATTTACCAGAAGACAGCAGAAGTTATTCTTTATACTTAAGAATTATTAAGTAAACTGTTCAGTAGCTTTCATAAGTAAGCATCTGCCAAGTAAGATTGCTTTTCTTGGGCAGCACCTGTGGCTCAGTGACTAGGGTGCCAGCCCCATACACCGAGGGTGGCGGGTTTGAACCCGGCCCTGGCCAAACAGCAACAAAAAAAATAGCCGGGCGTTGTAGCAGGCACCTATATTCCCAGCTACTTGGGAGGCTGAGGCAAGAGAATCGCCTAAGCCCAATAGCTGGAGGTTGCTGTGAGCTGTGACGCCATGGCACTCTACTAAGGGTGACAGGTGACAGTATAAGACTCTTGTCTCTTTAAAAAAAAAAAAAAAAGATTGCTTTTCTATATGGGCTTATAGTCAGTAAATAGCCTTGGGATCATTTTTATACAGGATGAAATTAGCCTGGCCAAAGCTGCATTTTGGAAAATGTCAAGGATGGCTATGTAATACTCAGTAAAACCAATAAAGTAAAATTTATATACAGACTGCAACTATGTAATTCCAAGTGTTTTCTTTTCTTAGTACCTGGGTTATTTTGGAGATGCAAAGAATAAATACAAAAAGATATATGTGAAGTTCATTGAAAATGCAAACAAAAAGGAGTATGTCCGAGTGTGCTCTAAAAAGCCAAGAAATAAACCTTCACAAACTATCAGGTATTTGTCTTCTTATATAATAAATTTGTTTGTATATATAAATCAGCTTTTTATTAGTGCTGTCATTGTACAAAAGAATGTAATAAAGAGACTGATTTTTTTTTAAATTATATACTAGCCTGAGAATTCTGTGTCTGATAAGTAAATGATTCCTTTGAAGGATTGAAATGGGCACTGTAAAGCTCATGCCTACCTGTGTTGGGTTGGGTGGGCCTTTTCTTTCCCTGAGTCCTTTTAGTGTCACCCTAACATAGTGAAAAAAAAAAAAATTGAATTTAGAATCTAAAAATAATGAATCCAGCTGTTTGTGACCTAGAGAAGACAACTTCTCAGATGCTCCCCTTTTACATCTATAAAATGAAAATAGTAATGGAGTGTTAAATTTTTATTTTGTTTTTGTTTGAGATAGTCTCACTCTGTTGCCCTGAGTAGAGTGCCATGGCATCATCATACCCCACAGCAACCTCAAACTCTTGGGACTCAGCAACCCTCTTGCCTCCGCCTCCTGAGTAGCTAAGACTACAGGCATGTGTTTTTCTTGCTGACTGCTTTTTCTGGGTTTTTGTAGAGAAGAAGGTCTCACTCTTGTTTAGGTTAGTCTGAAATTCCTGACCTCAAGCAGTCCTCTTACCCCAGCCTCCCAAAGTGCTAAGATTATAGGATAAGCCATTGTGCCTGGCCCCTGAAATAATTTTTGAGGAAAAAACTGTGAGACCCAAGTGTACAGAATTCTTATCAGATATTAATGTGACTCTATGTTGTTTGGAGCATGAACCTAAAAGATAACTAACCTCATCCTGTTGTCTCTGTGGGAAGGTATGACCCTCATTATTCTCAATCTAGTGTGTGAAATTTAATTAAGATTCCCATCAATTGAAAGTAGCTGACCTTATTTTTATGATAAAATTTTATCCACTCAAAATCTCTGGACCCAGCATACAGCAAATCTTGAGCTCCTCTAGGACAGATGCATTTGAGTTTCTGTGTGAAAATCAGGCACCACAAGCGCCTATGAGTTTCTGAGAGTCAGTGCTAGGTGTGGCTTTTGGAATATATCACAGCTTACTTCTCCATGGCCATTGGTTATCTGTTGTGCAGCCTCATATTCTCTGGAAAATTAGTCCATAAAGGAAAGAGAAGAATGAAAAGAGAAATAAGGATTGAATTAATAGTCCCTTAATAACTAAATATTGAATGCCAGTGGTTTAGTATATTTAAAGAAAATTTTATGGAAATCACCACTGAATGCACTTGGGCTAGGATTTTATTTTGGAGGCCTTAGGAAGGTAATTGGGCAATCTTTTCTTCACCTATGATTTCTTTTTGTCTTGATTCATTTTAGTTTTATGAGATTTCTATGTTAATAAAGTTTGTTTGTAATATTGCAGAACTGTTCAAGCTAAGCCGAGTAGTAGCAGTAAAACTTCTGATAATCTAACATCAAAATCTACAACTACAAAAGCCCCTTCCGTGAAACCCAAAGTTAAACAACTAAAAGTAAAGGCTGAGCCACCACCAAAGAAACGGAAGAAATGGAAAGAAGAATTTTCATCGTCCCAATCTGACTCATCTCCTGAGATCCATTCTAGTAGTAGTGATGATGAGGGTGAGTTCCCCATGAAGTGGATACCTTGATTGATAACTTTAGATTATCGCATGAATGGAGAAGAGCGGTCTGATGCCGACAACTCAAAATTTATTTTTCAGGGGATTTATCTTCTTAGTAAGTTCTGGTTAGTATTTTTGTTTGTTTTTTGAGAGTCTCACTTTGTTGCCCTTAGTAGAGTGCTAGGGCATCATAGCTACTAGCCAACATTTGCCAATGACTAAGGAAGGTATCCTCTACTGTGCCTTAGTTTTTCTTTTTTATAAAATGAAAAGGTTGAAATAGATAAGTTATCAAACTTCCTTACTTTAGAATTACTTAATATTTGTTTTTCATGTGTAAGATTTGCTTCATTTTATTAGAAAAAAACATTCAAACAAGGTCCACAGTCATCAGTCAGTTAAGAATTGACTTACAATTGGCTCAACACCTATAGGCCCAGGAGTTGGAGGTTGCTGTGAGCTGTGATGCCACAGCACTCTACCCAGGGCAACAGCTTGAGGCTCTGTCTCAACAAAAAAGAAAAAAAAACACAGACTTACAAGAATATGAGGCAATAGAATAAAAATACAGTTATAAACTGTATATCTGAAATACTTCTATTTGGAAAATTTATTTATTTATTTGAGACAGAGTCTCTGGCTGTCACTCTGGGTAGAGTGCTGTGCCGCCATAACTCACAGCAACTTCCAACTCAGGCTCAAGCGATTCTCTCGCCTCAGTTTTTCTATTTTTGGTAGAGACAGGAGTCTCACTTTTTGCTTAGGCTGGTCTTGAACTTGTGAGCTCAACCAATCCACCTGCCTCTACCTCCCAGAGTGTTAGGATTACCAGTGTGAGCCACTGCTCCTGGCCCTACTTGGCAATTTTATAATGAATCAAATTTTACAAAGAACAGAGGAGAGTGCAGATTACTTCACAGAATTAGCAATGAAGTGCTTTACGCAAAAGGAAAGAAAATGATAAGAAAAGGCCAGTGTTTGGGCAGCACCTGTGTCTCAGTGAGTAAGGCACCAGCCCCATATACTGAGCGTAGCAGGTTCAAACCCAGCCCTGGCCAAACTGCAACAAAAAAATAGCCAGGCGTTGTCCCAGCTATAGTCCCAGCTACTTGAGAGGCTAAGGCTAGAGAATTGCCTAAGCCCCAGGAGTTGGAGGTTGCTGTGAGGTGTGACACCACGGCACTCTACCAAGGGCGATAAAGTGAGACTCTGAATCTTAAAAGAAAGGAAAAGAAAAGGCCAGTGAGATGGCACATACCTATAATCTTAGCACTCTGGAAAGATCTCTTGCTAAGATACCTTAAAGTCCAAAGGCTGAGGTGGAAGGATTGTTTGCACCCAGGACTGCACCCTTATCTATCCTGGGCAACAGATTGAGACTCTGTCTCCAAAAAAAAAAAAAATTTACCTTTGCTATGTATCATATGGATAATACTCGTATTAAACATCTTTTCTAGAACAAGACTCATTTCTAGTATATGGCTTTTTACCCAGTTGGTTTCATTTTTGTTTGTTGATACAGAGTCTCGCTTTGTCACCCTGGGTAGAGTGCTATGGTGTCATAACTCACAGCATTGTCAAACTCATGTGATCTTCTTGCCTCAGTTTTTTCATTTTTAGTAGAGATGGGTTTTTACTCTTGGTCAGACTGGTCTCAAACTCCCAAACTCAAGCAATCCACCTGCCTCGGCCTCCGAGAGTGCTAGAATTACATACATGAGCCACCATGCCCATTCCTATGTTTTTGTTTTAAGACACCATGCCCACCCTGTTTGTATGTTTTTATTTTGATTACAGAATCTTAATTTGTTGCCCAGGCTTATGCCATGGTGTCAGCCTAGTCCAAAGCAATCTCAAACTCCTGGGTTCAAGTGATCCTTCTGCCTCAGCCTGCCAAGTAGCTAGGACTATAGGTGTTAGGTAATTGCTCCAGAAAAGCCCCTTCAATAGGTGCCCGTCACATCACCCAGCTAATTTTTCTATTGTTAGTATAGAAGGGGTGTCACTCTCTCTCAGACTGGTATTGAACTCCTGAGCTAAGTGATCCTCCCACCTTGGCCTCCCAGAGTGCTAGGATTACAGGTATGAACCACCATGCCCAGCCCTCTTTTTTTTTTTTTAATTTTAATCTTCCCATAATTTTATTATTTTTTAACAGATAATAAATGATTTGTGTATCATGGAACCTTTATCATTTTGGAACCAAAGATTTAATTCTCCTTTTTATCTATTTTTTCCTTAAAAATTCAGTCTAGGCTCGGCGCCTATAGCTCAACTGGCTAAGGCGCCAGCCACGTACACC
>NW_003852396.1:59841708-59842838 GCF_000181295.1 Otolemur garnettii
GGTCCGGGCTGGGGATTCGAACCCGCCACCTTAGGTGTACGTGGCTGGCGCCTTAGCCGGTTGAGCTATAGGCGCCGAGCCTAATGTGTTTTGTTCTTATAGATATTAACAGTCATACTTAAATCTGCATAAGGCATTTATTGTTAAAGACGGTGCTTTATTAACAATTCCTCTGGCATCACTAGTGAATTACAGTATTCTTCAATATTATTTCTACCATAATAGATACATTTAACTTATATGCCTCTAGAAAAAACATCTACTATATGCTTTTAAAATATAAAACACAATACAAATCTGCTGAATTATTTGTAAGCAGTGTTCTATTATCTCTTTGCAAGAACATTTGTTTGACACAATATTAACAAGTTAGACACATTTCCATTTCTTTTTTTCTTTTCTGTTTTTTTTTTTTTTTTGAGACAGAGTCTTGCTATGTTACCGTCCATACAGTGCCATGGCATCACAGTGCATAGCAATCTCAAAGTCTTGGGCTTAAGTGATTCTCTTGCCTCAGCCTCCCAAGTAGCTGGGACTACAGGCGCCCACCACAATGCCTGGCTATTTTTTTGTTGCATTTGCCATTGTTGTTTAGCTGGTCCGGGCTGGGTTCGAACCCGCCAGCCTTGGTGTATGTGGCTGGTACCCTACCCATTGAGTGACTGGCACCACCAATAGATGAGTTTTTAATTGATTGCAAATGTCCTTTGAAGTTTGCTTAAATACACATTGACCACTTTTCTTTCAACCTCTTTTGCAACATTGTTCTATATGTGTTTGGATACAAAACCAAGGCAGCATCTTTGGGTACTTTGATAAGTGAGCTACTTCAGTTTTAAATGGGGGTCTTTCAACCACAGGTCAGTCAGAATATTTTCAGGCATCCAACAAAAGTTTTATCTTTCCAGAATCCTCTTTTCTCTTAGTTATTAAAGACCTATGAAAAACTATTGAGGATCTTACAGAGCATGTATTTAGATAACATCTGTTGATATTTACCATGTTAAAAAGTCAAAACTGACGGCTCGGCACCTATAGCTCAACCGGCTAAGGCGCCAGCCACATACACCTAAGGTGGCAGGTTCGAATCCCCAGCCTGGACCCGCCAAACAACAATGACGGCTGCAACC
>NW_003852396.1:59842994-59849151 GCF_000181295.1 Otolemur garnettii
AAAAAAAAAAAGTCAAAACTGAAATAATTATAAAATAAAGGAATACACATGAGCATGTATTCCATTAGCCATCAAAGCTTGATATCAATATATACAAGAAATGCTAAGCAGTTCAGTAGTTGATTTCAGAGGGTGCCGAACTATGGCCCGTGGACCAAATCTGACTCAGCCTGTTTTTATACCTCAAATTTTGTTGGAACACTGCCCACAGATTCATTTTCATATCTATATAGTTGCTTTCCCACTACAGTGGCAGATTTGAGTAGTTCCTACTGAGAGCATATTAGAAATTCAGAGATTACATGAGAAATTCAAGATACAATTGTGGCAGTACTTGAAGGATGAATTAGTTATTATGGGTACAGATACATCTCTCAAGAAATGATACTTGATAGATGCTCTTAGAGATGATTTAATTAGAAATGAAATCATAAGGCTTGGCACCCATAGCTCAGTAGGTAGGGCACTGGCCACATATACCAAGGCTGGTGGGTTCGAACCTGGCCTGGGCCTGCTAAAACAACTATAACAAAAAAAACGGCCAGGTGTTGTAGGCACCTGTAGTCTCAGCTATTTGGGAGGCTGTGGCAAGAGAATCGCTTAAGCCCAAGAGTTGGAGGTTGCTGTGAGTTGTGATGCCACAGAACTCTACTGAGGGCGACATAGTAAGACTGTCTCAAAAAAAGAAAGAAAGAAAGAAAGAAAATCATAAAAATTCTTCAGTCCTGAAGTCCACTTTTTTCTTGTTTTTTGAGACAGTGGAGACTAACTCAGTTGCCCCAGCTGGACTACAGTGACATCATCATAGCTTGCTGCAGCCTCAGATTCCTGGGCTCAGGTGATCTGTTTCACACTCCCAAATAACTGGGTCTACAGGCACATGTCACCATGCACTGCTCCTAAATTTTACGTTAAATGTACTGTTTTAACAGCTATTTATGGGTTGGGCACATTGTGTCTGTAGTCCTGGCTACTAAGGAGGCTGAGGTGGGAGGATTGCTTGAAGAACTCAGGAGTTTTGAGACCAGTCTGGGCAACATATCAAGACCTTATTCCTAAAATAAAAAATAAAGCAAAAAAATGTACAAAGCTATTTATGAGTGGTTGTTTAGAAGTGTATACATCAGAATATGTAACTAAGATATTGCTTTGAGTATATTTAAAGGCATTATAAATATAATTTTTGTAGTTAGCAGTCCTGTCTATTGCTTAGAATAAGGAAGTTTGGCTTCTGAATTTTCACTCAATTAGGCTTTACTCAAATGACAATTAAGTTAAATTTTCCTTTCATTGTAACTTGAGTGACCACTAGGTGTCACTAATAAGCAAACTTTTTTTTTTTTTTAATTGAGACGGAGCCTCAAGCTGTCTCCCTCAGTAGAGTGCTGTGGCATCACAGTTCACAGCAACCTCCAACTCCTGGGCTTAGGCAATTCTCTTGCCTCAGCCTCCCAAGTAGCTGGGACTAAAGGCACCTGCCACAGTACCCGGCTATTTTTTGGTTGTAGTTGTCATCGTTTGGCAGGTGCAGGCTGGATTCGAACCTGCCAGCTCTGGTGTAGGTGGCTGGTGCCTTAGCCCCTTGAGCTACAGGTACCGAGCCATAAGCAAACATGCAAACATTTTTAGCACATTTAAGTAGGTAAATATTGATAATAAACATAGATTTGTAGGCTGGAAATTTTCAAACTCTTGTTTTTTAATTATCAAATATGTATATATTGAGGATTCCAAATACTTTTGTTTATGTGGGCTAAATTTTTTTTTTTTTGAGAAAGGGTCTCTTTCTCCATGGGTAGAGTGCTGTGGCATCATAGCTTACAGCAACCTTAAACTCCTAGGCTCAAGCAATCCTCTTACCTAAGCTTCCCAAGTTGAGACTATAGACTCTTACCATGACACCTGGCTGATTCTTCTATTTTTAGTAGAGGGGTCTTGCCTTACTTAGGCTGATAGAACTCCTCAGTTCGAGCAATCCACATGCCTCAGCCTCCCAGAGTGCCAGGATTACAGACTTTAACCACCATACCTTGCCTGGGCTAAATTTCATAGTATTTACTAAATACTAATTTAAATAAATTTAAACTATTTATTAAAATTGAATTCATTACTTACTAACATGAGTGTTTTTCCTTAACAACAGTATTTTCCAAAACAATATTCATTGCCCAGGCACAATGGCTCACACTTGTAATCCTAGCATTCTGGGAGGCTGAGGCAGGCAGATTGCCTGAGCTCTGGAGTTTCAGACCCCTATCTCTACTAAAAATAGAAAAACTAGCCAAGCATTGTAGTGAGCACTTACAGTCCTAGCTACTCAGGAGGCTGAAGCAAGAGGATTTCTTGAGCCCAAGATTTGAGGTTGCTATGAGCTATGATGCCACCACACTACCCGTGGCAACAGAGACGTCGTCTCAAATTTTAAAAAAAAAGTGTTTTAAGTTTCATCACCACTATGAAAGATTTTAGTAAGCCTGGTGGTCTGGTTTGGTTTGTTTGTTTGTTATAAAGCTCTCCAAAGATTGCAATGTGCAGTCCAGCTTTGAGAATCTGTTACCTTTGATGTTTTTAAAGGTAGAATGAGAAAGCTATGAATTTGAAGAAATTGTATCTACCATCTTTGATCTAATTGTAGACTCTTGTTATAGAGAAAAGTATTGTCAGAAACAAAAACTTAATATTTCATCTTTTCTCCCTCCAGAATTTGATCCTCCAGCTCCCTTTGTTACTCGCTTTTTGAACACAAGAGCAATGAAGGAAACTTTTAAAAGCTACATGGAATTGCTTGTTAGCATCGCCTTGGACCCTGACACAATGCAAGCCTTAGAGAAGAGCAATGGTATAGTCTTTTAAGTAGTACTTTCTGGGTGTTTTAAAAAATTCTTGTTTGTTGGCTCGGCGCCTGTGGCTCAGGTGGCTAAGGCGCCAGCCACATATACCTAAGGTGGCGGGTTCGAATCCCCAGCCCAGGCCCGCCAAACAACAATGATGGCTGCAACCAAAAAATGGCCAGGCGTTGTGGCGGGCGCCTGTGGTCCCAGCTACTTGGGAGGTGGAGGCAGGAGACTCACTTGAGCCCAGGAGTTGGAGGTTGCTGTGAGCTGTGATGCCATAGCACTCTACCCAGGGGGATAGCTTGAGGCTCCGTCTCAAAAAAAAAAAAAAAAAATTCTTGTTTGTCATACGTGTATATGTGACTACTGTAGTATACACCTATAAATTGTCATAGGTATATCTTAATCTTACAAAATGGTCAGATTTTTTCATGCATTATCTGAATATTCCTACAAATTTATACTGAAACTTTTTCTACTTGTGGGAAAATTGTATAGTTACTTTCAGTTCTAGAATATATTTCATCCTTGTAGTATTGCACTAAGTATCAGTATTATATGGAAGGTTGTATGTCATTACATTCTGTTTTCCAGTAATAAGAAAGATAAGTCAGATGATAAAGGTGTAAAGTTTAAAATTGTATGTTTGTATCTATAGTAAAAGATATATCACAGAGAAATTGTTTTAATCAGTTGGTATTAATGTATGCATTGAGTTATGTCAATGTGATTCCTTTTATTCTTTATTGATTTTCTCTTATTGTAAAATAGGGATGAAATTGAGGAATGAAATAAACTGACAGAATTCAGAAGTCTAACATTGCTTAGTAACATTTACCCTTCAGCTATTATATCATTCACCAAAGCCTAGTAAAAGAAAGAATGAAAAGATTAATGAGCCAGTTTCCTTTACTATTTTATCAAAATGAGTTGTGCAAGTGTAAGATCAAAAGATAGTGACAGGGTAGTCAGTAACAATACAATTCAGCAGTAAAGATGCTCTGTCTTCCTCTGAAATCCATGTACTTGAGATCATTTTAGGAATCTTGTGTTCATTGGAAAGAATATAGTCAGAATATATAAGGAAGTTTAGTGCTTTGAATATGTATTGAAACTTTTCAAATATTAGTTTATGCTGCAACATCCATGGGGTGTGTGTGTGTGTGTAGTCATATGTTCCTTAATGATAGGGTGCTTTGTGAAAAATGCATTGTCAGGTGTTTTTTGACATTGTGCTAATGTCATATGGTATACTTACACAAACTTAAATGAAACTGCCTACTACACACCTTGCCTTTGGCTCCTAGGCTACAACTGTACTGAATACTCTAGGCAGCTTTTAACAGTGGTAAGTATTCACATATCTAACCATGTTTAAACATAGAAAAGGAACAGGTATTATCATCTTTAGGAAACATAATCATAATGGGGTTCATCTGACAAAACATCATTATGTTAGCGGTGCCTGTGGCTCAAGGAGTAGGGCGCCAGCCCCATATGCTAGGAGTGGCAGGTTCGCGCAGCCCCAGCCAAAACTGCAACAAAAAGAAAAAAATAAATACATCATTATGCAACACATGACTATATATACTGTTTTAATATTCTACACTTTTTTTTTTTTGAGACAGAGCCTCAGGCTATCCCCCTGGGCAGAGTGCTGTGGCATCACAGCTCACAGCAACCTCCAACTCCTTGGCTCAAGTGAGTCTCCTGCCTCAGCCTCCCAAGTAGCTGGGACCACAGGTGCACACCACAATGCCTGGCTATTTTTTAGTTGCAGCCGTCATTGTTGTCTGGCAGCCCAGGCTGGATTCGAACCTGCCACCTTAGGTGTATGTGGCTAGCGCCTTAGCCACTTGAGCCATAGGCGCCGATCCTGTTTGTTTGTTTTTGAGACAAAGTCTCACTTTGTTGCCCTCAGTATAGTGCCATGGTGTCATAGTTCACAGCAACCTCAAACCCTTGGGATCTAGTGAATGTCTTGCCTCAGCCTCCCAAGTAGCTGGGACTACAAGCACCCGGCACAATACCCGGCTATTTTTAGAGACAGGGCCTCCTCGCTCTGGCTCAGGCTGGTGTTGAATCTGTGAGCTCAGGCAATCCACCCTCTCAGCCTCCTTGAGTGCTAGGATTACAGGCATGAGCCACCACGCCTGGCCTTATTTCTACACATTGAGACACATGTTATTCTACTTTAGCCTCAAATTACCATAGCCATTTTATGAATAAAGACAGTGAGGCTCAGCCTAAGAGACTTGCTTACGGTCTTACAATTTATAATTACCAGATAACTGGATTAAAATCCAAAGTCTTGGCTCAGTGTCTGTAGCTGAGTGGTTAGGGCACTGGGCACATACACTGGGGCTGGTGGGTTTGAACCCGGCCTGGGTCTGCTAAACAACAGTGACAACTGCAACAACAACAACAAAACTAGCCAGGCACTGTGGCAGGTGCCTGTAGTCCCAGCTACTTGGGAGGCTGAGGCAAGAGAATCGCTTAAGCTCAGGAGCTGGAGGTTGCTGTGAGTTGTAATGCCACAGCACTCTACTGAGAGCGACATTGTGAGGCTCTGTCTCAAAAAAAAAAAAAAAAATCCAAAGTCTTCTAATTTCTGGTCCAGTGCTTTTCTTACCATATAATTGAGAGGATAATCTGTATCTCAGTCATTTTAGAGTAATGTGAAGCCAAAAAGGGACATTAGAGATTACCAAGTCTAAAACATGTATTTTATAGTTCGAAATAGATTAGATGTATTTCCTAAAGTCCGAGAATAAGTTAGAGGCTAAAGAACCATATTAAGGCCTGGCACAATGGCTCATGCCCATAATCCTAACACTGTAGGAAGCTGAGGTGGGTGGATTGCTTGAGCTCAGGAGTTCAAGGACCACCCTGAGCAAGAGTGAGACCCCCATCTCTAAAAATAGCCAGGCATTGCACTGTGGTGGACAGCTACCTGGGAGGCTGAGGCAAGAGGATCACTTAAGCCCAAGAGTTTGAGGTTGGTGTGAGTTATGATGACATGGCACTCTTACTGAGGGCAAGAGTGAGATTCTGTCTCAAAAAAAAAAAAAGTCTTGATGCCCGTAGCTAAGTGGTTAGGGCTCCAGCCACGTACACCCGGCACAGGCCTACTAAACAAGTGGCAGGTGCCTGTAGTCCCAGCTACTTGGGAGTCCAGGGCAAGAGAATCGCTTAAGCCCAAGAGTTTAAGTTGCTGTGAGCTGTGACACTATAGCACTCTACTGAGGGCGACACAGTGAAACTCTTGTCTCAAAAAAAAAAAAAAAAAAAGAATTGTGATTAAAACTCAGTTATCCTGTGAG
>NW_003852396.1:59850802-59852868 GCF_000181295.1 Otolemur garnettii
CTCTTTTTTTTTTTTTTTTGAGACAGAGTTTTACTATGTCACCCTCAGTAGAGTGCCCATGATGTCACAGCAACCTCAAACTCTTGGGCATAAGCAATTCTCTTGCCTCAGCCTCCCAAGTAGCTAGGACTATGGGTGCCCACCACAACACCTGGCTATTTTTTTGTTGTAAGGCATTGTTGTTTTTAGCAGGCCCAGGCCAGGTTTGAACCTGCCAGCGCCCTAACCACTGAGCTATGGGCATTGAGCCTGCCTTTTATATTTTTGACACTGGGTTCTGATAATTTCTCTTCTCCCATTTTTTCTTGCTTCAAATTACTGAATTAAGAATTACCACTTGGATGGCTTGGTACCTGTAGCACAGTGGTTATGGCACCAGCCATATATACCAAGGCTAGCGGGTTCAAGCCCAGCCTGGGCCAGCTAAACAATGATAACTACACAAAAATAGCTTGGCGTGTGGCAGGTACCTGTAGTCCCAGCTACTTGGGAGGCTGAGGCAAGAGAAACACTTAAGCCCAAGAGTTGGAGGTTGCTGTGAGCTGTGACACCACAGCACTCTACCAAGGGCAATATAGTGAGACTGTCTCAAAAAACAAAAAAAAATTATCACTTGGAGTAGGCCAGGCATGCTAGCTCAGGCGTGTAATCTTAGCACTCTGGAAGGCTAAGGCAGGAGGGTCACTTGAGCTTAGCAGTTCAAGACCACCTTGAACAAGAGAGAAACCCTGTCTCTACTAAAAATGAGAAAATTAGCTGAGCATGTGGCAAGTACCTATAGTCCCATCTACTCAGGAGGCTGAGGCAGAATTGCTTGAGCCCAGGAGATTGAGGTTGCTGTGAGAGCTATGCTAATTCTACCCTATTCTACCCTGGGCAGCAGAGTGAAAGACTCTCTCAATTTAAAAAAAGAAAAAAGGTGGCACCTATGGCTCAGTGAATAGGGCGCCAGCCCCATATACCGAGGTTGGTGAGTTCAAACCCAGCCCCAGCCAAATTGCAACAAAAAAGCTGGGCGTTGTGGTGGACGCCTGTAGTCCTCGCTACTGGAGAGGCTGAGGCAAGAGAATCACTTAAGCCCAAGAGCTGGAGTTTGCTATCAGCTGTGATGCCACGGCACTCTTAGCAAGGGTGACAAAGTGAGTCTCTGTCTCTTAAAAAAAAAAAAAAAAAGATACCTTTGTCCTCATACTCAGTGTTTTATAAAATTTGATACTAGATCAATTTGTATTTTATGACACTGTGATTATTTGGATTATTAAAATGGTAAATGAGGTCTGGAGAAATTAGGCTGTTTGCCCATTGGTCACATAGCTTCTATCCATCAGTTCTATTCAGCTAAAACCCAGGACTTTTGATTCCAGTGCAGAGCACATCCCATCATAATAGTAGTAGCTCTTTCTCACTTGCTATTATAAACCTACTTTTTGTTCAGAAAGCTTCATGTCCAATTTTCTACAAGCAATATTTTACAAAAGCCAATGAATTTAATGTCTTTTAATATGTAAATATTTTGGGAAAAATTAGATTTTTACAAGTTTTATGTTGTCTGTCCTATTATAATTTTCTTTCAGATGAGCTACTTTTACCTCATATGAAAAAAATAGATGGCATGCTAAATGATAACCGAAAGAGACTTCTTTTGAATCTTCATTTGGATCAGTCATTCAAGGTATTTCCTTCAATTATTTAATAGCAAAACTCAGTGGCAATCATAGTCTTTAGTATTATGGGAAGAAAAATTTATGTAAGTCATTCTTTCACAGAATTTTTTGCCTAACAAAACAATTTGGTTTTAGGCCAGGCATAGTGGCTCACACCTGTGATCCTAGCACTCTGGGAGGCTGAGGCATGTGGGTCACCTGAGCTCACGAGTTTGAGAGCAGCCTGAACCAGAACGAGACATCATCTCTAAAAATAGCCAGGTGTTGTGGCTGACACCTTTAGTCCAAGCTACTTTGGAGGCTGAGACAGAATCACTTGAGCCCAACAGTTTGAGGTTGCTGTGAGCTGTGATGCCATGGCACTATACAGAGGGTGACAAAATGAGACTATCTCAAAAAAAA
>NW_003852396.1:59853622-59871122 GCF_000181295.1 Otolemur garnettii
AAAAAAAAAAAAAAAAAAAATCCAGATGTTTTCCAAAAATACTTCAAATTACCATATTCAAATCTTGTTTTTCTTTTAAATCTTTTCAAAATGTTCATAATTAGTAAAATTAGCCTTTTCTTAGTATAGTTATTAAAATTCCCTTTACTTCATTTACCAATAACTGAGGAAAATTTGATTTTTAAATAATGGTAAGAGATATGTATAATTACATGTGTAAATTTATTTTGACAGTATAAATTGGTTTTGGTATTATCAGAGGTATATAATGAAATCTAATCTAAACTGAGACTATTTGGCCAGTCACAGTGGTTCTTGCCTGTAATCCTAGCACTCTGGGAGGCTGGGGCAGGTGGATTGCTTAAGGTCAGGAGTTCAAGATCAGCCTGAGCAAGAGGGAGACCCCTGTCTACTAAAAATAGAAAAACTGAGACAAGAGAATTGCTTGAGTCCAAGATTTGGAGGTTGCTGTGATCTATGACATCATGGCACTCTACCCAGGACAACAAAGTGAGACTTTATCTCAAAAAGAAAAAAAGCAGCTTGGCGAAAAAATGGTTAAGGCGCCAGCCACATACATGTAAGGTGGTGGGTTTGAATCCAGCTTGGGCCCACCAAAAACAGTGACGGCTGCAACCAAAAAATAGTCGGGCGCTGTGGTGGGCGCCTGTGGTCCTAGCTACTTGGGAGGCTGAGGCAGGAGACTCGCTTGAGCCCAGGAGTTGGAGGTTGCTGTGAGCTGTGATGCCATGGCACTCTACCCAGAGGGATAGCTTGAAGCTCTGTCTCAAAAAAAAAAAAAAGAAAGAAAAAAAAAGCTCAGAAAATTTATTATACCATTAGCAACTTACTAATCAAAATTTCTATATTTTCTTATTCTATGTACTATAACATCATCACACCTACAGTCATTTGATTATATCTAACTTCAGAAACTTTCTAAAAAATATGGTAATACAGGCTGGGCACGGTGGCTCACACTTAATAGTCTCAGCTACTCAGATGGCTCAGGCAGGAGGATTGAGTGAGCTCAGGAGTTTGAGGTTGCTATGAGCTAGGCTAAGGTCATGGCACTCTAGCTCAGGTGACAGAGCGGAATTCTGTCTAAAAATAGCACATTTGTCTAGCTTATTCATGTCCCTATTTTATATAACCATCACATAAAAGTAAATATTGACTTTATTTAAAATAGGTGAAATTGAGGGGAAGTTAAATGATACTAAACTGCACTAGTCGTGTTTTCCTCACTGCACTTGAAGGAAAAAACAATTTAGAAGCTGGTAAGAAGTCCAGGACTAAGAATTTGAGTTTCATCCAGTATTTTTTACCTATTGGCAGTCTTCAAATGAAATACTCTTTTGGGCGGCGCCTGTGGCTCAGTGAGTAGGATACCAGCCCCATACACTGAGGGTGGTGGATTCAAACCTGGCCCCTGCCAAACTGCAACAAAAAAATAGCCGGGCATTGTGGCAGGCACCTGTAGTCCCAGTTTTACTCGGGAGGCTGAGGCAAGAGAATCACATAAGTCCAAGAGCTGGAGGTTGCTGTGAGCTATGATGCCATAGCACTTTACCGAGGGTGACAAAATGAGACTCTGTCCTCCCCTACACCCCCCAAAAAAGAAAGAAATACTCTTTGGGGAAATAACCATCTTTTCTGGAGACAAGGAGAAGGTTTTAGGTATGCATTTTATAAAGGTCCATTGAAGCAGTTGGACACAGTGGCTCACGCCTGTAATCCTAGCACTCTGGGAGGCCCAGGCAAGTGGATTGCCTGAGCAAGAGCAAGACCTATCTCTACTTAAAGTAGAAAAATTAGCCAGACATTGTAGTCCCAGCTTCTCAGGAGGCTGAAGCAGAAGGATTGGTTGTGCCCAGGAGTTTGAGGTTACTGTAAACTAGCCTAAAGCAATGGAGTGAGACTGTGTCTCAAAAATAATAATAATAATAATAATGTCAAACCATTTCTCCAATAACTTGCAATAAAATAAATTCAATATTTAGGCTCGGCGCCTGTGGCTCAAGCAGCTAAGGCGCCAGCCACATACACCTAAGGTGGCGGGTTCGAATCCCCAGCCCGGGCCCGCCAAACAACAATGATGGCTGCAACCAAAAAATGGCCAGGCGTTGTGGTGGGCGCCTGTAGTCCCAGCTACAAGGGAGGCTGAGGCAGGAGACTCGCTTGAGCCCAGGAGTTGGAGGTTGCTGTGAGTGTGATGCTATGGCACTCTACCCAGAGGGGATAGCTTGAGGCTCCGTCTCAAAAAAAAAAAAAAAAAAAAAAATTCAATATTTAGAATTTAATAAACTTCAATAGTTTATGATGAACAACTGAAAAATTAATTTTCACATAATTATTTTCACAGGAAATAAGATCTAATTTTGTAAAGGTATTCTGATAAGTTTCATATAAAGCAATTTGCCTTTCAAGGCCAATTTATATAGTATTAAATGTTAGAATAATTTCAAATAAAAAGTATCATAAATAGATTTTAAAAGATTTTCTCTTTGTTAGAAATAATTAATATGATTTCCTAGGATGATCTTGGTAATTTTAGGAGCAAATCCTGAAGTCTTTTAAAGTTAATGACGCTCTGTCTTCCTCTGAAATCCACATACTTGAGATCATCTTAGGCATCTTGTGTCACTGGAAAGATTTAAATGTTCTCTCCTTTTCATAAGGTATTTATTGTTTCCAAATTCAGAGTCCATTTATAGTCTTTAAATTCCATTTTTTGTAAATAGTAACTCTAGGTCTTAACTTTTTAAAAAGAGTAGGCATGTAAAAAGCACAAATAATCTTGAGCTTGTAATGAAGCTAGAAATTGATATCTCACTGTGATAGGAAATAGCAGAAGTTTTACTATTTCAGTCAAATGCAATTTAATTCCCTTACATACTTACACTAAGAAGAAGTTAGGCTATTTTTTTAATAATGTATTATTTTCAGGGTCACAATACAGGTGTTTGTAAACAGTGTAAGAGCTTAAGAAAGTGACATTAAAGGTTGTAAATATTTATACACATAAAACAGTTGATCTTATCAAATGTTTACTGCATTTTGAATCATAAAGATGGGAGCACTTCACCTGTTTTAGTGTCAAAATACTAAATGATGCTAGTAGCTAAATTTCATTTTATAAAACTACAACCAAACTAAATTTATCTATTCATGTCATTAAGTTATTGTTTATAACTTTTCATGTCAGGAAGTGCATAAGTATGCCAATGGCTTTTAAAGAATATAGTGGTATAGAAAAATTTGTCAGGCATGTGACATGCACCTGTAGTCCCAGCTACTCAGGAGGCTGAGGCAGAAGGATTGCTTGAGCCCAGGAGTTTCAGATTGCACACTCTAGCCTAGGTGACACAGCAAGACTCTGTCTCAAAAAAAGAAAAGAGTGAAATGGAATTGTTTTTACCACATAGCCACAATAACTGTATTGTCAATGCTGATTACTACGTCATTATGTTCAGAAAACTGGACAAGCTGTTTTCAGACTTTAACTCACAAGTACTTCTGTAGTCAAAAGAAGAAAGAGAGGTGCTGTAGGAGAGAGGCATTGCAGTGCCTCTGGTTCTCTGTCTTCATCTTCCTCTAGGATCAAATGACTTCTTTATAGCTGGGCTCAACCAACCACATTGCACGGGATAAGCAGTGGTTTGAGTGATTGAGTTTTGATGAAACTTATATATGCCCTCTTGTGCCTTAAAGCCAGAGAGGCATTACTAGAAAGAGCTTTCTGCCTTGTTTAGGGTCCCATAGAGTGGTATGCTATTGCATAAATAGGCAGGTCATAAGGTTGGCTCAGATTCAAGGAATGGGGAGATAGATTCATTCATATACATTCAATAGGAAGAGATACAAAGAATTTGTGACCATGATTAACCCCTTCCACGTGTGTATGTCTATGCATATGTATGTATATATTTACCACATCCCCTTATTAAACACACACTCTGGGTATATGTATATGTGTGTGTTTCTAAATTTTGAATAACTGGAAGTAGTTTAGGTTAGTTTTCTTCTGGTGTCAATTATCTTGCTTCATTATTTTAAAGAATGCTTTGGAAAGTTTTCCTGAACTAACAATAATTACTCGAGACTCTAAAGCAAAAAGTGGAGGACCTGCTATTTCTAAAATCAAAATGAATGGCAAAGCTTATAATAAGAAAACCCTAAGGACTTCTAAAACAACTGCTAAATCTGCACAGGTAAGTATATACTGATTAATGTAATGATACCTTTTGTTGATGTAATTCCTACTTAAAACATTGAAATAAGCAAATATTGTACTGTGCTGTCTCTAGGTGTGAAGTCTTTTCAGGCAGGAATAAACAGCTTTGGCTTGAGGAATAGATTGGTGTTGCTTACTATTTTTCTCCATTGCCTAGCCCAGTATCTGGCATATAATAAGTGGTCACCAATTTCCTAAATAAACTAATGGAAATCATCCCATGTTTGTATTTATATATTCATATGTAGTATTTTATTGATAAGATTTTATCATATACAAAATGTTATTTTGACATATGTATACATCAGAGAAAGGCTAGTTCAAACTAATTAACATGTATTATATGTATATATAACTAGATACAGGTGCACACAGGTAAGTGAGCATGCACTTAATATTTATTTCATATCTGCAAAGTCATTAAAATTAGAGTTTGCACATATTGAAACATAGTTAAATTATGAGAAACAGTTTAGCTACATACATGAAAAATATATTCTGTAGAAACATATTCAGAAATGCATAAATTTGGTCATTACAGAATTATTCATAAGAGCCATCAAGTTGTATATCACCAGTGTGAGGTTGGATATATAAAGAGCCACCAGATAATTTAATACTATTTACTTTACAAAAAGAAAAAATTTGTTTATTCTTTCAAAAAGCAATTCTTTGAGTGTGTGAAGTGTGTCAAATACAAGCACCAGGGATACAGTAACAAACACCAATTAAAAATCTTTGCCCTTAGTTCCACACGGTAGTTCAGAAGTTAGGGCACCAGCCACATACACCGAGGCTGGCAGGTTCGAGCCCAGCCCAGGCCTGCTAAACACCGACAACTATAACAACAAAACAAAATAAGAAAATCTTTGCCCTCATATAATTTATGTTCCAAAGAGAGGGACAGATACATGTAATAAATGAAAAGATAGTCAATTTTTAGTTAGGTAAAAAGCAAATTAAAAGGAAAAGCTGCAGGACAAGATGTATGTATGATTCGCTTTACATTATAAAATTAATGTTATTAATATGTTCTACCTAAGGGGGAAAACATGAAAGAATATATAACATATTGTTAGCCTTGTTTATCTCTAAAGAAAGAATCAGATTTTAGAAAGATTTTCCTTCTTTAAGACATCCTATATGTTTATTGTTTGGATTTTCCTATAATGTTTAAATTTTTTTTCATATAATGCATATTTATATTCAGGAAAAAGAATTAAGATTTAAAAATATAATTTAAATTCTTGTTTTCAATAAGAATACTAATACAACCTAATTACCTAGCTATGTAAGGCATTTCCAAGATTGCCATTGAGACTTTTGATCTAGTATGGTTCTTGGCTCAGATGTTCTGTGAAATATAACTAAAAAACTTTTTTTCTTTTTATAGGAGTTTTCTGTTGATCCAGAGAAAATACAGTTGTATGCTTTGTATCATTCACTGCATCATTATAAATACCATGTTTATCTCATATGTAAGGATGAGGTAATTTCTTCTCATTTATTTGAAAGAGAAATATATATTGTTCTGAAGTTAAAGGAGACTCTAGTTACAGTATTTTAAATGTTTTAAAGAAAATTACAGGGTGGCACCTGTGGCTCAGTGAGTAGGGCATCAGCTTATTATACCAAGGGTGGCAGGTTCGAACATGGCCCTGGCCAAACTGCCACAAAAAAATAGTGTGTTGTGGCGGAACCTGTAGTCCCAGCTACTCTGGAGGCTGAGGCAAGAGAATTGCCTAAGCCCAAGAGCTGGAGGTTGCTGTGAAAATTTTGCCCATATAATATTTTATAAATAATGACTTGACGATTTACTCTTCTAAGTCTCCCTGCTATGTTTTGTGCTCAGATTAATCTGAATCACAAAATCTCTACAATGGCCTCATCCCACTTAATTGCAGAGAAATGGGATTTTGTGCCTTGACGTGGAGAAATTAAAGTTAAAATTTTATATGTGACAACAATACTAGCTTGTGGATGGGATATGAAGGTCAGTTTCCTCAGACAAGTTAAATGGTTATAGGCAGTTCTGCTTTATTGACCAGCATCATCACTTTAATTAAAAGGGTTAATTTTGTTCAAGGCTATATACCCAGTGTGTTTGACAGTAGTCCAGTATGGAAGGATGTTCATAAATCTAACTTTTATGTAGCAAAGGAGAAATATAACATGCAAAACATGTTGACTGGCCACAGTGGTTCATACTGATAGTCCCAGCTACTCAGAGGCTGAGACTGAGGATCACTTGAGCCCAGGAATTGGAGACCAGCAAAAATGAGACTGAATCACTACAAAGAAAAGAAAGGAAAATAACATTGACTATTTTTATGATATTCTGAAATATAGAATTTACCCCCAAATTTGTCATTCAGCTTTTAATACAATTGGAAGGAACCGAGAAAGTGTGAAGCACTTTTCCTAGGCTTCCTTATTGCCTCTGAGCAGCCAAAAATGGGAGAGGATCAGATCTCACCCAAATTTATCTGAAGTAACAGTGCTCCATGAATAGGAAAAAAAAAAGATCAATACTTGTAGGTAAATTAATAAATTTCATTTCATTCAAAATAGAGAGTAAGCTCTTGAGAAGAACTTAAGGATAAAGCAGTAAGTATATGTTAGCACTCTGGGAGACTGAGGCAGATGGATTGCTTGAGCTCAAGAGTTCAAAACCACCCTGAGCAAGAGTGGGACCCTGCCACTACTAAAAACAGAAAAAAAACTAGCCAGGCATAGTGGCAGGTGTATAGTCCAAGTTACCTGGGAGGCTGAGGCAAGAGGTTCAGTTGAGCCCAAGAATTTGAGGTTGCTGTGAGCTATGATGACACCACAGCACTCTACCCACGGCAACAGAGTGAGACTCTTGTCTAAAAAAAAAAAAAGTGATAAGTATAAGCTAATATTGCAATTTTCTTCATTTTAGATTTCTTCTGTACAGAAAAAAAATGAAGATTTAGGACAGGAGGAAATTGTTCAACTTTGCATGAAAAATGTAAAATGGGTGGAGGACCTATTTGAAAAATTTGGAGAACTTCTAAATCACGTACAGCAGAGATGTTCCTGACATTTCCACAAAAAATCCCATCTCTTTTATAGCACTAATGAAATGGCGGATGAGGGGTGGTCAAAGATAATCAGATGTCAAGCAGTGGTCTGCTGTAGGCCTGCCTGCTTCCATCATGAATTTTCATCACAACCTCTGCTAAAGGACAGTGGTGCTGCCGAGGAAGGCAGTCTCCTGAAAATGGACCTAAATCCCACCACATTTTTATCCTAATGAATGACTTTTCTATTTTGTAAACCATTGAGTAACTGAGTTTTATTTTCAGAAATGTTTTTTGACAAATGATGAAGCATGCACTAAATATAATTTTTCTTTATTGCTAGAGAAATAACACTTAAGTAACTTGATTATTTTTTTCTGATTCTGGCTAAATACCAGAATGAAAGAGAAGTGGCAGAAAGCATATGTTTGTATTCCTGTCTGGCCACAAAACCGAAAGTATTGTACATTATGTAAACAGACCTGGTGTGATATGACATCCCATGTGAGAATATCTTCAATTTAAAATACGAAATTCAGAAGCTGCATTCTGCTTTATGGACTCCTTTTACTCTTAACATGTTCAGGAAACTGGATGTGGAATTGGTGCAATTCTGTGACTGCTTTTTGTGTCAAATTATATTGCGATGAAAAAAACAATGACATACTATTTTCCCTATCTCAAAGAAAAGTATTTTCATTTTTACTGTTTTTTTCCTTTGGAAAATTTTCAATTGTACATTTTATTTCACTCATAGTTGTATTTTTCACAAGGGAAATGTTGTGGTTATAAGTATGTTTGATGTATCTGTATTACACTTTTCATTATTTTCAGTAAATCTTATTTAGTTATATGTCGAATTTCTATTGTGAATTCTATCTTGAGGTAACCATTTTTGTTCATACAGATTTTTTTTAGTGTTGTCCAGAATATGCATTCAGTACTAGAATTAGTTTAGCTTTATAAATGGGGCTGTGTTGAACACTGCAGTACTTTTCTAAATTAGCATCTGACCAAGTGAATTGTCAAGGTAAAAATCTAACTACATTATACATTTTGAAGAATGAAACTGATATTTGGGCTATGCGCAGCGTTAAACACAGCTTCTATAACTCTTAGAACTGGAAGTGGTAGAGCTCTCCTTTTGGTGCCTTTCCAACCGTTATACACACTGTTGTAGCTTTCTTAAGTTAGATAGCTTATGTTTCAAGTAGTTTAGCTGAGACAGTGAATGTATTAGGTTCAACATGACCTTGTGGTTTATTTCTGTTTGCCAACAGGATGCCTTATTTGTTGAAGAAAAGATTTACTAGTGTCATCTTAAACCTCTCGTTTTTAGGATTATGAAAAAATTGTTGATCATCATACTTTCGTTTATTTTACCACCATTTAGTGCCTTAAGTCCTATCAAGAAAGCAGTTTTACTGCTCAATGCCCAAATAAGATACCCTTATGTGGATATTGCTATTGTCTTGATTTTCAGTTAACAGGCCAACTTCTTATACTTTAAAAAAAAAGAAAGAAAAAGGCAGTAAACTGGCAAAGAATTAAAGGTAATACATGACTTAAGAATAAAACATTGTAGCATTGGGTGAAAAAATGAGTATTTGAGTTAAGCTTGCATATTTATTTCTGATGGTTATCTTATTTAAAGCAATAATCCCTAATGTTGTACCTGCCATTAGACTAAAAACTCAATAATGGAAGTTTATCTCAAGGTTTAAATGTTCCATTTTATAAAAGTTTTTTAACCTGTTTGGGCAGCTTATTTTGAAAACAAAAGTAACCTATTAGATTCATTTTGCCTAACTTATATGGGAGATGCAGAGATTATTGGCAGTAGGAGCATCACAAAATGAGTTTTATAGCGGAAAAACATAGGAAGCAGCCATATTTCTTTCTGATAGTATTGACTCTGGACTGAATTGGTATCTTTCATTTCCAAAGTGCCGAGTAGGGAACTACATCTCCTAATGTAGTGTTATAAGTATACATATTTGTATTACTCCCCCAACTTTCTTTCCTAAACCATTCATTGATGGGTTTAAATATTTTTAAAAGCTGCCTTCCATTTAGGTAGCTCTTGAAGTAGATGTTCATGATAAGCCCCATGGAAAAACAAAGATGTTTCCTTAAAGTTAATCTAATATTTCCTGTAGAAAATAACCTAGTTCCTTTTCAGCTGCAGTTGTCCTTGAGCTGCTTGCAGTTGTATTCATTTTAGTTAGGAAAACAAGTGTTTTCATGGTCTGGGAGGCCAAGTCTTTGATGCTGCCTCCTAGAGACCCTGTCATTTAGTTGCATCATCTTCTCTCATTTGATCTATGTATCATAAGCGAAACCATCAACCTCAGGCCTTAGAGAAAAGTGGGAATATTATTATAACAACCATACTTGAGTCCTCTCTTAGTATGAAGTTAAATACAGTCATGTGTCGCTTAATAACAAGGATACATTCTGAGAAATTCATCATGAGGCAGTTTTATCGTGCCAGCATCACAGGGCATATTTAACAATCCTAGATGGTACGGTCTACTGCACCCCTAGGCCAGCCTATTGCTCCTAGGCTATAACCCCGTATAGCATGTTACTGAATACTGTAGGCAATTGTAGATAATGGTAAGTATTTCTGTATCTAAATACAGAAAAGATACAGTAAAAATACAGTATTATAATCTTATGGGACCATATGTGCGGTCTGTCATTGACTGAAAAGTTGTTACGCGGCGCATGACTATAAATACTTGGTGGTTAGCATTTACATTCCTTGCCAGGGAGTTTGAAATTTATAATATAGAAATAAGTTTAGGTTATAGATAGAGTTAAAGAGGTAAAGCACATGTTGCCACAACCCAGGAAAATATTTTTAAGAAAGATTCGACTTTCTTACCTATAGAGACCTGGAAATAATTTAAAGAAATCCTTTTGTGTTGGTGTTTATTACTATTAATAGTTCAGATGAGTGGTTGGAGAAGGGGCCTCCTTGTCACTTTCACTATAACCCAATTTCTACTAATTGATCTTTTAAGTCATAAGTTAAAAGGATTTATGAATTGTCACAGTAAGTCAACACTAGAAACTGTTCATTTTTTTTTATTATACTATGAAATATTGGTGAGATGAAAAAAATCATAATTTAAAATGGCTTAGGGAATTTTCAGATTACTTTTAAAATTCTAAATTTCTTTATATTTCTAAAACTTGAAAATATATAAGTGGACTTATGCTTTAGGACTGTTTTCAAAGCTTTCCTCGCATTTTTAGGCATAATTTTCCTTTTAATATACGAGTACATATTTATTTTCTTTAATGCAGCTATATTCCAACCCATGACTTTGTTGATATTCCTATAAAACCAGTAGCAGCAGGGTTATTGAAGCAGCTTTCACAAAAGTTAATTCAAATGTGCAAGTTGCAAATTTCATTGTACTTGTGGAATATAATTTTTGTTTTAACCTGTTATTTTCATCTGTTTCTCAAAAATAATTTTCCAATGGAGTGATATATCCAGGATAACTACTTTTGTGTCAGTGCACTTGACACATAACTGCACAAATGAACAATGTACACTATTGGTTGTGCATTAACTTACATGTACAATTTTTGGCATCTTTGTTCACAAATGCATGTTTTTGAAAATCATCTTTATTTATAAGTGACAATAACTGACATTAAGGATATAAAGAAACCTGCATTTGTAGTCCAGAGTTTTCAATTGGTCCATAATACAATGTATGGAAATGTGAAAGACAATTTTGTATATTTGTTTGTTACTAACTCAGATCATTAAAATGAAAACTTTTTTAAACAACAGAATCACAATGTTTGGGGGTTTTTTTGTTTTTTTGTTTTTTTGTTTTTTCCAGAATTGAACACTGAGATATTTTATAGCCAAAAACATCATCATGTTATAGATTCCTCACATACCAAGTTCACGTTATAACTAAAGAATGTTATTTATTTATTTATTTATTTTGAGACAGAGCCTCAAGCTGTCACCCTGGGTAGAGTGCCCTGGCATTATAGCTCACAGCAACCTCCAACTCCTGGCCTCAAGCAAGTCTCATGCCTCTGCCTCCTAAGTAGCTGGGACTACAGGCGCCCACCACAACAGCTGGCTATTTTTTGGTTGCAGCAGGCCCAGGCTGGATTCGACCTGCCACCTTAGGTGTATGTGGCTGGCACCTTAGCCACTTGAGCCACAGGCACTGAGCCTAAACATAGTTATTTAAATGACATAAAGGGGGGGCACCTGTGGCTCAGTAAATAGGGCGCTGGCCCCATATACCGGAGGTGGTGGGTTCAAACCCAGCCCTGGCCAAAAACTGCAATAAATAAATAAATACATAAATAAACAAATGTTTTAAAAATGGTATAAAGCCTACCCATTATTTCCTCAGATGATTATACAGTGTAGCTGACAGTAGCAACAAATTTAAGTATTTCTGGGGTTTATTTGCTTAAGAAAACAAAAAAGAAAGAAAAAACAAGGTAGAAATTAGCCCTCATCTCTCTCTTTTTCTTTTTTTAAAGATACAGAGTCTTACTTTGTCGCCCTCAGTAGAGTGCTTGGACATCACAGCTCACAGCACCTCCAGCTCTTAGACAGGCGATTCTCTGTCTCAGCCTCCCTAGTATCTGGGACCACAGGCACCCACCACAATGCCCAGCTATTTTTTTGTTGCAGTTTGACCAGGGCTGGGTTTGAACCTGCCACCCTTGGTATATGGGGCTGGCGCCCTACTCACTGAGCCATAGGCACCGCCTAGACCTCATCTTTTAAAAATAGCCAGGTGTTGTGGCAGGCACCTGTAGTCCCAGCTGCTTGGGTGGCTGAGGCAAGAGGATTTCTTAAGCCCCAAAGTTTGAGGTTGATGTGAACTGTGATGGGACAGCACTCTATGAAGGCAAGAAAGTAAGACTTTGGGCTCCGTGGCTGAAGCGGCTAAGGCACCTGAGCTGACAGGTTCAAATCCAGCCCGGGCCCGCCAAACAACAATGATGGCTGCAATCAAAAAATAGCCAGGCATTGTGGCAGGCGCCTATAGTCCCAGCCACTTGGGAGGCAGAGGCAGGAGAATCACTTGAGTCCAGGAGTTGGAGGTTACTATGAGTTGTGATGCCATAGCACTCTACCCAGGGCGACAGCTTGAGGCTCTGTCTCAGAAAAAAGAAAGAAAGACTCTCTCTCAATAAAAAAAATCCATTAAGTTACATCTTTATAATTGCATTTGAAAATTGTGCATAGGTAGAAGCAATAGATAATATCAAAATATTTTATCATCTCTTGTAACTACTGAATAGGCAAACTGGTCGTTTAATTTTCTGAATAATATTCTGCCTTATCTTTCGTATAATATTTAAAAATATTTCAAGTGAAAATGTCAGTATTTGCTATCTTGTTTTATTATAAAAGCAATGACTTTTCATTATTTTATAAGTTAGCACATATTTTAATCTATGATCTATCAAAACTATATGCATTTTTAAAACAGAGTCTCACTTTGTCACCCTCAGAAGAGTGCTATGGCATCATAGGTCACAGGAACCTCAAACTCTTGGGCTTAAGTGATCCTCTTGCCTCAGCCTCCCAAGTAGCTGGGATTACAGACGCCTGGCTATTTTTTAGAGACAGCTTTTCGTTCTTGCTCAGGCTGGTTTTGAACTCATGAGCTCAAGCAGTCCACTGCCTTGGCCTCCCAGAGAGGACTACAAGTGTGAGCCACCGTGCCCAGCCAAAAAAATATTTTTTACCACAGAGAGGTATGAAAAAAATATTTTAAAATTCTATAACATAACTCTTTTCTCCATTGATAGCCAAAATTGCCATTAATTACAAAATATTTTAGAAAGTGATCATTATTCACCTTACCTATATTGCAACCTAAATGACAGCACTTATACTACTTTGTTAATATTTTGTTGTAATCTGGTTTAAATGCTTTTTTTTTTTTTGCAATTTTTTGCCGGGGCTGGATTTGAACTTGCCACCTCTGGCATATGGAGCCGGCACCCTACCTCTCTGAGCCACAGGTGCCCCCCTAAATGTATTTTTTTTTTATCTCAGAAAAGGTCTCTAAACTCTGTTCCTTCTCTAGGACTATAAGAAAGAGGATATATCTTTGTTTTCAAAATAATATTTTATTAAGAGAAAAATAATAAAGGTAATCATGTTCATTGTTAGAAAAGTCAAAAAGTATGAAAAAGTAGAAAGGAAAAGGTATAATCTACTAAGTCTTGATAGTGGCTTAAAACATGTTTTCAGTTCCTAGTGTGGGATGGGTTGTAAGATTTAGTACTATCAATTGCCCCTTTTCTGTGGCATAGTTTTAAGAGAATTCCTTTTGTTCAGAGATAACCCATTGTTAAATGAAAAATTTAAAAGCACATTCCAAACTACAGTCAAAATGATCTGTGTTATTGATGATTTTAGGTTATGTGTATATCGGTTCTTCAGCTAGGATGAATAATTTATAGCTGACGGGTTTCAAATTAAAGGAAGATACAATTACCACTTGGTCTATTGTTAAGCTTTATCCATTTTGAGATGTTAATCAGTAGTAAAGAAATTGCTTTATAAAAATAATTTGTGTTTTGGGCAGCGCCTTGTGGTTCAGTGAGTAGGGCACTGACCCCACATACAAAGTGTGGCAGTATTGAACCCAGCCCCAGCCAAACTGCAACAAAAAATAGCTGTAGTGGGGAGCACCTGTAGTCCCAGCCACTCAGGGGTCTGAGGCAAGAGAATCACCTAAGCCCAAGAGCTAGAGGTTGCTGTGAGCTGTGACACCATGGCACCCTACTGAGAGTGACAAAGTGGGACTCTGTCTCTAAAAAAATAATAATTTGTGTTTTATACATCTTCTACTTGTGATGCTTGGTGAGTTTATTTTCATCACAAGTAAATATTTTCTTTTAACTCCTTACAGTATTTAGGATAAAGCAACAACAAAAATCACTTAAAACATAGTGGAAAAAAAATTTTTAAATATACTGCAGCCAAAATTATATTTCCCCTGCCCTTCCTCATTGCGACCCATTTAAATTCCTTAAATGAGCCATGAGTGGTGGCTCGTGCCTGTAATTCCAGGCGCTCTGGGAGGCAGAGGTGGGTGAATTTCTTGAGCTCAGGAGTTTAAGACCTGCCTGAGCAAGAACAAGAACCCACCTCTCCTAAAATAGAAAAAAATTAGCCAAGTGTAGTGGGGCATTGTGGCAGGTAGTTGCAAGTACTTGGGAGGCTGAGGCAAGAGAATCACTTGAGCCCGTGAGTTAAGAGGTTGCTGTATACTATCATGCCATGGCACTCTACCCAGCATGACAGAGTAAGACTCTTATCTCAAAAAAAAATTTTTCCCATAAATATATACACTTTTTTCTTGCCTCCATACCTTCACATGCCCTCTTTTGAGTTCATTCTTCCCTTGCTTCTATTCTTCAGATTTCACTTTAATATTACTTCTACTTACTCAGATTACGCTTTAATCTTCTGGACCGTATTAGGTGCCCTTGATTCCTTCAATGTAGCATTTACTGTACTTCATTGTGGTTGATTGGTGGTCCTCTCCTCTGCTCATCTGATGATAGGACTTGTGTGTTTTGGTCACTGTTGCATTCTCAGTAGCTAGTGTCATTACCCTAAAACATAATATATTCTCATTAAATATTTGATGTATAACTGTATATATGAAAGAAGTTTCAAGGACTGGGCAGTACCTGTGGCTAAAAAGAGTAGGGCACTGGCCCCATATGCCAGAGATGGCAGGTTCAAACCCAGCCCCGGCCAAAAATTGCAAAAAAAAAAAAAAAAAGAAGAACTTTCAGGGACTATTAGAAAGAAATGTAGGAAATTATTCTTTGAAGTTTGCAAAAAGGCATAAGTAACCTTATCAGTAGTAATTGCAACATCAGGAAAAAACTATATCAAGAGTTTGTATACTGTCAAAAAAAAATGCTGATATTTTATGAAAAAGTGAAATTCAAGGCTGGGAGCAGTGGCTTATACCTGTAATTCCAGCACTCTGGGAGGCCAAGGCGGGTGGATTGCTTAAGCTCAGGAGTTTAAGACCAGCTTGAACAAGAGCAAGACCCTGTCTCTAAAAAAAACCCAGTCATAGTGACATATGCCTGTAGTCCCAGCTACTGGGAAGGCTGAAGTAAGAGAAGTTAAGCCTGAAAGTTTGAGATTGCTGTGAGCTATGACACCACAGCAACAAAGTAAGACTGTCAGAAAAAAAGAGGGCAACGCCTGTGGCTCAGGGAGTAGGGCACTGGTCCAAGGTCCCATATACTGAGGGTGGTGGGTTTGAACCTGGCCCTAGCCAAAACTGGAAAATAAATAAATGAATAAAAATTAAATTAAGTTTTTTTTTTTTTAAAGAAAAGAAGGAAAATGCGGTGGCCATAATTTTTTTACCTTTAACCTCCATATGCAGAGAAAGCTCTGAGATTGGGACACAACCTTCACCTGTGTTTTGGGCTTGAGATTCTCCAAAGGGAATAATTAGGGAAGAAAGTCCTGGTAAAAACTAAGAACTGTTTCTGTTAGATTCACTGATATAAGTAAAATACCCCGGCAGGGGGAGTTTACTTAGGGAGAGTCAGGGAAGACACCATGGAAAAGAAGATTCCCCTGAGCCTCAGACATGGGGAAGACTTCACAGTTGGCTGAGGAAGAAGACATACGACACTCTGTTTTCAGGAAAGTGGTTTCAGCCCTGCCACTAAACTAGCTCTGTCCTCATCCATGCCATGGAAAAACTAAATCTATTTTCTCATCCTAAAAGTGAGATAAGAAACAGGTCTTTTTTTTTTTTTTTTTTTGAGACAGAGTCTCACTATGTCACCTTTGGTAGAGAGCTGTGGTGTCACAGCTCACAGCAACCTCAAACTTTTGGGCTGAAGCAATTCTCTTGCCTCAGACTCCCAAGTAGCTGGGACTACAGGTGCCTGCCGTAACACCTGGCTATTTTATTTGTTGCATTTGTTGTTTAGATGGCCTGGGCTGGGTTCAAACCTGCCAAGCATGGTGCATGTGGTTGGCACTATAACCACTGTGTTACGGGCACCAAGCCAGAAACAGGTCTTTTTAAACTATTAATAATAGTTTTATTCTAGATAGAATTAAATGTTGGGAAGAATGCAGAGCGGTGAGTTTAGCATCACCAAAAAGAGCAGAGGAGTAGAATGGGTAAGAATGGAAGATCTTGGGCGGCGCCTGTGGCTCAAAGGAGTAGGGCGCCGGCCCCCTATGCTGGAGGTGGTGAGATCAGCCACGGCCAAAAAACTGCAAAAAACTAAAAATATTGAATAAAGAATGGAAGATCTTAGCTACATTTTTTACGATCTTGGAAGACATTTGAAAATCATTAAGCAGCTTTTGTACGTACACATGCCTTTGCACTTAGTTCATCTTGTGACACTACTGTAAAATTAATGAGAAATGTCATGTCACCAGTTAGTTATAAAGTGCTTAGGGCCTTATCCACACAGTCTTTATATCTCCAATGGTACAAAGTATTTTACACCATAGGCACTTAATATGTTTTAAATAGATAGGTGACTATATAAATGAGAGTTATGGAAATCAGTTCAAAGAGTTTTTAGGCAGACCTCTAAAATAATTCAAAATACCCTGTTGTCCATAGTACATTCCCTGCTTTCGCTTTCTATCTTTAAAGGAAAACATCTCATCCGGGTGGGGTGCCTCACACCTGTAATCTTAGCACTTGGGAGGCAAGGGGCGAGGATCATTTGAGGCTAGGAGTTTGAGACTAGCCTGAGCAAAATAGCAAGGGCCCATCTCTACAAAAATGTAATTAAATAGTTTGGTGTGGTAGTATTCACTATAGTCCCAGCTACCTGGGAGGCTGAGGTAGAAGAAAGGCTTGAGCCTAGGAGTTTGAGGCTGCAGTAAGTTATGATCACACCACTACACTCTAGCTTGGGCAACAAAGGGAGGTTGTCTCAAAAAATAGAAAAGAAAAGAAAGAAGGAAAATGTCTCAAATAGTCCCTATCCTTCCATATATAAATCTTAGTTCTGACTATATTACTTTACAGCAAACCAGAGCCTATTAATTCTTATATTTAATTTCTATTTGATCCATGGAAGTAAGTGGGCTATCATCAGAAAGCAGGTATCTTTGAACGGTGAAGCAAGAGGATTCAAAGCACAAGCAACCGCCCAACAGAATCTGGCTTTAGAATAAAAAAAAAAA
>NW_003852396.1:59871327-59873146 GCF_000181295.1 Otolemur garnettii
TTCGAACCCGCCACCTTAGGTGTACGTGGCTGGCGCCTTAGCCAGTTGAACCATAGGCGCCAAGCCTAGAATAAAAATTTTAATGAGTCTTCTTTACTTAGACTTTATCAATGATGGGCCACTCAGTGGAAAGTCTTTTCAATGCCAGTCCACCACTGAGTTTATCCTAAGATAATGTTATTTGAATTAAGTAAAAGTCGGGAAGTAAGGGTTTTTACAATTGACGCTAACATGAATGCATTAATATTATCACGGGAGTTTGCAAACAATTCACTATCAAAAAGATTATATATTAAAGCACCATTCAAAAGCACAGCAAAGGCCGAGTACAGTGGCTCATGCCTGTAAAAATAGAAAAACTAGCTGAGTATCATGGCAGGCCCCTGTAGTCCCTGCTACCGGGTAGGCTGAGGGAAGAAGATCACTTGGGCCCAAGAGTTTGAGGTTGCCATGAGCTATGATGATGCCATGGCACTCTACCCAGGGCAATGGAGTGAGACTCTGTCTCAAAAAAAAGAGAAAGAGGGGCAGCGCCTGTGGCTCCGTGGGTAGGGTGCCACTCACATATACTGAGGGTGGTGGGTTCAAACCCACCCCGGCCAAACTGCAACAAAAAAATAGCTGGGCGTTGTGGCAGGAGGCTATAGTCCCAGTTACTTGGGAGGCTGAGGCAAGAGAATCACTTAAGCCCAAGAGTTTAAGGTTGCTGTGAGCTGTGATGCTACATCACTCTACAGAAGGTGACATAGTGAGACTCTTGTCTCAAAAGGAAAAAAAAGAGAGGAAGGAAGGAATTAAAGAAGAAAGGAAGGAAGGGGAAAAAGAAAGAAAGAAAACTCATCATTATGACTGCTAAAGCTGAGCACCACTATAGAAGTGTGCTCAGCCTGCCGTAACAAAACACCACAGACTGAGTGGTTTAAATAACAAAAATTTGTTTTCTCATACATCTGGAGGCTAAACGGCCTAAATGAAGGCCAGCAGAGTCCATTTTGGTGAGAGCTCCCTCCTATCTTCTAAACAGCTGCCTTTTCATAATTTCACATGGCAGAGATAAGTCAGGGTCTTCCAGTGACTTTTTTTTTTTTTAAGACAGCTTCTCACTCCAGGGTGATAGAGTTCCATGCCATCGTAGCTCACAGCAACCCTGAACTCTGGGGTACCAGTGATAGATCATCTTGCCTCAGCCTCCTCAGTAGCTGGAACTACAGGTGCACACCTGCAGGTGCACCCACCACAACACCCAGCTAATTTTTCTATTTTTAGTAGAAATAAAGATAGAGGCTGGGTGCCTGTGGCTCAAGTGGCTAACGCACCAGCCACATACACCTAAGGTGGCAGGTTCAAATCCAGCCTGGGCCTGCCAAAACAACAATGACAGCTGCAACCAAAAAATAGCCAAGTGTTGTGGCGGGTGCCTATGGTCCCAGCTACTTGGGAGGCTGAGGCAGGAGACTCGCTTGAGCCCAGGAGTTGGAGGTTGCTGTGAGCGCAATGCCATGGCACTCTACCCAGGGGGATAGTTTGAGGCTCCGTCTCAAAAAAAAAAAGAAAAACTCTTGCTCAGGCTGGTCTCAAACTCCTGAGCTCCACCTGCCTCAGCCTACCAAAGTGCTAAGATTATAGGTGTGAGCCTCTGTGTAGGGCCAGGTGACCCTTCTTACAAAGAAACTAATCCCAGGGCTCGGCGCCTGTGGCTCAAGCGGCTAAGGCTCCAGCCACATACACCTAAGGTGGCGGGTTTGAATCCCCAGCCCGGGCCCGCCAAACAATGATGTCTGCAACCAAAAAATGGCCAGGCGTTGTGGCGGGCGCCTGT
>NW_003852396.1:59873566-59874972 GCF_000181295.1 Otolemur garnettii
AAACTAATCCCATCTTATTAAAATCAACTTCAAATTTATATGAGCTTTATTTTGATGATATATAGAAATATTATTTTGAAACTTCAGCCAAGAAGGTTATAAACACAGCCTGGTCAGTAGGCTACTAATGTATAAAAATTAAATTTGTAGCCGAGTGCGGAGGCTCACACACTACCCAGAGTGACAGAGTGAGACCCTGTCTCAAAAAAAAAGAAATTTGGAAAGGAGAAAAAGGCCAGGATGAGGGGGAGCTAGAGGGTTAGAGGGAGCTTTGGGAAGTGTGGTCACAACTGCAATATTTAAATGGAATGATTAAGGAAATCCTCATTAGGCTCGGCACCTGTAGCTCAAGCAACACCAGCCACATACACCGGAGCTCATGGGTTAAAATCCAGCCCAGGCCCACCAAACAACAATGACAACTACAATAACAACAACAACAAAAAATAGCCGGGCATTGTGGCAGGTGCCTGTCGTCCCAGCTACTTGGGAAGCTGAGGCAAGAGAATCGCTTGAGCCCAGGAGTTGGAGGTTGCTGGGAGCTATGACACCACAACACTCTACCCAGGGTGACAGCTTGAGACTCTTTCTCAAAAAAAAGGGAAGTCATCATTAACAGTGTGACATTTGAACCAAGAGGTGAACACCGTGAGTTAGTCACATGTTTATTTGGGAAAAGAGCAGGTAGGGCCATGTAGAAAACTGTTCAGAGACCCTAAGGTACACAGGTGTTAACTGACAACAAGGAAGCTAGTATGGCTGGAATGGAGTGTTGGAAGGACAGAGTCCCAGGCAGATTTTGAGACAAAGAGTGCCATAATCTGACTTATGTTTCCAGGACTACTCTCACTGCTTTGTTAAAAAGGATGGGTGCAAAAAAAAAAAAAAAAAAGCAAGAAGACCAATGAGGAAGCGACTGTAGTAATCTAGATAAGAGGTGAAGAGGTGATAGTAATTCAGGCCAGAGTAGTAGGAAAGGAGGTAGTGGGACAAAGTTGAATTCTGGCCATAAAGTATTTTCAAAATAGAGCCAACAGATTTCCTGTGAATTAGGTGTAGGATACGAGAGAAAAAGGAGTCAAGGATGACCTCCAAGATTTCTGGCCTGAGCTACTAGAATTGAAGTTGCCATTAGCGGAGCTGGAGAAGGTTGTGCGTGGAGCAGAATTACACGAGGAGGGTCAGGAATTCTGTTTTGGACATATTAAGGCTGGGACACCTAACAGACATCCAAGTGGAGATGTAGACTTGGTAGCAGGATAAATAGAAGAAATTTTAAGACAGGTTTAGAGCAGAAATATAGTTTTGGGAGTCCTCAAATGGTTTGTAAGACTTAATGTGATCAGTGAAGGAATGAATAGCAGAGGACAAAGGACCAAGCACTGGAATGCTTCAACATTATTAGG
>NW_003852396.1:59875215-59876964 GCF_000181295.1 Otolemur garnettii
GACTCGCTTGAGCCCAGGAGTTGGAGGTTGCTGTGAACTGTAATGCCACGGCACTCTACCCAGGGGGACAGCTTGAGGCTCTGTCTCAAAAAAAAAGAAAGAAAGAAAAGAGACCAAGAATAACAACCAGTAAGGTAGAAGAAATATTTAATGTTGGCTGGGCATGGTGGCTCACGCTTGTAATCTTTGCACTCTGGGAGGCCAAGATTGGAGGATCACTTGAGCTCGGGAGTTAGAGACCAATCTGAGCAAGAGTGAGACAGACCCTGTCTCTACTGAAAGTTTTTGGTTTTGTTTCTTTGAGACCCTCAGTAGAGTGCTGTAGCATCACAGCTCACAACAACCTCAAACTCTTGGGCTTAAGCGATTCTCTTGCCTCAGCCTCCCAAGTAGCTGGGACTACAGGCACCCACCACAGCACCAGGCTGTTTTTTGGTTGCAGTTGTCATTGTTGTTCACCAGGCCCTGGCCGGGTTTGAACCCACCAGCCTCAGTGTATGTGGCCAGCACCCTACTCACTGAGCTATGGGCGCCAAGCCTACCGAAAGTTTTAGTAGAAAAAAATTAACTGGATGTTGTGGCAGGCACCTGTATTCCCTGCTACTGGGAGGCTGAAGCAGGAAGATGTCTTGAGCCCAGGAATTTGAGGTTGCTATGAGCTATAATGATGCCAAGGCACTCTATGTAGGGTGATTTTTTTTTTCTTTCAAGAAAGAAGAAGAAGAAGAAGAAAAAAGAAAAATATTTGGTGTCATGTTCTAAAAACCAAGTAGGCAGCATTGTGTATTTTGGCAATCAACTAAAGCTGTTCTTGACTGGATATTGGTATTCAAATTCTTCTTTTCATTTTAAAGTAAAGAAATGAAATGCTTCTGAATCTGAAAATGTTTGTAGCTTTAAATATTCTGTGGTAACTTTTTAGACTTCGCACATATTACTTCAGAAGAAACATAAGCTATCCCCATTTAGAGGGGGGAAAATGCCATTTGTAAAAGAGGAAATGGTTCATCTAAGCCAAATTCCGGGGACTTCAATAAAATTACAAGAATCATAAAGCTCTTACTTCACATGTCAAGGGGAAAAAAATTACAGTGGTCATAGTTTATGTCTATTTCTTGGTTTGCCAGCCCAAAATTGTCATGCAACTTTACTACAGACATTTTATTGTAAATATTGGTCATCATATATATTAGTTTTCAATTAATTGAAACTTGTATGGAACAAAAGAGCAAAACAATCCTCAATGTATTTCACTATTCCATGAGAAGGGTCATTGTTGATTTAGATTTATATAAAGGACAAAGTGGGTGGATGATGGATAACTGGAATAGTTCTACAAAATACTTACGGCAAATATGATCCTGTTTATTCAAATTCTTCCATAGCACATGTAGCCTCTAACTAATAAGAAAATTTTAAAAGTCCTATATTTGAAATCTCATGAAGAGAAGTTCATTGAGACTAATTTATTCTTCATTTTTCTGTGATTTCAATATCCAAGTAAAAGCATACAGATATTTACTTTAAAAATTTTATGCGTAAAAAATTAGAAGATACTATTATGTTAAGTGTACTATGTTTAGTATAAAGAATCCTTATTATAGGGTGGCGCCTGTGGCTCAAAGGAGTAGGGCGCTGGCCCCATATTGTACTGGAGGTGACGGGTTCAAACCCAGCCCTGGCCAAAAAAAAAAAAAAAGTTAGCTTTCTCCCTTGCTTTCTTCCAGGAACATCTACCTCAGTGCATTT
>NW_003852396.1:59878934-59890000 GCF_000181295.1 Otolemur garnettii
AAAAAAAAAAAAAAAAAGGCTATTATAAGGACATGCAAATCTAAATTATATCTTCCATACTCCATATTGTGAGTAAATGGATTTACTTTAAACCTTTTGAAATGCACTCATCTGAGCACACAAATAACGCAAACTATCTCTGAGAAAAACCTTTCTTAAGGACAGAAGAGGGTCTTTTCAATGTGGTGTATATTTAACCTTTAAGCTTTCAAGGTTTTGTAATAGCCTAAATAAATAAATAAAAATCGCATGGTGGCCTGTGGTTCAGTGGGTAGGGCGCCAGCCCCATATACCAAGGGTGGGTATATGGGTTCAAACCCGACCCCGGCCAAACCGCAACAAAAAAATAGCCAGGTGTTGTGGCAGGCGCCTGTAGTCCCAGCTACTCGGCAGGCTGAGGCAAGAGAATCACCTAAGCCCAGGAAATGGAGGTTGCTGTGAGCTGTGTGATGCCTTGGCACTCTACTGAGGGGGACAAAGTAAGACTCTGTCTCTACAAAAAAAATAAATAAATAAAAATCTAATTTTTTCTATAAAATAACCAATCATTTTAAAAAGTGCGCCTCAAGGATATCTAATATCAAGGCTTCTTTGTCTTCCCAAACAAGTCCATCATGCGACATACTGGCGCTCAAAATTTCTTTAGTAGAGGATGATCTTGTTACATTCCTTTTCTTTTTAATGGGGGGAAGGGGTTTTTCTTTGTTTGTTTTAGAGACAGAGTCTCATTTTATTGCCCTTTGTAGAGTGCTATGGAGTCACAGCTCACAGCAACCTCCAACTCCTGAGCTTAGGCGATTCTCCTGCCTCAGCCTCCCAAGTAGCTGGGACTACTGGTGTCCACCACTATGCCTGGCTATCTTTTGTTGCAGTTTGGCCGGGGCTGGGTTTGAACCCACCACCCTTGGTATATGGGGCTGGCGCCCTACTCACTGAGCCACAGGCACCGCCCAATCTTGTTATATTCTATAAAATAGTTTAAAGTTCGTTTTTTTCTATACAGAATCTCACTCTGTCACCTGGGCTAGAGTGCTACGGCATCAGCCAAGCTCACAGAAACCTCAAACGCCTCAGCTTGACCAGTCCTCCTACTTCAGCCTTCCAGATACCTGGGACTAGAGACAGGATCTTTCTCTTGCTCAGGCTGGTCTCCAACTCTTCTTTTTTCTTTTTTTAACTGAAACAGAGTCTCACTTTGTCACCCTTGATAGAGTGCAGTGCCATCATAGCTCACAGCAACCTCAGATTCTTGGCCTTAAGTGATTCTCTTGCCATAGCCTCCCTAGTAGCTAGGATTACAGGAACCCACCACAACACCCAGCTATTTTTTTGTTTGTTTGTTTGTTTAGCAGGCCTGGGTCAGATTCGAACCCACCAGCCCTGGAGCATGCGGCCAGTGCCCTAACCATTGAGCTACCAGCACCTGGCCTGGTCTCCAACTCCTGAGCTCAAGCTCAGCCTCTCGGAGTCCTTCGATTACCAGTGTGAGCCACCTGTGCCTATCCTGAAACGATGCCATCTTATAATACAAAGTTTAAGAAAAAAACTATACTAGGACTCTGGAAGGCTGAGGTGGGTGGATAGCCTGAGTTTAGGAGTGAGAAACCAGACTAAGTAAAGGGGAGAGCCCATCTCTACTAAAAATAGAAAACAACAACAACAACAACAACTAGCCAGGCATTGTGGCAGGTGCCTTTAGTTCCAGCTACTGGGGAGGCTGAGGCAAGAGGATGACGTGAGCCAAGGAATTTGAGGTTGCTGTAAGCTATGTCACCACAGCACTGGCTAGCCAGGACATTAGAGTGAGACTTTCAAAACAAACAAACAACAAAACTACAACTTTTTTTTTTGCTGTTTTTGGCCGGTGCCCTACTCCTTTGAGCCACAGGCACTGCCAAAACTACAAAATTCTAAGGTGAAAAGTGATTTGGCCAAAAGGAAAAAAAAAAGAAAGGTGGCGCCTGTGGCTCAAAGGAGTAGGGCACTGGCCCTAAATACTAGAGGTGGTGGGTTCAAACCCAGCCCCAGCCAAAAGCTGCAAAAAAAAAAAAAAAAAAAGGAAAAAACCCAATGAAAGATTGTTTTACATTGTTATAGAAACTAGAAGTGTGTATAGGATTTTGTTTGTGTTTTATTTTGGTGGATTTAGGATTGCACCAGAACAGACTGATGAATCATAAACTTTTTGCTCTGTTTCCTACCTCCTGACTGGCTGAGACAAGTTTGATCTTAGACAAGTTTAAATCAAGTGAAGTTTTTCCCATATGGTAAACAATAATGACTTGACACATTTGTTTGAGAAATAATCAATAAAAGTGATGTTAAAGCATTCTACAAGTGAAAAAAACAAAGCACAGTGCAACAATTACATCCTGGGTGTATTCAGTTGGTAGTTTTATGGTATACAAAGAAAACAGGCCAAAGGCTATGCAGCTGTGCAGCTGTGCACTGATTAATCAGAAAGTCATGAAAGAAATTGCCTTTTCAGGCTGGGAGTGGTGGTTCATGCCTGTAATCCTAACACCCTAGGAAGATGGCTCGAGCTCAGGAGTTCAAGACCAGCCTAAGCAAAGTAAGACCCCATCTCTACTGAAAATAATAGAAAAATAGAAAATTGTTGTGGTTGCCTGTAGTCCCAGTTACTCAGGAGGCTGAGGCAGGAAGATAGTTTGAATCCAGGAGTTTGAGTTTTCTGTGAGTTACCCTGAGGCCATGGTAGTCTAGCCCAGGCAAGAGAATGAGAATCTTGTGTCAAAGGAAAAAAAGTATGAAGCTGACATTTTCTTGTCTTTTTTTTTTTTTTTTTTTGAGACAGAGTTTCACTTTGTTGCCCTCAGTAGAGTACGGTGGCGTCACAGCTCACAGCAACCTCCAGCTCTTGGGCTTAGGCGATTCTCCTGCCTCAGCCTCCCAAGTAGCTGGGACCACAAGCGACCGCCACAATGTCTGGCTATTTTTTTTTTCTTGTTTTTTTTTTGTCGAGACAGAGTTCTACCCTATTCCCTGAGCAGAGTGCAATGGCATCGGTGCTCACTGCAACCTCAGACTTGGGCTATGGGCATCCTGCTGCCTTAGCCTCCGAAGCTGCTGGGATTACAGGCGCTGGCCACGGCTCCTGGCTGGGTTTTTCCATTTTTTCCCAAGAGTCAGGGTCTTACTCTCGCTCAGACAAGCCTTGAACTCCTGAGCTCAAGCAATCCTCCCGCCTCAGCCTCCTATAGTGCTGGGATTACAGGTGTGAGCCACTGCACCTGGCTATATCTGGCTATTTTTTTGTTGCAGTTTGGCTGGGGTCAGGTTTGAACCCGCCACCCTCGGTATATGGGGCTGGCTCCCTACTCACTGAGCCACAGATACCACCCTGAAGCTGACATTTTCTACTGGTATATATTTGGGTGTAGAGAGTCAAAGCCAAAGCACCTAGTATGTGCTCAATGCTGCACAGATGCTGAAAGAAATCTGAAAGGTTTAAAATATGCTCCCTGTTCTGGGTAATTTTCCAATTTTGTGTGTGGTGAAATAATTGGTATGAATACAACCAGTGGCTGGATACTAAGGCACGTGATAAGGGTCATAGGTAGTCAAAGAAGGAATATACCAGGATAACCTGGAAACATCTGTCTAGCAAAGAATGCCGGAAATGTATTAGGCATTCCCTAATCTGGGGTGCAAAGACAGTAGATAAAAAAGAACATTCCAGGGCGGCGCCTGTGGCTCAGTGAGTAGGGCACTGGCCCCATATACCGAGGGTGGCGGGCAGGTTCAAACCCAGCCCCGGCCGAACTGCAACCAAAAAATAGCTGGGCGTTGTGGTGGGCGCCTCTAGTCCCAGCTACTTGGGAGGCTGAGGCAAGAGAATCACTTAAGCCCAGGAGTTGAAGGTTGCTGTGAGCTGTGTGACGCCACAGCACTCCACTAAGGGCAACAAAGTGAGATTCTATCTCTACAAAAAAAAAAAAAAAAAAAAAGAACATCCCAAAGGGCAGTGCCTGTGGCTCAGTGGGTAGGGCGTACTGGCCCCATATACCGAGGGTGGCAGGTTCCAACCCAGCCCCGGCCAAACTTCAAAAAAAACAAAAAAATAGCTGGGCATTGTAGTGGGTGCCTGTAGTCCCAGCTACTTGGGAGGCTGAAGCAAGAGAATTGCCTAAGCCTAGGAGTTGGAGGTTGCTGTGAGTTGTGACACCATGACGCTCTACTGAGGGTAATAAAGTGAGACTCTGTCTTAAAAAAAAAGAACATTTCAGAATTATAGATAGGGCAGACAAATAGAACATAAGTTGATGAAAAAGTCTTTGAAATGTTATATAAAGTATCAAGATGATCACTGAGGCTTCTCTGCCTTAGCCTTCTAAGTAGCTGGGACTACAGGCGCCCACCATAACACTGGGCTATTTTTTTTTGTTGTAGTTGTCATTGTTGTTTTTAGCAGCCCCAGGCTGAGGTTTGAACCCACCAGTCCCGGTTTATGTGGCTGGCACCCTAACCACTGAGCCACAGGCTAAGACAGAGAATCACTTAAGCCCAAGGTTGACTGTGAGTGTGATGCCACAGCACTCTACTGAGGGTGACACAGTGAGACTGTCTCAACAACAACAACAAAAAGATTATCACTGAGGTTATCTGCTTTTTTCAAAGACCCAATATTATTGCTTGTTAAGATTTCTTTTGTCTGAAATAGGCTGAGGTTTTTGTTTCCTCCTAAGTAGAGAGATTGGACTAAGGGGTTCACTCATTTATGCCTTGGAGGAATGACTAAAACAGATGTATTGGATGCCTGAAACTGACTCTGAGTTTTATCTTATCTCTGTGAGTAGCCACCGATCAAGAGCTTACAAAGAAAATTAACTTAAACTGAAGTTAGTCCGGGTTTTACTGCCACCACTTGGCAATTCTCTCTACCTCTTAGGAGCAGCAACCTCCCCCCCCACCCCACCCCCACACACTTGTCCCCATCGCTAAACCCAGTTCCCTAGGGGGCACAGCTTCTTAGTAAGTATCCTCTAAAACAACCCCAGGTAGGAGTTTATCTGGTAAGTAAATAAAGAACTCCCACTTAAACACCATTCTAATTTACACCCAGATGACACAACCGTCCTCCTTCTAAGACGTTTATTATACACATCAAAAGTTAAGAATGGTTGTGAAATCCCCAAACTTAAAAAAAAGAACAAGTACGTGGCAATCGGATGAATGATCTCTTAGATGGTTCATCCTTTCAGAGGAACCCAGCACTGGACCCCTGGATTCTCTGGCTGCAACTCCCCCGTAATTAGCACGCTTCCCATTAACAGCCCTCCCTCCCTTCTCTCCCCGCCTTGACTCTTACCCTCCTCTTTTCACAGCAAACTCTGTCCCCACCCACCTGACCAGAGTTACTTCTGAGGCAGCACAGATTTCCTTGGCAGCCAGCCAGGCAGCCACAGGTCTTTCGTGCCGCCCTCCTGCGACCTGTGGACATTGCTCTCCTGGGTCACATAAAGATTTGTTCTTGGAGGGGTGGGGAGTCACGGGGTATGACACACCTCTTGGGGACGCAATTACAAGAGGGACTTTACCTAACAAATGCAATCAGTGTAACCTGGTTGTTTGTACCCTCAACGAATCCCCAACAATTGAAAAAAAAAAAAGATTTGTTCTTTACGGGAAGTTATATATTTATTACCATGACATTTGGTTTTTTTTTGAGACAGAGCCTCAAGCTGTCCCCCTGGGTAGAGTGCTGTGGCATCACAGCTCACAGCAATCACCAACTCTTGGGCTCAAGCGAGTCTCCTGCCTCAGCCTCCCAAGTAGCTGGGACCACAGGCGCCCGCCACAACGCCTGGCTATTTTTTTTTTTTTTTTTTGGTGTTGTTGCAGCCATCTTTGTTGTTTGGCGGGCTCAGGCTGGGCTCGAACCCACCACCTTAGGTGTACATGGCTGGCCCCTTAGCCACTTGAGCCACAGGTGCCGAGCCACCATGACATACTTTTAAACACTTCTTCCAGACCCAATTACTAAATGTTGAACATGTAAACGCTTAATGGTAATAGATTAGTTTCTGTAATCCTCCTAAAAACAGAAACAAAAACCACTCCGTGAGGTCCGGCGCAGCGGCTCCTGCCTGTAATCCTAGCACTCTGGGAGGCCGAGGCAGGTGGATTGCTTGAGCTCAAGAGTTCGACTCCAGCCTGAGCAAGAGTGAGACTCCGTCTCTACTAAAAATACAAAAACTAGCCGGGTGCGGTGGCTGGCACCCGTAGTCCCAGGTATTTGGGAGGCTGAGGCAAGAGGATCGCTTGATCCCAAGAGTTTGAGGTTGGTGGGAGCGATGATGTCAGGGGACTCTACCCAGGGCGGTAGAGGAAGACTGTCTCCCAAAACAAACAAAAAAAGCACTCCGTGAAACAGGGACCAACACAAACCCCGCGTCACAGGTGAGGACACAGCGGTGACGCAGCTTGCCGGGTCCCAGAACTAGTATACAGCGAGACGCAGCTTGCGCCCAGCTGGTCTGAGTCGCAGCGCACGACCGCGCGAAGCACTTTCTACCTGGCCACGGCTCGCACCGTGACGCGCTGGAGACATCCAGGAGGGCCCTCCCTGCGGGCCTGGAAGACACGTCACCGCGGGGCGGGGGCCTTCGGGAGCCCCGCCCCCGGCCAGTTAACTGGCGGCAGCTGCGCGGGCGCCCAGTTCGCAGCGAAGCGGTCGGAGGAGGTGCGTCCGGGCGGCGAGGGCCATGGCCACGGTGCGGGAGAAGGCGGCCGCGCTGAACCACTTGCCCCTCCACGGCCCCGCGCACAAGCCTCCCGGTAGGTGCCCAGGACCCTCTCCAGGGACGCCGCGGGCGGGCTGTGGTTCTGGCGCGAGGCAGGCGGGCGGGGGAGGCGTGGGCGTTCGGCCACCCCTACCCGGACAGCTGCGGTGTCCCGCACAGCTGTTGACTACTCCGCCGACTGCGGCCAGCTGGGGTTCCTCTCCGGTGCTGGTGGACCCCGCCGCCCGCGTAATATGGCTCTTTTACTAAGTTGCCCAGACTTTACCTTCACCCCGCGTTGGTGCGCCCGCTATGTGCCAGGCAGTCGCTGTACGTCTGGATAAGGCTCCACATGGTTACTGGTGAAAAGTATGATGGTACCTGGGATGTACAAGGCTGTTTGTCCGTGGCTTCACCCAACAAACCTTGACTGCACAGTAATGGCCAGGGACCAAGTGCTCCCTTGCCCACATTGTACTCCAGACTGGCAGGAATAGTCACGTTGATCTCTCCAGACTCTTCCAGGGAGAGATGAGGTTTTTTTCTTGTGTAAGTTCTACTGGCAGGAACTTGACATAAATTGTTAACAGTTTCTGAATAAGTACTATTTATGTGATTTTTTTTTTACTTTTAAAAAAAGTTACATGACATTAGCATAGAAGTCAGTGAATTGGGGGCATTTTGTTTAGGATCTTGGTCTCTTCAGAATTTCAAACAAATGAACGTAGATTATCCGTTCTAAAATGCTGATTCTAGGATATACACAACTCAGTAAATAGGTCTGAATTGGCCAGAAAACACTTGGCCTTTATTTCTTTTGGATAAGTTAAAATTTTTCCTCTTTCTGGAGTTCCATAATAGGGTGTTTTAGGAGGAATTGGTTTCCTATCAGACAAAAGTTTTTCATTTGTAAAATGCCAACTCGTGAAACTGACTCCTTCCTCTAGGTCATATGGGTGCATCTCAGTGGCCCACTCTTGTGTTTAACTTAACTAATTAATGCCCCTTTTAATCTTCAAAATGCTAGTGATAAATTGTGATACAGAAACTTTTTTTTTTTTTTTTGAGACAGAGTCTTACCCTATTGCCCATGGTAGAGCACCCCAGCATCACAGCCCTCAGCAACCTTCAGCTCCTGGACTCAGGCCATCCTCCTGCCTCAATGTCCCCCATCCACACCCCCTAGCAGCCGGGACCACAGGTGCCCGCCCCAACACCCTGCCATCTTTTCGTTGCAGTTTGGCCAGGGCGGGGTTTGAACCCCTCACCCCCGGTTATGGGGTCGTCCTACTCACTGAGCCACAGGCGCCGCCCAGAGAAACTTTTTTGTTTGTACTTTTTTTTTTTTTTTTTTGAGACAGAGTCTCACCATGTCCCCCTAGGTAGAGTGCCATGTCCTCCCAAGTAGCTGAGACTACAGGTGCCCGACACAATGCTGGGCTATTTTTTGTTGCAATTTTCTTTGTTGTTTAGCAGGCCCTGGGCTGGGCTCGAACCCACCATCTCGGTGCATTTGGCCAGCGCCTTTCTCACTGAGCTATGGACACCGAGCCTCGTTTGTACTTTTTTAAGAAACATCATAATATTGACCTTAGTCTGCTTCCATTTAAAGAATTCAGATAAGCACAATATGGCCACAGAGCATCTCCTTCATGTACTTTGAGAGGAAAAATACTAAAACATTTAGGAATTTAAAGCCAATGATACTGAAAAACAGTCTTGAGAAATCTTTAGGTTCGCTTTCTGAGTGACTAAACCCCCGCCCCTCATTTCACCTGCTTAAAAACATGATACTCTGTTTTCTCTAACAGCTGAAATACCCATTGTGGGTTTTGGGCATTTGTGAACAAGTTAGTAGATGGTGTACAGGAGTATGTATTCAAAAAGTAAGTAGGGCAGCACCTGTGGCTCAAGGAGTAGGGCGCTGGCCCCATATACTGGGGTGGCAGGTTCAAAGCCGGCCCCGGTCAAAAATATAAATAAAAAATAAAATGAAAAATTATTTTAAAAAAATTAAATAGCAGACTCTCAGAAGGAAGAGTTATAGTGCTGGTCATTTTTTTTATCAATTTTATCAAAGGAAAAGAAAACCACTATCCTTGGCATACCAGCTGCAGTGGCCTGGGAAGGGCCCTCCTGTGTGCTCAATTATTTTGCTGGCTACAGCTGAAGTCCCTACCCGTTAGCATTTGTTAACCCTCCTTCTAGGTTAGTTGCCTAGTAGAAGTCCAGTTCCTGAAACATTGCTTGCCATTCCTTTTCTGTGAGTTCTGGCAGGCAGCTTTGTACTTTTGTTTCTCCACGGATTAGTAACTCTCCCATAACTTAAAGGAGCTATAACCTTTAAGAGACCTGGTTAATGTAGAAGAAATAAAGTCAGTAACTTCAGTCAGTACTTCAAACACACTTGTCTTTTAATGATATGACTAACAAGAAAGTGGTGTGTTATCCTGTTATCCCTTTAGAATGTAACCTAATCCTTTGAGTTTGCCTGGTGTCACTTTTCCAGGGAGCTCAAAGTACTTCCCATTTGCTATCTCATTAATGTGTGAATTAAAGCAGGGACCAAGCCTGCTTTGTTGATAGTCATCTCAACATATTTTAGAATTATTCTTGTTAGTAGACTTATTTTACATGTTTAACCTTCCTGCAGCTTTCTTTTTAGAGGTGATCTCAGCCTTCAGTATGACATCTCTAATGCCAAATAAGAAAATCAACTTTGGACTACCAAAACCAATATCCAGTAAAAGTGTTGCAATTTTGTCAATAATACAGGAATTTTTTTCCACTCAGTCATAGCTTTCCAGGTTTAACATGACAAACACGATTTTCTTTACATTTATCTGTTTTCAGGACATTTTGGTTACTGTCCGACAAATGTTCTTTTCCTCTGTCTTGACAATTCTGTACTGTTTTAAAATACTGAAAAATATTTTAAGATACAATAATAAATGATTTAGAATTTATAGATTTGTTTTCTGATGAAAAGTTAACTCCTTGGATTGTGTCAAATCTTGCCTTCTCGAAACTGTTGAGCATTGTTTGATTGACTACTGTTCAGAGCTTGATATCATCCTGATGGTAGTAATAAAGGGTAAACTCCTAAGGGTGCAGACTATGTCCTCTGAGTTCAGAGGAAGAAAGAAACCTCCCTTAAAATTTTAGTATAGAATCACTAAAAAGTGATGAAGTTAGTATATACAGTTTCCATATGCCCTACACTCAGTTTTATTATCTAACGTTACTTAGTATGGTCTATTTGTTATAATTAATGGACTGATACTGATAACATGATTATTAACTAAAGTCCACACTTCATTTCCTTGGTGTTTCTGTTTCAGGACCCTATCCAGGATGTTATGTTCCATTGAGTTGTCATGTCTCCTTAGACTGTCGACTGTGGCAGTTTCTTCCCTTTGTTTTTAGTTATACATCTGTTAATTGCTGGGCACTGTATTAGCCACATCAACATATATTATCATATGATCCTTAAAATAACTGGGAGAAGTAGAGTTAGCTCTGTTTACAATAAAAAAGTTGGGCAGTTTGCCCAAGGTTGCATTATCAGTAAGTGATAGACCCAGGAATGAAACTCAGGTCTTTGGCACTCCAGAGACCTTGCTGGTCTAACTGTTCGTTGCACCTAGCACTGGGTCTGCTGCATTAGCACACATTTCCATGTTGGCACAGTATTCGGTCAACCCAGGCTTTCTTCACCGCAGCACTGTTGACATTTTCTTTGCTGTGGGGGCTGTCTGTGCACTGTAGGATGTTCAGCAGCATCCCTGGCCTCTATCCACTAGGCACCAATAGCACTTTTCCCATTGTGATAACCAAAAATGTCTCCAGATGTGTCCTGTGACAGGTAAAATCTGCCTACTGAGAACCATGGGGTTATTAAACCTTCTTTAAAAATCTTTACTAGTGGCTTGGCGCCTGTGGCTCAAGTGGCTAAGGCGCCAGCCACATACACCTAAGGTGGCGGGTTTGAATCCATCCTGGACCCGCCAAACAACAATGACGGCTGCAACCAAAAAATAGCTGGGCGTTGTGGTGGACGCCTGTAGTCCCAGCTACTTGGGAGGCGGAGGCAGGAGACTCGCTTGAGCCCAGGAGTTGGAGGTTGCTGTGAGCTGTGATGCCATGGCACTCTACCCAGGGTGACAACTTCAGGCTCTGTCTAAAAAAAAAAAATCTTTACTAGTTAGGAATAATCAACAACCAACAAAGAAGACTAGCCAACTGTGTATGTTGTGCTAAGGGAATCCATAAAGCAATAAGATAATTTGAACCTCTGTAAACTATAAGGAAATTAAAAAAAAA
>NW_003852396.1:59890020-59890613 GCF_000181295.1 Otolemur garnettii
TTTTTTTTTTTAAAGTCTGGTCTAAAACTTGAGAATGACAGCTACTTGGGAGGCTGAGGCAAGAGAATCGCCTAAGCCCAGGAGTTGGAGGTTGCTGTGAGCTGTGTGACACCACGGCACTCTACCGAGAGCGACAAAGTGAGACTCTGTCTCTACCAAAAAAAAAAAACACCTGAGAATGAAAACAAAATTGTTCTGTGTTCATGTAGAGGTAGTGTGTTTTTCTTGTTTCTTTGTTTTTGAGACAGCGTCTTACTTTGTCACTCTTGGTAGAGAGTGTCATGGCATCATGGCTCACAGAATAAAGGTAGTGTGTTTTAGTAATTCTGTGTGTATGTCTGCCTTACGTTGGGATCAAGTTTTATGATGTGTATATTGATCTACTTCTGAAGATTTAATACAATCTCACTTTTTGAAGGGATTATAGAGTTGTTTTCCCCTTACAAAGGTTTTCACTGTAGGACTAGAGCCGGTCATGGTTGATGCTTTGTAACTTTTGGTAAATGTAATTTCTTTTTTTTTTTTTTTTTTGAGATGGAGCCTCAAGCTATCCCCCTGGGTAGAGTGCCATGGCATCACGCTCACAGCAACCT
>NW_003852396.1:59891979-59902173 GCF_000181295.1 Otolemur garnettii
AAAAACCACTATTTTCAAGCAAATAAAGATGAAACTACTTGAAAATGGAATGTTTACTAACCTAAATTTGTATAATGCCTAAGAGCATGTGTAGTATGTTATAGATCTAGGGTAAAATAATTTCTAAGCTGCTTATTAGACAGCCTTCCAAAGAGTTTTATATCTGATAAGGTCATATTTGTCCCTTTCCTTCATTTCTTACTTAAAACATCTGCCATATTCTATTTGATGTTAGATACCTGCATCTAAATGGGGGAGATACAACTTCAGTATTCTTATAATCAGGTCAGACACAGCTGTAATGCCAATTGGGAGGCCAAGGTAGAGGGATTGCTTGAGCTTAGGAGTTCGAGAGCAGCCTGAGCAAGAGAGAGACCCTACTTATGAAAACTAGCTGGGTTTTTGGTGGGTGCCTGGAGTCCCAGCTACTCAGGAGGCTGAGGCAAGAGGATCACTGGAACCCAAGATCTCGAGGTTGCTGTGAGCATATCAGTAGATGAAGAAACCAACTTATGGAGTTTAAATCTCTATCCAGGTTATCGTAGTTGGTCTCTAGACTTTTAGATTCCTTTGGTCATGATGTTTTTTTGTTTGTTTGTTTGTTTGTTTTTTGCAGTTTTTGGCCGGGGCTGGGTTTAAACCCTCCATGTCTGGCATATGGGGCCAGTACCTTACTCCTTTGAGCCACAGGCACTGCCCGGTCATGATGCTTTTTTCGTGAATGCTTGACCAAACGTAAATAAGGAAGCAGTTACATGATGTAGAGAATGATAAATTTTAAAGAGTTGTTCAACTCATAATGCAAGTGAGGTTTGAGGACAAACTGAAGCTTTAATTCTGATTTCTAAACTTACAAAGCATTCATTGTATTCTTCTGTTCTCTTGAATTCTGCACAGAAATTACAGTAAAATCATCTTTCTGGGCTATAATTTGCTATACCAGCCTTCATTTCAGCTTTTAGGTGATGAATAAATAAGTCTCAAATCAGCCCGTGGTGGATATATGTTCAACTGGTTAAGTCAGCATTAAAAAAAAAACCATGTTATCCTGATGTGGGTTTTGGCACATTGACTTGTTAAGTCCGGGGTACTTTATGTATTAAAGTATCTGTATGAACATGATAGTAGTTTGGTAGTTTGGGTCTGTGGGTGGTGATGCTTGAGGGGAAATATCCCATGATACAATGACTGGGAATTAATGGTCAGTGAGATCAGAGGGGACCTGAAAGTGCTGGATTGTATCCTGTCTGGAGGACTCTGGAAACATGGTATGGCTCACAGGTGCCTGCTATCCTGCTCTAACCTGTTCTTTAATCTTTTATACAGTGTTATCCAACCTGCAAAACATCCTGATTTCCCACATTTAAGCAGCAAATTAATACGGGGCCTTTATTCTTTCCCTCTGAATTCCCCTGTGAAGATTAGCCTTTCCTACTTTGCTGAGGCTGTATATTCCCTCCCTCTCCCCGCCTTCAGTTTTCTATCCATCTCAATAAATGACCTGGCCAAGCTAACCACCTTACAGCTCAAGAGTTAAGTGTTTTGTCTTTAATATTCTCACTAGCCTATAAATCTGTTTTAGTGGTACTTAAAATATAGTCCGATCTCTGCAAGTTTATTTATTTTTTATTTTTTAAATATTTTTGAGACAGTCTTACTTTGTCACCCTAGGTAGAATGCTGTGGCATTATCATAGCTCACAGCAACCTCCAACTCCTGGGCTTAAACTATCTTCTTGCCTCATCCTCAGGTGCCTGCCACAATACCCAGCTAATTTTTGTTATCTTTTTGGTAGAGATTGGGTCTTGCTCTTGCTCAGGCTGATCTCCTAACTCCTGAGCTCAAGCTATCCACCTGCCCTGGCCTCCCAGAGTGCTAGAATTACAGGCATGACCCCTGTACCCAGCTTTATCTCTGCAAATTTAAATCTTGCTTGTGTTCCTTCATGTCTTACTCCTGTGTACTGTGACTAGTATTTATTATAGAATTTAAGATACCCTATCTTATTTGAGGAGTAGTGACTTCTGTTTTTAGATAGGTTGGTTAAGTGTTCACAAATCTTACGAGTTCATTTGTTTCTTCTCATTGGCTCTTTTAAAGCTGTTTCACGTAATCCAGGTCTCCAATGAAAGGTTAATGCTAAAACTACTTATCTGGTGGCTGATTTTTGATATACAGTAGAACCTCCATAATCGACCACCTCTCTACACTGACCACCTCCTTAAGTTGACCTACTTTTCGTAGACTGGATGTGTTCCACATGTACATATCAGTCAGTACAGTAGGCCTAGTTCCTTCTGTTGCCCACTTCTGTATGTTGACCAGTTTGTTGCAGTCTCTTGGGTGACTAGCTTACAGAGCTTCTACTGTATTCATATTTAAGTACTAGGAAAAACTCATAGTTATTAGCCATGTAACTGAGGGCAAGTTTAACTCACTGAACTTTAGTTTCCTCAAAATGGGATTACTAATAACTATTTCAAAGTTTATTGAGATTAGATGAGAAGATAGAGCCTCACCTAGTGTAGGTACTCAATTGTTAGCTATTACTAAGAATAAAAACTTGGAAAAAATTAAACAGCTGGCATTAAATTCACTTATATCTCATTTATAATCTCTGGTGTTTCAGGAAGAGTATTAGCTGCTAATACTCATAGTACAACTACTCCTGAATTCTGAATACCAGGAAGGTCCTGGATTTATTTTGAGATTCCATCAAATTCCTGATTCTGGCTCCATTGAATAGAGACGAAATAGAGATTTACCAGTTGTAAATCTACTAATTTCCTATCATATTTTTAGATTAGTAAATTTAGATTTTAAATCTAGTTCCAGCTTGATTTATCTACTTGATTCTCCATAATTTAATTCTTGAGACTGCTCACGTGATCTTTAGAATATTTGGAAGGCTGGCAACAATTACTTCCTTTTTTAGTACTACCTTATAAAATATCTGTTTTAAAACTCAGTCAGGCCATAAAATCAATCTTCCTGATCATTTTAAACTAACATAATAATGGGTAGAAGGTAAGTTATTCTTCTACTTTTGGTATGGGAAACACATAAACAGTAAAAAGGTCTTTGTATGTGTGCTGTTTATTTTTTATAGTAAAGATGTCAAAATTGCTAGTAGCTGGGTGGCACCTGTGGCTCAAAGGAGTAGGGTGCCAGCCCCATATGCCAGAGGTGACAGGTTCAAACCCAGCCCCGGCCAAAAAAAGAAAAAAAAAATTGCTAGTAGCTGCAAAATTATGCTAAGGGAATACAATGTGGTGGTTCAGTGCACGTCTTATATATTATGTTTTCATGTTACATGTTCTATTTTGGCTAAAAATGTAGGATGTGTTTCCAAGTAGCCCTTTCTTTAATTATAATTCCCCTGGTCCTTTACTGTTGTGCTGATGTGTGTTGTTTTCCTTTTTAGAGAACATAAAGGAAGTGATAATTTTTCAACTTCTCTGCCAAAATATCCTTAAAATAAAGGAAGTAATACACTTCCTTTATTTTTAAAATGAGGGCTTAAATTAGGACTACTGAATTTTCAGAGGATCAGTGAAAAGTTTAACACATAAAAGGGCACAGTCTCTATGAAAAGAGAAAAAGGGAGCGAGACAGCCACCAAGCAGATGGTTAACTAGGCTCAGTTCCATCAGTGTAACAAAACCCAAGGCCTATTTTCTTTCCTTTTGACTGCCAAATATCAGTTTATTACAGTGAGGAAAAATATGATAGGAACTTTTTGAAAGCTTGTTTCCTTTTTTTTTTTTTTTTTTTTTGAGACAGAGTCTCACAATGTCCCTTTTTTGGTGTTTAGCTAAAATTTTTCTGTGCCCACAGTGTCTCTGGAGTAGGTCAGGGGTCCTAATGAATGGGAACCAAATTGTTATTTTGCTCATAAAGTAGTTAGCTCATAAGCCTGCATGATAGGAAGCTTTGAAAATACAGGTTTATTCCCAGCCAGTATGTGTGCCTGTCTGTATACAGTCATGTGTGGCTTAATGGTGGGGACACGTTCTGTGGAATGTGTTGTCAGGTGATTTTGTCATTGTGCTAACAAACCTAGATGGTACTGCCTACTCCAGCCCCTAGGCTACATGGTATAGCAGCTAAGCCTATTGCTCCCAGGCCACAAACCTGTACAGCATGTTACCATACTGAATACCGTTGGCAGGTGTAATACAATGGCAGGTATTTGCGTATGTAAATGTATCTAAAGATACAAGGATAGATAGGGTAGGAATTGCCAGCTTATGTGCATGTGGTCAGATATGTGCATGTGGTCTGTCATTGACCGAAATGTCATTTTGTGGCATGTGACTGTGCACATGTATGACTGATAAGTGTTCCACAGTCATACAGAACATGAGCCAAATCCCAGCACTGCCTCTTTCCATACAACATCTGGAAGTTACATGTAATCTCTGTGAATCTTTTGCATCTCTCAAAGAGAGATGATACTACCTCATAGGAAAGTTGCTATTGAAGACGAGATGATTTATATAAGGCACTTTAGAGTTCCTTGCACATAACTGGTAACTGCCTACCTGTTCTGTGGTCCTGGATGCCCAGGCTCAAACCCCAGCTCTTCTCCCCCTTTGCTCTAACTTCTTGCTCTTTTCTCCCATCTCATAGGACCTTGGCCACGCTGGCCTCCTTCCTGTTCCAGCAGAGCACAATCCCACCCCCGGGCCTTGGCTTTTTCTTTCTTTTCTTTCGTTTTTTTTTTGAAACGGAGTCTCACTATGTTGCCCTGGGTAGAGTGCCTTGGCGTCAGAGCTCACAGCAACCTCAAACTCTTGGGCTTCAGCAATTCTCTTGCCTCAGCCTCCCAAGTAGCTACAGATGCCCACCACCATACCCAGCTATTTTTTTTATTGCAGTTGTTGTTGTTTAGCAGGCCTGGGCCTGGTTCGAACCCACTAGCCCTGGTATATGTGACCGGTGCCCTAACCACTGAACTACAGGTGCCAAGCCGAGCCTTGGCTCTTTCTGTTCTCCCGGCTCTTTCCCCAGATACCTGCACAGCTTGCTTCCTGGTTTTATTTAAGTTCTGCTCAGATACAACCTTATCAGACTGGTTTTTCCTGACATCTCATTAAAAATAGTATTTTTTTCCTTACCTGGCTTTATTTCTTATTAACAGTGATCTAACACATATGTAGCGTCTGTATTTTTTTTTTTTTTTTTGAGACAGAGTCTTCAGCTGTCACCCTGGGTAGAGTGCCATGGCATCATAACTCACAGCAACCTCCATCTCTTAGGGTCAAGTGATCCTCTTGCCTCAGTTTTTTTCTTTCTTTCTTTTTTTTTTTTCTTCTATTTTTAGTAGAGATGGGGTCTTGCTTTTGCTCAGGTTTGTCTCAAACTCATAAGCTCAATCAATCTACATACCTCAGCCTCCCCGAGTGCTAGGATGACAAATGTGAGCCACTGTGTCTGACCATATCATCTGTATCTTCCCACAAAGTCTTAAGTTTGTGAGAACAGGGACTTAATTTTGCTTTCTCTTGTATCATAGCACATAGACAAGTGGTTAGCACATAGTAGGCTCTATTTTTTTTTTAGTGTATAGCTACTAATAACAATATTTCACTAAGCTGCCCTTATAATTGTTCCTTATCAATAACTTTTGGAAATTACCGCTTTTTGCCTAAGGATTGCTTAGACTTTATCACAAATGACAAGGTACTAAGTCTCAGTTTCTCTGTGATTTTTCTCCTAGGTTTCAGTGTGGCCCAGAAGCCCTTTGGAGCCACATATGTATGGAGTAGCATTATAAACACTCTTCAAACACAAGTGGAAGTGAAAAAACGAAGGCACCATTTAAAACGACACGATGACTGCTTTGTTGGTTCCGAAGCTGTGGATGTCATTTTTTCTCACTTAATTCAGAATAAGTATTTTGGTGATGTGGATATTCCTCGAGCCAAAGTGGTGAGAGTGTGTCAGGCACTTATGGATTACAAAGTATTTGAACCAGTTCCAACCAAAGTCTTTGGAAAAGACAAAAAACCTACATTTGAAGATAGTAGTTATAGCTTTTACAGATTCACAACGATGCCTAATCAAAACAGTCAGTTAGGCGAAGAGAACAGACTATGTTCACCTTCCAGGTTAGTACGTAATGTTACATCATCATGGGTATATTGGTGGGACTTTGTCTACTTTTTTATGGGATGCTGACTGGTTTTATACATACACACACACACACACACAGAGGGTGCCAAAAAATGTATACTTGTTTTAAGAGATGTTGTATATGTATTTTTTTTTTTTTTTTTTTTTGAGACAGAGCCTCAAGCTGTCCCCCTGGGTAGAGTGTCATGGCATTACAGCTCACAGCAACCTCCAACTCCTGGGCTCAAGCAAGTCTCCTGCCTCCGCCTCCCAAGTAGCTGGGACCACAGGCGCCCGCCACAACGCCTGGCTATTTTTTGGTTGCAGCCGTCATTGTTGTTTGGCGGGTCCAGGCTGGGGATTCGAACCCGCCACCTTAGGTGTACGTGGCTGGCGCCTTAGCCGGTTGAGCTATAGGCGCCGAGCCTGTATATGTATTTTCAAAGTTGAACTGAAGGTCCTATTACTGGTCAAGTGTACCTAGACATGCTACACATACCCATTTTACTGACAATTTGTATATTTTTGGGGAACAATCAATTTTACTTCCAGTAAGATCTCTTAAAATGTGTATATGTGTTTTTGGTGCACGCAAGTGTGTGTGTGTATGTGTACGTGTGTGTTGTTTTGTTTTTTGAGGCAGAGTCCACTCTGGTGCCTGGGCTAGAGTGCAGGGGCATCACTCAGTAGCTCAATGCAACCTCATATGCCTTGGCTCAAGTCATAATGTCCCTCCTCAGGCTCCTGAGTAGTTGGGACTACAGGCATGCACCACCGCACCTGGCTAATTTTTAAATTTTCGTAGAGATAGTCTTGCTGTGTTTCTTAGGCTGGTCTTGAACTCCTGATGATCCTCCTGCCTCAGCCTCCCAAAGTGCTAGGATACAGGTGGGAGGCACTGTACCTGGCCCTGGCTTTATATTTTTTAAGCAGTATAAGTGGCTAAAATCTAAGTCTGTGAGTGAATTTGATAAAGTATAGTGAATTTTTTTTTTTTTTTGAGACAGAATCTCACTTTGTTGCCCTCGGTAGAGTGCCATGGTGTCATAGCTAACAGCAACCTCATATTCTTGGGCTTAAGCGTTTCTCTTGCCGTAGCCTCCCAAGTAGCTGGGACAATAGATGCCCTATAGTGAAATTTTTTTTAACTTTAGTGGGTGTTTCCTAGCCTTCTTGTTTCTGCTAAAAATGTGATGGATTAACAAACTGATTTTTCTTTTTCAAGTTATGGTGTAAAACATGTTAAGAGAATTTATGTAACCGGTAGCGTGAGAACAGAGTGAAGGTGAAAGCAGATGGGGAGAAATCCAGGTTGTTAGGGTATCATTAGAATACAGGAAGTGGCAGATGTGAAGTGTAAAAGGCATGTGGGAGGCAGAGTTTGGACTTGATCATACAGTTGTTGGGAAGACCACGGAAATATTTTAAGTATGATGACACTTTTTTAGAAAGGTAGCTACATCCTGGTTAGCTGTTGGCAGCCTATCGGGGAGAGCTAGTTAGGAATCTATTGCAATATTGTAGGCTACGAAGATGAGGGCTGAACTGAGCAGCAGTGGGGGAGAAGAGAGGATCGTTTAAAGCAAGACTGGAGAGGCAGTGGCTGGATGCATGTGGGTGATGAGTACATCACAAACTGAGTTATTTGTCATGAAATAAAGCAATTTTGCCTTTTTGTTACCCTCAGCTAAACTGTGCACTGGTGTCACAGAGGTGTAAATAAAGCTCTTATAGTTCAGATCTGACCTAATGTTAGCATTTTAATGTACTGACTTTCAAATACCTTTTAACTCTGTATCTAAAATATAAAACGTACCTCTCTATATAGGAAGGAAATATAAGGGTAAGGTAGGACACCACCAGCACTTTATTTATTTTTATTTTTATTTTTTTGAGACCGAGTCTCACTTGGTCGCCCTCACTTGATAAAGTGCCATAGCATCACAGCTCACAACAACCTCTAACTCTTGGGCTTAAGCGATTCTCTTGCCTCAGCCTCCCAAGTAACTGGGACTACAGGTGCCTGCCACAACACCTGGCTATTTTTAGAGATGAGGTCTCACCCTGGGTCAGGCTGGTCTCAAACATGTGAGCTCAGGCAGTCCACTCACCTCAGCATCCCAAGTGCTAGGTGTACTGCTATGAGCCACTGCGCCCGGCCTCTACCAGCACTTTATTATTATTATTATTTTTTTTTTTTTTGAGACAGAATCTCACTTTGTCGCCTTTGGTAGAGTGCTATGGTGTCACAACTCACAGCAACCTCCAGCTCTTGGACTTAGCTGATTCTCTTGCCTCAGCCTCCCGAGTAGCTGGGACTACAGGCGCTTGCCACAACACCCAGCTATTTTTTTGTTGCAGTTTGGCTGGGGCTGGGTTCGAACCTACCACCCTCAGTATATGGGGCTGGCACCCTACCCACTGAGCCACAGGCACTGCCCATGAAGTGTTTTTTATATTTCATTCCACTCGTAGAGCTTGGAATTCTCATGTTTTTGCTCTCAAATACAAAAATATTTCTGTGGGCTTAAGAAACATTAATTTATGAAATAAATTTATTTTAGATATGCAGATGCATTATCTATGTCACCTGATATCAAATCAGCCAGTTTAGAGGACCTGTGGGAAAATCTGAGTTTAAAGCCTGCCAACTCCCCTCATGATACCTCTGCAACCTTATCTCCCCAAGGTAAGCTAAAGGTGTGATGCAAAGTATGAAATAGACCAAACACAGTTATTTAAAAGTTTTTTTTATCTTAACGTTTATTAGAATTTAAAAATCTAAACACAGAAAAGCAGTACACTGTGTATTAAAGCTATTTATATTTAATTTTAACAGAAGTCTATTATCTTTAACAAATAGTTCAGTGTTATAACTCTTGAACACTGACTTTTGTCCTATTAGCTGGCGGAAGTTCAAATCTGAGATGTTTTACATGCACATTTTTATTTAAAATATGCTCTCAGATATTTCTTTCCCTGAGGTTGTATTAAGGTCAAATAAAACTTGAAAGTCACATTAAAACATTAACAGAATTCTTATGTTTTTCCTTATCTTTGGGAATGGAATGTAGTTTAATGACTTTGATTACCACCGTCCTTCCCCATCCCAGTCTCATGGAAACCCTGAGTGGAATAATCTGCAGTCAGTAGTTTCAAACCAGTTTTTAGGTTGAATGAGTCATTCTTTCTTCCAGAGCCTTATTAACATGTTATATGACTTGATCTCTTATCTGTGACAGATTGCTTTTACAGTACGAAGAATGAAAAGAATTCCTTTTGTCCAAAGTCTGTTCTCCTACACTCTAAACAAATCTTGGATTGTTTTCTATTGCTAGAAGAAAGCACTCCATAAGGTTGAATGTTTCTGGGGAGGGGTACAAATGTATTAGCTTAGACAAATACCTGGACAAATACTGTGGTGAGCATTTAGTAACTATTAATTACTGCTTTTCACATTGTTTTTTTCTGGGTAGTTATTAATGAAGTATGGCAAGAAGAAACAATTGGGCGTCTACTACAACTTATAGATCTTCCACTTCTTGACTCCTTACTCAAACAACAAGAGGCTGTACCTAAAGCTAAGAGGCAGTCTGACGTGGTCAACAACAGTAACTACCTGGATCGAGAGATTCTCAAGGCATATGGTGACTCTCAGTATGTGGAACTACATATAATAATTTGAATATGGTTGTGGGTGGATTATAGATAATGGTTTTAACATAGTCTTTTGAATTCTCTCTCTCTCTCTTTTTTTTGGAGACAGTCTCACTTTATCACCCTGGGTAGAGTGCTGTGCTCATTGCTCAGAGCAACCTCAAACCCTTGGGATCAAGTTATTCTCTTGCCTTAGCCTCCTGAGTAGCTGGGACTATAGGCATCTGCCACAACACCTGGCTATTTTTAGAAACAGGGTCTCGGCTGGGCACCTGTGGCTCAAGCGGCTAAGGCGCCAGCCACATACACCTAATGTGGTAGGTTCGAATCCCCAGCCCGGGCCCGCCAAACAACAATGATGGCTGCAACCAAAAAATGGCCAGGCATTGTGGCAGGCGCCTGTGGTCCCAGCTACTTGGG
>NW_003852396.1:59903274-59905424 GCF_000181295.1 Otolemur garnettii
AAAAAAAAAAAAAACTTACCTGGGCATGATGATTCTCACCTATAATCCCAACCTACTCAGGAGGCTAAGGCAGGAGAATCATTTGAGCCCAGGGGCTTGAGGTTATAGTGAGCTGTGATAGGCCAACAGAGTGAGACCTTGTCTTTAAAAAAGGTATTTTTTAATTAACTAGTTGTATTCAAGAAATACAAGAAAGTAGCATTCTCTCTCATGTTCAATTACCATTCTCCTGATCATAAATCTTAACGTTGTATTATTATTATTATTATTTTTTAGATAGTCTCACTTTGTTGTCAATAGTAGAGTGCTGTTGCATCCTAGCTAACAGCTAAACTCTTGGGTTCACGTGATTCTTTTGCCTCAGCCTTTTGAATAGCTGGGGCCACAGCACCCAGCTGGTTTTTCTGTTTTTCTTTTTAGTAGAGATGGGCTTCACTTTTGCTCAGGTTGCTGGTCTGGAGCTCCTGAGGTCAAGCAATTCACATGCCTTGACTAGAGTGCTAAGATGACAGGCATGAGCCACTATACCCAGCCTATTTTAACATTTGAAGAGTTACTAACTTCAGATGCTAAGGGAATTAAGATTTTGTTTTAAACTTCATTCAAATTTATATGAGGGTCAATATTTAGGTAACATTGTTCTCACTTCCAGGGTAAAGTTCCATTTGTAGAAGAGCCCCTCAAGATTTTTTTTCCTTAAGAGTTCTATATTTCTTACAACTTTGAAACTTTTCTCCTATAAGAATTATTAGTATTATTATTTTCTTGAGACAGAGCCTCAAGCTGTCCCCCTGGGTAGAGTGCTGTGGCATCACAGCTCACAGCAACCTCCAACTCCTGTGCTTAAGCGAGTCTCCTGCCTCAGCCTCCCAAGTAGCTGGGACTACAGGTGCTCGCCGCAACGCCTGGCTATTTTTTGGTTGCAGCTGTCATTGTTGTTTGGCGGGCCCGGGCTAGATTCGAACCCACCACCTTAGGTGTATGTGGCTGGTGCCTTAGCCACTTGAGCCACAGGCGCCGAGCCTCCTATAAGAATTATTAATTGTGCTAGGTGCCTATAGCACCATGGTTACCACACCAGCCGTGTCCACTGAGATTGGAGGGTTTGAACCTGGCCCAGGCCTGCTAAATATCGATGACAATCACAACAAAAAATAGCCGGGTGTTGTGGCAGGTGACTGTAGTCCCAGCTACTGGGAGGCTGAGTCAAGAGAATCACTTAAGCCCAGGAGTTTGAGGTTGCTGTGAGCTGTGATGCCAGGGCAACAGCTTGAGACTCTGTATCAAAAATAAATAAATAAAAAGAATTATTAATGGTTAAAATAAATTATTGTATTTTTTAGCTTAATTTTTAATTATTTTGCTTAGCAGATAGTGTTCTAGTCCAGTTGAGATGGAAATATTTGAAAGGAATACAACTTAAATTTCAGTACTTCTAGTTCTACATTCCTATGAACTTTTTTTTTTTTTTTTGAGACAGTGTCTCACTATGTTGCCCTCAAGTAGAGTACCATGGCATGACAACTCACAGCAACCTCAAACTTTTGGGCTTAAGCCATTCTCTTGCCTCAGCCTCCCAAGTAGCTGGGACTACAGGTGCCCGCCACAATGCCCAGCTATTTTTTTGTTGTTGTTGACATTGTTGTTTAGCAGGCCGGGACTGGCCTCAAACCCGCCAGCCTTGGTGTATGTGGCTGGCGCCCTCCTGATTGAGACATGGGCACCGAGCCCTTTTTTTTTTTTTTTTTTTTTTTGAGACCTAGTCTCTAGTCTCACTCTGTTGCTCTAGGCTAGAGTCCCATGGTGTCAGGCTAACTCAGCAACCTCAAACTCCTGGACTCAAGCAATCCTCTGGCCTCTGCCCCCTGAGTAGCTAGACTATAGGCTCCCTCCAAAAAACCTGACTAATTTTTTGCTCAGTCTGGTCTCAAAGCCCTGAGCTCAAGGGATCCTCCTACCTTGGCTTCCCTAGGATTATGGTAGGAGCCCCTGCTCCTGGCCCTCAGCCCTTTATGTATTAACAAATTGAATATTAAGAGTTAGCTATGTGGGGCGGTGCCTGTGGCTCAAAGGAGTAAGGTGCCAGCCCTCATATGCCGGAGGTGGCAGGTTCAAACCCAGCCCCAGCCAAAAACTGCAAAAAAAAAAAA
>NW_003852396.1:59906017-59913486 GCF_000181295.1 Otolemur garnettii
CAGGAGTTGGAGGTTGCTGTGAGCTGTAATGCCACAGCACTCTACCCAGGGGGACAGCTTGAGGCTCTGTCTCAAAAAAAAAAAAAAAAGTTCTGAAGTAAGCAACATTGTTTTGGAGGAATAGTGGTCTGGGATTCAGGTCTGGGATCTATTCCTCCTGGGCCCTGACCAAGTAACTTTAGAGTTTCTGGATCTCCTATATAAATATAAAGAGTAGAATTTAAATTTTGATCTACTTTTCATTTTGTATATTATAGTGGATAGTTTCTGTTATGCAAAAAGAAGTTAAGAGGAAATCAGGCATGATGGCTCATGCCTGTAATCTAGCACTCTTGGGAGGCCAAGGCAGGAGGATCTCTTAAGTTCAGGAGTTTGAGACCAGACTGAGCAAGAGAGATCCTGTCCCTACTGAAAATAGAAAAATTAGCCAGGCATTGTGGTGCATACTTGTAGTCCCAGTTACTTAGGAAGCTGAGGCAAGAGGATCACTTGAGCCCAGAAGTTTAAGGTTGCTATGAGCTAGGCTGATACCATGGCATTCTGTCTAGCCTGGGGCAACAAATGAGACTCTGTCTACCCCACTCCCCCCCCCCCAAAAAATGTAAGAGGAAAACACATTAAGTAGATTTTTTAAAATCTATGATACATAATCTAACTATATATTAAAAATAACTATACATATCTCTAGGCATGTAGAAATTTATCCTTATGGCAAGCTTAAAATAGCTAGTGAATTGGGTACTATGTGTATATTTTTATTCTTTGCTTTTAAAAGAATCTTCTCTAATCTTCTCCCCATCCCCTCATAGGGAAGATGAATGGCTCTCTGCAGCAATTGACTGCTTGGAATACCTTCCAGACCAGATGGTGGTAGACATAAGCAGAAACTTCCCTGAGCAACCAGACAGAACAGACTTAGTGAAAGAACTTCTGTTTGATGCCATTGGCAGATACTACAGTAGTAGGGAACCTCTGTTAAATCACTTATCTGATGTTCATAATGGAATTGCAGAACTCTTAGGTAAGTAAGATCTTAGTGGATATTGGAATTTATTTTTGGAGAAGCAGAAAAAAGCTAATTGTCCTCAAAAAAGATTTATTTTTGAGACTGAATCTCACTCTGTCACTCCTGGGTCCTATGGCATCATAGCTCACAGCAACCTCAAACTCTTGGGCTCAAGTGATTCTCTTGTCTCAGCCTCCTGATAGCTGGGACTACAGGCACCCACCACAATGATCAGCTTTTTTTTTTTTTCTTAGAGACAGGGTCTCATTCTTGCTCAGGCTGGTCTTGAACTCCTGAGCTTAAGCAGTCCCCCTGCCTCAGTTTTCCAGAGTGCTAGGATTATAGGCATGAGCCATCATGCCCAACCCATCATCCTCAAAATTAACCAAAATAGGGTGGCACCTGTGGCTCAAAGGAGTAGGGTGCTGGCTCCATATACCAAAGGTAACAAGTTCAAACCCAGCCCCAGCCAAAAACTGCAAAAAAAAAAAAAATTAACCAAAATAGTACAACAATGTAGTAGTAGATCTGGATAACCTATGCCTATGGAAAGTATGTTTATTCTAAAACTTCTAGTGCTCATTTGGAAAGAGGCTTTAAGAAGTACTAAAGTTATGCGGAAACATGTGGAAACTTCTAGTTGCCCCAAAACATAATGCTGCTCTCATTCACTGGAAGCCTAATAATAAAGCAGCAGTTCTCTTCTATAGAACAATTATCACCGCCACTATGCCCCCCCTTCAGTCTACAAAATGGCAGACACTCTGCTTTGTTCTACCAATGAGCCAGAATGTTCCACATACTTTGAAAATAAATGGAGAGATGGGTGGTGCCCATGGCTCAAAGGCAGGATACCAGCCCCATATGCTGGAGGTGGTGGGTTCAAACCCAGCCCTGGCCAAAAAAAAAAAAAACCTGCAAAAAAGAAAATAAGGAGATTCAGAGAATCCCTTTATTTTTCTCAGGTAGAGTTGGATACATGAGTATTGTACACATAGCATACCCCAAAATATGTTGAATTATGAAAACATAGGCTTAGAATTTAGCTATAAAGCTAAGAGTTAGATTTAATACCCTAAGATATATGACTAAGATCTAGGGTATCAGTTGCCAATTTGAGAACAAGCTGCCTTTATGGTATTGGTCATTCATTGTAATTCCCAGTCTTTCTTTGCTTCTTGAAATAATTTTGAATAAGTGTACTTTTTAGCTTAAACTGTAACTTGTGTTTTATTCCCTTTAATATAGTCAAATTTGTCAATTAAAAAGCAGTTTTTTTTTCTTTTGGCTAAAGTGAATGGAAAGACTGAAATAGCATTAGAAGCTACTCAGCTGGTTCTAAAGCTTTTGGATTCCCAAAATAGAGAAGAATTTAGAAGACTGTTACATTTCATGGCTGTTGCAGCCCATCCTTCCGAATTTAAATTACAGAAAGAAGTAAGTGGTTTGTTTAAATGTTAATTGTATTCATTATCCTTAATACTTACAGGACCTATATGTCAGATTATTCCATTTTCGGCATCAAATTATGCTGAAATGGATAATATTTAATATTCCCTTTCATTTTAAAGTTAGTCTTATAAGTACATACCATGGGATGTGTTTTGTCTTATTTTTATAGAGTGACAACCGAATGGTTGTGAAAAGGATATTCTCAAAAGCTATTGTTGACAATAAAAATTTATCCAAAGGCAAAACCGATCTTCTGGTACTCTTCTTAATGGATCATCAAAAAGATGTTTTTAAGGTAAAACTCTGAAAGTAATTAAAGCGAGCTTATGTAATGGATCACTAGATTAAAATGCGTTTGAATAATGTCCCATGTCCCTTTTTTTTTTTTTTTTTTTTGTCCTTTCTTTTTCTTAAGATTCCTGGAACTCTTCATAAAATTGTCAGTATTAAGCTTATGGCCATACAGAAGGGAAGAGATCCAAATAGAGATGCAGGTAACCTGAGAAACATTATTTTCATCATCTTCCAAAGAGATTTCTAGTGTATGTTTGAAAGTGTTTTAGGACTTTATTTCAGCTAAATTTAAAACATTTCTCTGTTATCCAGACTTTGCAGAGAGCCTCCTATGTCAAAAAGCAACTTGACCAGGGTTAGAAAGTTAGCAGTGCTTATCATTTGAGTGCATGTTATGTAACAGGGAAACAAAGCATAAATATAAAAATATTGCTCAATTTTTTTTCTAATTAGATCTGAGGAGGCATTAATTGAACTTTTTACTTTTAAACTTCAAGGATATATTTATTGCAAGAGAATTGATGAAAGCGACTATTCCAGCAGTACACAGAAGAAAACCAAAGATGAGCTGTTGAATTTACTAAAAACTATTAATGAAGATTCAAAACTGTCTGCGAAAGAGAAGAAAAAACTGCTAGATCACTTCTATAAGTCTCACCCGAACATCTTTATTGAATATTTTGAAGGCTGAGTTTTCTTTTTTTTTTTTTTTTCCGTCCTTCGCAAACAGCTTTATTTACAAAACAGGTCTCAAATAACATGAAATAACAAGATTCTTTTGAAGAAGATGAAGTTGGGCTCATAGATTTCAGGTTCTTCAGTCACATACTTGATCTGAACATCAGTAGCTGGGGAGTCAGAGCCCCGAGACCGAGCTGAGTCTTTCTCTAGGTCCCCAGAGCTCTCAGATGACACCCCCGCAGCCCCTGGGGCCTCTTCTTCTTTCGGTTCCAACGCTTCCGGTTTTTCTCTTTTTTGGATATAGATGCTGTGTCCTCCTCAGTCTGACGCTGACTGGCCTAGGGCTGAACGAGTGTCTGTTTTCATGTCCTCTTCCTCCTGTTGTGAGTTCATCTCCTCCTGGCGGCTCTCCTTCAGCTGTAGGATCTTCCCCAAAGCTTGGGGGATCTTCAGCCCCACAGAGGGGTCACCCATCTCTCTGTTCTCATCTGGGGGGGGGGACCAGGAGGCAGAGGAACAGGTGCTCCCATGGGCAAAACAGTGGGAGTGGGGCCCGTGGACCCACTGGAGCAGCTACTCGAGGACCCAGAGGAGTACGCACACCAATTTGGCACATGTATTGTGAGGGACAGGGATGCCCATCTTGGCTATTTCCTGCTGCCGTAACACAGCTGCCCACTTTCTGCTGCTCCAAAAGTTCATGTTCCTTCAGCGAATGATCTCCCTGCTGCTTGGCATGCTCCTCTTGCTGCGCCAGCAATGCCACCTGTTGCTGTGCCAGCGTCAGCCACTCTTCCTCTGACAGTGCCAGGAGCTCACCCACTCGGAGAGGAGGTGGAGGCCCCATATTTGGTGGGTGGGCCATAGGAAAGCCAAGGCCAAGGACTGCTGGAGGTGGTGGGGGTGGTGGAGGAGGTTGCAGAATGGGGAGTCCCATGGGTGGCGGTAGCATGGGAATCCCAGAGAACTGTGCTGATATGGGGGTGGGGGGAGCTTTGTCCCCATCTTCCCCTCTCAAAACCAGCCGATTCAGCGGGATACCAGTCTGGCGGGTGTAGGTCTGCAGCCGCTCCACCAGCTCCTCCAGACTCCCCTGTATTGGAGCTCCGATCTCTACCAACTTGGCCTGAAGCTCCTGGGTAGCCCAGGCGCCATAATGCCCAGGAGGTGGAGGCGGAGGCAGCTGCAACTCGGTTTTCAGAGGCTCAGGAAGCTCGGTCGCCATCTTAGCCGTAGGAAGGCACGCGCCCAACCCGGAAGCTCGGCTGACCTCCGGCCGCTGGCCGGAACTTCCGGCAGCGCTGCGCGCCCTGTGGTCTGCATGGTGGGAAGGCGCCCACCTAGGTCCAACCCTTGCTGTCGGCGGGGAAACGGGATTAGCCCCGAAGCGCTGTTTCTCCAAAGGCTCCTTGGCGTCCTGGTCACCAAGCTGTGCGGGAGTCAGAGTTTTTATTTTTAATGTCTGTACATGAGTTGTGTATTTTAGGAATAAATTATGTATCCTAAAAATCCAATCACATTTGTAAGCTTGGAAGTTCTGAATATGAAGTACTTAATAAAATTTTTCTAGTATAACCTTATGTGTCAAAACCTGAGCATATGTCAGGTGGTATATTTCTGTTAAGGATGGACCTTAGGTGAGCTGACTTAGAATTACAGGCAGATTTATAATTATATATAACTCACATTGACAAATGGAGGCTATTGCAGATAATAAATAAATGTACCTGTTCCAATTTAAGGAAAAAGTCAACTCGAGGGCAAACCTATAGAGCCTGTCTCGTTCGTGAGCTGGGGACTGCTTTGTATGCTCAGTGCATTACAGAATATCACAGAAATTTAGATAATACGTTGTAGTGTTTACATAAGAAAGCATTAAATAGTAAGGCAGTTTATAATATACTAAGAGGAGTGTGCTTTGTATTTTGAAAGGTATGGTTATTGTAAAATGAATTTGCTAATTACCATAAGTTGTAGGCAAGTCAGAAAACAGACTTCTTGTATTTATTTATTTATTTTTGAGACAGTCTCAACTGTCGCCCTGGGTAGAGTTCCCTGGCGTCACAGTTCACAGCAACCTCCAACTCAGGCTCAGGCAATCCTCTTGCCTCAGTTTGTCTATTTTTAGTGGAGACGGGTCTCGCTTTTGCTCAGGCTGATCTTGAACCCATCAGCTCAAGCTCTCTACCAGCCTCAGTCTCCCAGAGTGCTAGGATTATAGGCGCCAGCCACTGTACCAGGCCAGAAATCAGACTCTTTTTTTTTTTTTTTGAGACAGAGCCTCAAGCTGTCCCCCTGGGTAGAGTGCCATGGCATTACAGCTCACAGCAACCTCCAACTCCTGGGCTCAAACGAGTCTCCTGCCTCCGCCTCCCAAGTAGCTGGGACCATAGGTGCCCGCCACAACGCCCGGCTATTTTTTGGTTGCAGCCATCATTGTTGTGTGGCGGGTCCGGGCTGGGGATTCGAACCCGCCACCTTAGGTGTACGTGGCTGGCGCCTTAGCCGGTTAAGCTATAGGCGCCGAGCCAGAAATCAGACTCTTAATGCTTCTGGAGACTTCTTTGTCTTTAAGCTGATGGGGAATTTCAAAGTGGGGAAGGTAGAATAATGAACTTTCACATATACCCATCAACAAATATCAAAAATTGTCAACAGAAATTCATTGTAGTGTTTGTTGAATGCCTTGTTTAATGTATACTCCCCACCAACCCCAGCACAATTCAGGCATCATATCACTTCTTTTATAAAATTATACTATGTATGGCCAGAAGATAAGGACCTTAAAAACATAACCGTAGGCTTGACACCCGTAGCACAGTGGTTATGGCACCAGCCACATACACTGACGTTGGCAGGTTCAGACCCATCCCAGGCCAGCTAAAACAATGACGACTGCAACAAAAAATAGCGGGGTCTTGTGGTGGGCACCTATAGTCCCAGCTATGTGGGAAGCTGAGGCAGGGGAATTGTTTAAGCCCAAGAGTTGGAGGTTGCTGTGAGCTGTGACACTATGGCATTCTACCAAAGGTGACATAGTGGGATTCTGTCTCAAAAAAATAACCATAGGACAGGTGTAGTGGCTCATTTCTGTAATTCTAGCACTGTGGGAGGCCCAGGTGGGAGGATCTCTTTAGTTCAGGAGTTTGAGACCAGACTGCTCAAGAGCCAGGCCCCATCTCTACGAAAAATTTAAAAAAAATTGCCAGGTATTGTGGAAGGCACCTGTAGTCCCAGCTACTTGGGAAGCTGAGGCAAGAGGATTGCTTGAACCCAGTTTTGAGGTTGCTGTGAGTTAGGCTCATGCCTTGATACTCTAACCTGGGTAATAGAGTGAGACTGTCTCAAAAACAACCGTAATCATTCACACAAACCCCAAATTTCCTTAATATCAGGTATGCAGTGTTCCAACTTTCTGATCTCAAATGATTTTGATGGATTCATTTGAATGATGCCAAATTCAAATAAGGGATCCAAATGTCCATAAGTTGCAATTGGTTAATGTGCTTCAGTTTCTTTTTAAAAATCCATGGGTGGGTGGTGCCTGTGGATCAAAGGACTAGGGTCCCAGCCTCATATGCTGGAGGTGGCAGATTCAAACTCAGCTCCGGCCAAAAACTACAAAAAGAAAAGATAACCCCAAAAAATCCATGGGTTCTTTTCTCCCTCAGCCCTTCTTAGTTTTTTTTTTTTTGTAGATACAGAGTCTCACTTTGTCACCCTTGGTAGCGTGCCTTGGCGTCACACAGCTCATAGCAACCTCCAACTCCTGGGCACAGGTGATTCTTCTGTCTCAGCCTCCCAAGTAACTGGGACTACAGGCGCCCTACACAACACCTGGCTATCCCTCAGCCCTTCTATCTCATCTCTGTCTGTCTCTTTTGTGGAATAAACCTGGTCAGTTGACCTCGAGTTTTCCATAGTCTGAATTTTGCTGATTATAAGTCTTGGGCTGTCCTTTATCATGTTCCTTTTTGTCCTATATTTCTTGTAAATTGGTCACTAGAGCTAAAGGTTTTTTTTGTTTTTTTTTTTT
>NW_003852396.1:59915872-59921650 GCF_000181295.1 Otolemur garnettii
CTGGAGGTGGTGGGTTCAAACCCAGCCCCAAACAAAAACTGCAAAAAAAAAAAAAAAAAAAAAGAAAGAAAGAAAGAAAGAAAATGGGGGTGGGGGGGATGGTTGGGCACAGTGGCTCAAGCCTGTAATCTCAGCACTTGGGAGGCCAAAGTGGAAACGATTGCCTGAGCCAGCGCAAGACCCCATCTCCTAAAATAGCCAGGCATTGTGGTGGGTGCTTGTAGTCCCAGCTATTGAGGAGGCTGAGGCAAGAAAATCACTTGAGCCCAAGAGTTTGAGGTTGCTGTAAATTGTGATGCCATAGCACTCTATGGAGGGCAACAAAAGTAAGACTCTGTCTGAAAAAAAAATTTTTTTAAGGAAACAGTATAAAATACAGGGGTGGGTGGCCAGAAAGTTCATGTGTGAACAGTACATAAAGAGATTATAGGTAAACCATCCCAAATTAAATCTGAGTGCTTTCTCCAAGTGAAACTTGGTTTTATGTGGGCCACTATGAAATTTTTTTGTTTTTGTTTTGTTGAGACAGTCTCATTCCATCGCCCTGGGTAGAGTACCCTGCCATCATAGCTCACAGCAACCTCAAACTCCTAGGTTCTAACAATCCTCTTGCCTCAGCCTCCCAAATATCTAAGACTATAGGAGCCCACCACAATGTCTGGCTAGGTTTTCTATTTTTAGTAGAGACAGAGTTTAGCTTTTGCTCAGGCTGGTATTGAACTCCTGAGCTCAGTAAGTCCACCTGCCTCAGCCTCTCATGGTGCTATGATTAGTGGTGTGAGTCACTGCACCGGGCTATTATGAAAGTTTTGAGACAGACTGTGTCATGGTCCATTATTTCACTTCCAAGAAACACATAGTTGGCAGCGTCCTTTCTGAGTCACCCATTCAAGTGTCAGCTTGCTCAGCTTATGGGGCTTCATTTATTTCCGTCTGTGCAGATTCGACATTTCTTGATTTTTGTGTATCTCAAAACTTCCATAATAACCCACATATTCATTCTCTTGCATCTCACTGCCAAGGAAGGCAGTAAAAGTGGTTCTGGCCCCCTTGCACATTAAGAATACCTGGGAAGCTCTCATAAGCTTTTTGCCTGGCATCACCTCCAGTTTGTCTGTTTTAGAACCCCTACCCCAAGTTCCTAAGGTATACTGAGGAATGAGAAACACCTGTCTGGAGACTTTATGGTACATTATTAGCCTGGACTCAACTGAGAAGTAAATGTTTTCTTTGTGAATCTTAACAATTCCTTAGTTGAGCATCTTAAGGGTTTTGGGTTGTGTCGTTTTTTTCTCCCAAAGTGAATCTTCATGGAGAATTTCTGTTGTTCTAAAACAAGAATACTCACTTTGATATACTAGTTAGTAAATGGTTTCAGGGTCCTGCACTCTGCCTTCAATACTTTAGGAATAACTACCTACGTGTACTCTATTAAAAAGTAATGTTTGAGGCTCGGCGCCTGTTCTCAAGTGGCTAAGGCGCCAGCCACATACACCTAAGGTGGCGGGTTCGAATCCAGCCCGGGCCACCAAACAATGACAGCTGCAACCAAAAAATAGCCAGGTGTTGACTGGCGGGCGCCTGTGGTCCCAGCTACTTGGGAGGTGGAGGCAGGAGACTCGCTTGAGCCCAGGATTTGGAGGTTTACTGTGAGCTGTGATGGTACAGCACTCTACCCAGGGGGACAGCTTGAGGCGCTGTCTCAAAAAAAAGTAATGTTTGAAAGCTACTAATTCCACCCTATCTGCTTTGTTTCAGTTGTTTGAATTAAACAAGTTCTATAGGCTACAAGTACGCGACATCATTCATTTTCTTTAAGGCATGAAATGAACAGTTAAGAGTCATACGCCTTTTACGTACTATTTTTTAAGATCGAGCACAAAACAAACTTTCTATGCGTGTGGTTTGCTATTTTACTGCTGCCGGCTGAGAAAAGTATGGTTTTCCTGGAGCATCAAGTAGTCGTCCAGTGCCGCCGTAGTCATGGCCATCACTACCTGGGAACGGAAGAGGCTCCAAAATAGGCTTGTCTTAACTTGAAACACCAGGAAAATGTTCTTCCTTTCTGGAACAGACTAATAAAATGCTCTCAGACCTACACCAAGCTGAGCCCCCAAGGAAACCACCGTCCGGTCTTCGGTCTTTTCAGAGCTGAAGTCTGGCTTTTCTCACAGACAACTTGCAGCAGCCACTTACACAGAAAACTCTCAAAAACAAAATCTGTGCCATTGAGAACTGGCTGTCTACGTGGTGGGCATGGCTTTTTTTTTTTTTAATAGCCAAAATGAGAGAAGGGGAATACACTTTGTGTAGCTGCGACGATGATGGGACTATCCATTTCAGTGCCGGAGAAGGTTGCGAATGCGGTTACTCCAGAGAGGAAACTTGTTTCAGCTCCTGCTCCCGCGCTGAATCGGTGCGGTCCGCGCCTACCTTTCCGCTCGCGCCCACCCCATCAGCCGCACGTGGCCGAGCCTCCGCCCTTCCGTATGGAAACATGGCGGCTCCCTGTGTGGGGCGGGCGCCTCCCAGCCTCGAGCCACTGCCCACTGAACCCTCTTGACTACCACCCAGCCGCGCCTTCCGCCTTTTTCTACAGAGATACGGCACCGCGGACTTCTGCCCGAGCCACCCCTTCTGAGCCTTCTTGGCAAGCAGGAGAAAGCCACCCGCTTTTCCGTACGAAAACATGGCGCCGTCCTGTGTTGGGCTGACGCCTCGCGGCTAGGAGCAACCTCCTCCTCGGCGTCGCTGAGCAGCGGCCACTTTGGCCGCTGCCCACTAAGAGTCGGGCTGCTAGGACCGCCCGCAGCGCGGCGAGGGATGCGGCCTCCGAGGGGCAGAGGCTGAACCGCCCCTGCCGGCAGCGCATCGCTCCCGCCCTGGCCGCGGTGCCGGCCGCCGCCTGACTCACGGTGGGCGCGGCAGGAGGGAGGACACCGACTCCGCCGCAGGTGAGCAGAGGCCGGCGCGGCCCGCACGGGAGGCGCGAGGCCGGAATGACTGGCTTTTGTCGTCGGGTCGAGTCGGGTCGCGTCGCGACCGGGTGATGTCTGGTGGAGGCAAGGAGGCGGCAGGGACCGCGGGCGGGTGGAGACCTCCCCTCGAGGCCGCCGGGCGGGCGCGCCCCGCTTCCATCGCTGGCTCCCGGCCCCGCCACTCCCTCACCGGGTCAAACAGTTGTTTACAAGGAGAGCCGGGGAGGTGACTCCGGCGCCTGTGGACAGACCCCTCTCCCCCTTTTTTTTTGTTTTTGGTGAAAGATCCTGTCTGCTGAGGAGCCCTTGTGTCCAGCTCAGGCCCACGTGCGGCCCCGGCGGGTGGCCGTCTTCACGGCAGGTGAAGCATCCTCCAGCCCTCGGTTCCTCTTTTAGGCATAGTAGGGGTTGGTGATTGTTGAATGAACCAGCGCACTGTAAGCATTTCAGTGGTTTCTGGCCGCATCCTGTAGCCCTTTAATTATAGTTACCATTTGTGGAAAAGCCTGTTGTGTGCCAGCCTCTGTTAAACTCAGTCCTTCGCGGGGCGGGGGTGAGGAGGAAGTAGGCAGCTCCATTTTACAGATGAGGAAACTGACGTTAGTGAAGAGCCAGTATTGGGCCCCAGTTATGTCCCAGACCAACTCCCAGCCCTCCCAAAGACACATCACAGAGATGACACAGGGATTCAGGTCTATCAACAAATACTTTGTCGGTGTCTATTTGAGGGATATACGAATGGAGCATGTGTCAGGGATGGGCTTGGTCCTGGCACTTAAATTCAGAATCTAGGTGAAGAGTTTTTTTAAAAATGAAAACTATCACATTTACCATCTGGCCCCAATGCATCTTTCCATCGTCCTCTGTTGTCACTTCATCCTCTCATTTTTGTGTGCCTTGACTTCTGCTCTGGCTTCTGCCCTCTGAGTGGAATGCCCTGTTTTTTTTCCATCTCTCCTCCAGGCATTTTGTAACCAGGTGAAATCTTCTTTTAAAGATCAGTTCAGATATCACCTTTTCTGGGAGGGTTTTCCAAACCTTCTCCCAGGCAGAATTAGTTTCTTCCTCTGCTGTATTCTCAGGGCAATTTCATAATGCCACCAAGGCTTAAGTTCCAAATGGTTTCTTGTAAGCAGGTCTGGTCTCCTCCCTAGACTATGTATTTTAAATTGAATTTAAGGCAATGATGAATGCCAGATGTCCTGTAACCATCTCTAAGGGAGTTCAGAGGAAGGGGCAAACACTGGTGAGGTCTGGGAAACATACTGAGGAGGCAGGACTTGAACTGAATCTTCAAAGGGTGAGTTGGTTTACTAAGCTGGGCATTAGAGACTTAGAAATCCTCACTGTACAGAATGAATTACTTCATCTTTTCTGGGCTCCTTTTCAGTATGTGAAAAGGATAAAATTAGAAGTGTTTCTGTTTGTCCTTTCTCATAGAATATACAGGTAATGTTATCCTTTGGATCTTAGAGCATTTCCAGACTCTAATAGAATTTAGGACAGAGAAGAGATGGGTGTATGGAACGGGGTGTTGGTAGCTGAAGTGGCACTTGAAAGGCGAAATACATGGAAGCAATCTTCCTACTAATAATACAGGTCTGAAAATTTCAGTTCCAGTAAGTTCATTCTGTTTAATGGAGCTCTCTGAAATTTCAGGTAATTATGTCATCTGATTCTTCTCTCTCTAAAGTAGGAAGTCTGTGAAACCTCCCTAAGGCAATCTACATGTCTTTTGATCCCTTGATTACCTTCCACATGTGTAATAAAGTCTACTTAGTGTTTTGAAACTGTTTGGTGATCTTCAGGTGTTAAGGATACAAATGTTAATTATTTTTAGTAAATGCAGATACATTGTATCTTTATTCTCTTAATTAGCAACACCGTATTAATACAGACGCCTAGTGGGGAGAAAACCTTTTAGTATTAAAAAAAAAAAATAAAAAACAACATCAATTTTTTTTTTTTTTTTTTTAGAGACAGGGTCTCATTTTATCACCCTAGGTAGAGTGCTGTGGCATCACAGCTCACAGCAACCTCCAGCTCTTGGGCTTAGGCAATTCTCTTGCCTCAGCCTCCTGAGGCGCCTACAGGCGCCTGCCACAATGCCCAGCTATATTTTGCAGTTTGGCTGGGGCCAGGTTTGAACCTGCCACCTTGGTATTTGGGGCTGGCATCCCAGTAACATCAATCTTAAAAGAGGCCTTAATAACTGGCACAAACAGGGCAGCACCTGTGGCTCAAAGGAGTAGGACACTGGCCCTATATACTGGAGGTGGTGGGTTCAAACCCAGCCCTAGTCAGAAAAAAAAACAAAACTAAAAAACTGGCACAAGCCAAAGAGTCAAGTGTTTGCCTATTCTAATCAGTGACTAAAAAAAAAAAAAAGAAACCCCGCCCAACTACATATATTATGGTTATCTGTTAACTTACTATTGTATTCACCATTTTTTCCTACTTACTGGCAAGAAGGTAATAAAAATATTTGCTCCACACTTTCCTTTTAAATACTTCATAAGATTACAAGCCAGCCTGTAATCCTAGCCCTCTGGGAGGCTGAGGCAGGAAGATTGCTTGAGCTCAGGAGTTTAAGACTAGCCTGAGCAAGAACAAGACCGTGGCTCTACTAAAAATAGAAAAATTAACTGGTTGTGGTATGGGCATCTATCAGCTACTTAGAGGCTGAGACAGAAGGATTGATTGAGCCCAGAAGTTTGAAGTTGTGTGAGCCAGGAAGATGCTATGGCACTGGAGTCCAGGACACAGAGTGAGACTGTCTCAAAAAAAAAAAAAAAAAAAA
>NW_003852396.1:59922124-59925760 GCF_000181295.1 Otolemur garnettii
AGCTCACAGCAACCTCCAACTCCTGGGCTCAAGCGAGTCTCCTGCCTCTGCCTCCCAAGTAGCTGAGACTACAGGCACCCGCCGCAACGCCCGGCCATTTTTTGGTTGCAGCCATCATTGTTGTTTGGCAGGCCCTGCTGGGGATTCCAACCCGCCACCTTAGGTGTATGTGGCTGGCGCCTTAGCTGCTTGAGCCACAGGTGCTGAGCCGAAAGTAAAGAATTTAAGATTGAATCACTGATTAAAAAGGAAGCCAGCAGTGTATAGTGTGTCTGCTAATAGTTTAAGCCCCTTTTTTCTTGTGATAGGCTACACAGGACTGGACAAAAAATATTCCAGCTTACTACAGTCTGAGGTCTATAAATGTGATGAATTACAGGTGTCAATTCACACGTATCTGTTTAATCATTGAAGTAGAATATTATAGCAGGATAAGACCTGAGCAAGGCCATTTATTTTACAAATGAGAAAACTGAAACCCAAAGAGGTTAAATGCTTTGCCTAGTAGAGTCACATTGCTAGTTGGTGATAAAGCTTGAAACCCTTTTGATTCATTTTTTTTTCTTTCCTAGGAAAGTGAATAAACTTAATTAAGAATGTCTGAAAACCTTGACAAGTCCAATGTAAACGAAGCAGGAAAATCAAAATCAAATGATTCTGAGCAAAGACCTGAAGATGCTGTGGAAGGTTCTGAGGAAGCTTTACAGAAAAAAATAAAGGCGGGCTCTCCCAGCCCCCAAAGAGTACAAAGACCTCACTGTAAGCAAATTTGACTTTGGTTAGAAGTCATATTATCATTGTTTTCAGATGTTATTTTTATTAGGCCTCTTTGTGCATGTGGCCCTGAGCTAGAGTCTCATAATATGATAACATTGCCAATAATTAGCATTTAAGAATAGTAGCAGTTTTTCATCTTGTAGCCTAGTTACTTGTGGGTTTTCAATTGCATGGGAAACTAAAATTTTAGAATAGTGTCTGGAATGCTCTTGTCTTTCTCCAGCCTCAGTAACATTCCAGTTCCTCTGAAGTGATCTGAGAAACTGGAGGGCGGAGTGCAAATTGCAGCTTTAATTAAAAGGATGTTTGAAAGTCTGAGGCCGATTCCAGCCAGGATTGTGCTTGTGCAAGTTAAAAAAAAAAAATACGAGTTCACCACTCTCTAACTTCACTGCCTCGGGGCTCCATTCCCACAAAGTTGTGGGATTCAGTTTGCTGAATATGTGTGGTACAGTCATTTTAGATCCCTGGCAGGGAGCAAGCCTGGCAGATGAAAGGGTGGCAGTTTATGCCCGTATTCCCAGTGGTTGCCTCTACTCATGTCTTTTATTAGGAATACTTAAGCTTTCTGAAGTGAGTCCAAAAATGAAAGTTTTAAGAAGGCATGTCATAGTCTAAGAATGTCAGTATTGATGTTATCTCTTTAAAGTATAGATGATCGGTAATTCTCCATATTTGGAAGAACAACATTTTGGAGTTTTGAGGTGTGTTTCTTCTAAAAAGATGAAACCCCTTCCTAGACAATTTACCAATCAATGTAGTATTCTTGTAGCAAACATTAGTGGACTCTATTTTATTGTGGTTCATTATCACCTGAATTTTGGTAAATAAGCTTCTAGGTCAGATTGAGTTTAGGGAAACATGCCGTTAATAGCCCAGTCTTCCTCTAGTTTAGAGATGTTAAAAAAAATAGTGCTGTCTGTCGTACATGTGTCATCCCATCTTTAAAATAAGGAAAATATAACTAAGGTGTTTGTAAGGATTAAGTGAATTCTTTTTTTTTTTTTTTTTGAGACGGAGCCTCAAGCTATCCCCCTGGGTAGAGTGCCATGGCATCACGCTCACAGCAACCTCCAACTCCTGGGCTCAAGCGAGTCTCCTGCCTCAGCCTCCCAAGTAGCTGGGACCACAGGCGCCCGCCACAACGCCTGGCCATTTTTTGGTTGCAGCCATCATTGTTGTTTGGCGGGCCCGGGCTGGGGATTCGAACCGGCCACCTTAGGTGTATGTGGCTGGCGCCTTAGCCGCTTGAGCCACAGGAGCCGAGCCAGGATTAAGTGAATTCTTATAAAGCACTTAGAACAGTGCTTGGCGTATAGATACATACATAAATGCTCAGTAAACATCAGTAATTGTTATTGTTAAAATGTGTTGCATTTGAAGATGCCACAGTTGATTGCTGTACTGTGTATATATATAGCTAATGTGAGAGTTTTACTGCTATGGTTTCTGATAAAAGATATCATTAGGTCTTCATTAGGTCTTCAGTCATTCTTTGATTAATGACCTTGCCTTTGACATCCTGTCAGTCAGATACATGACTCCAAATTAATGTCACAACCGTACTAGGCTACATTATATGAAATTGTGTGTAGTTATGCCCTTAAGGCAGAAGTGCTTTTCCTGGGAACTTGGATCAAGTTCTAGGGGATCCAGGAACAGCCAAAAAGGTACATCAACATTTGTGTGTATATACATTTTTTTAGGAAGAAGGTTCTAGGAGCTTTCATTAAATATTCTTGGAGGTACATACCAAAATAAGGTTCAAAATCAATGCTCTAGGCTTCCTTGCTATTTCTCCTTGTAGAAATCAGTAGGTACAGTACTATGAACTCAAAAGGTAAAGCTAAGACCCTCATTTGGGGACTAAGTAAGGAGGCATCATTGGACATATAAAGCATAAATCAGAATTAACAAAACATGAAATTATTTGCAGAAAATTTTCCCAAACCCTGTTGATGTATAACTACTAAGTTTAAAGTAACTCTAAAATCACATCCGGAATTCTACAAATTAAAATATAAATAACAAAAAGATAATATTTAGGCTCGGCGCCTGTAGCTCAGTGGCTAGGGCGCCAGCCACATACACCAGAGCTGAAGGGTTTGAATCCAGCCTGGACCTGCCAAATAGCAATGACAACTACAACCAAAAAAATAGCTGGGTGTTATGGCGGGCACCTGTAGTCCCAAATACTTGGGAGGCTGAGGCAAGAGAATTGCTTAAGCCTAAGAGTTGGAGGTTGCTGTGAGGTGTAAGGCAACCTAGTGAAACTCTGTCTCAAAAAAAAAAAAAAAAAAGATAACATTTATTCTTTTTTTTTTGGTAGAGACAGAGTCTCACTTTATCGTCTTCGGCAGAGTGCTGTGGCATCACACAGCTCATAGCAACCTCCAACTCCTGGGCTTAGGCGATTCTCTTACCTCAGCCTCCCAAGTAGTTGGGACTACAGGTGCCTGCCACAACCCCTAGCTATTTTTTGGTTGTAGTCGTCATTGTTTAGCAGGCCTAGGCCAGGCTCAAATCCGCCAGCCTCAGCCTCAGCCTCAGCCTCAGTGTATGTGGCTGGCACCATAACCGCAGAGCTATGCGTGCTGCCATAACATTTATTCTTATATATTACAACAGAGTAATATTTTTAGAGTATACTTGTTGTTGATAACTGATGCAGAATACTGAAAAAGAAAAAATGGCTGTCTTGTAAGAATTGGTTGACAATTAATCTGAGGTGGTGATTTGATTCTAAAAGATGATCTAATCTATGAAAAGATGTCCTTAGAGTAAGGATCAATCAGCTGTATCTTTTTTTTTTTTGAGACAGAGCCTCAAGCTGTCCCCCTGGGTAGAGTGCCATGGCAT
>NW_003852396.1:59926228-59937413 GCF_000181295.1 Otolemur garnettii
TTGTTTGGCGGGCCCGGGCTGGATTCGAACCCGCCACCTTAGGTGTATGTGGCTGGTGCCTTAGCCACTTGAGCCTCAGGCGCCGAGCGTGTTCTAACTTTTAATCACCTAGGTTGACCAGTAAAAGATGCCATATTCAGGCCCGGGTGTGGGGGCTCACGCCTGTAATCCTAGCACTCTGGAAGGCTGAGGTGGGTGGATGGTCTGTGCTCAGGAGTTCGACACCAGCCTGAGCAGGAATGAGACCACATCTCTTAAAAGAAAAAAAAAAATAGCCAGGTGTTGTGGTGGGTACCTATATTCCCAGCTACTGGGAAGCTGAGGCAAGAGAATTGATTCAGTCCAAGAGTTTGAGGTTGCTATGAACTGACATCAGGCACTCTACCCCAGGGTGACTGAGACTCTGTTTCATCAAAAAAAAAAAAAAAAGGATGCCATATTCAGATGACAGACATCAGTTGTTATTCCAGTTAATGTTTCCCACTTACTACTTTGGTTTATTAAATCAGGTCCTTTTGAGTTTAATTAGTAGATTCCATTCATTTTATCCACTACAGTCCTCCGTTCACCAACTGAGCTATCGAAGGATTCACTCCATTCATTTTAGATGAATGGATGACATGAGTTTTTACATTTCTTTTTTTTTGAGACAGAGTTTTAGTATGTCACCCTCGGTAGAGTGCTAGGGCTTCACAGCTCATAGCAACCTCCAACTCTTGGGCTCAAGTGATTCTCTTGCCTCAGCCCCCCAAGTAGCTGGGACTATAGGTGGAGTTCTTACATTTCTGAAGCTTATGACTAAACTTTGCATTATGGTGTCTCCCTGTCTATGGAGTACATACTGTGTATTGGGTTTTAGTGGTGAGCCAGACACATACTGTCTCTGTCCTCATGGAGCTTGCAGTCTCGTGAAGAAGACAGATTAACAAGCAATTTCTATTCAGTGTAATAAGTTATATGGATAATCTTCACCCTGACTTAATATACTATAGTAGTTGTTTGGGTGACAGTTGCCATCTGCCTTCCATAAATATCCATCTACTTATGTGACTAAAAGTGTCTTTCTAGAGTGTGTAGATGTCTCAGATCCTAGGACACCTTAGTAAAGAAGGGCAGGGAGTACAGCCATTCTAATTTAGAACTTCATTTTAGTTTGGAATCTGTCAGCTGGCCTCCCAAAGGCTATGTTTAACTTAATGTGGTTTTCAGTTTCTCTAACAGGGCATCAATACACAAATCCATATAGCTTTATATCACATAACCTCCAGGGTAGGATGGATGTAACATTTAAAAAATTTATTTTTATTTTTTTAAATTTCAGATTAATGTGAGGGTACAAACCAGTAGGTTGCAATGTTTGCATTTGTTAGATAGTTACAGTATCTGTATAGTTGTAGTTGTGTCCCGCACCCAAGTTTTAAAAAAACTTTTAAAGACACAGCACCTCCCTGTTTGCCTAGTTTGGCCTTCTTGAGTTCTTGGGCTCAAGAAATCCTCACACCTCAGCATCCTGAGTAGCTGGGACTGCACACCACTGTGTCCAATGTAACCTTATCACTTTATTTTTTGGAGACACAGTTTCACTATGTTGCCCTCAGTAGAGTGCTGTCACGTCATAGCTCACAGCAGTCTCTAACTCTTGGGCTTAAATGATTCTCTTGCCTCAGCCTCCCAAGTAGCTGGGACTACGGTCACTTAGCACTTTTCATGCCTCTTATTCCAACTCAGGTTCTTTTCACAAGTTGAGCTAAAGCTGTGTTGTCCACTAAATTGTATCTTTCTAAGTTTTTATTTATGAAATTGGTACATCTGAGAACTCTCAAAAAATAAGTGAAAAGAAAACTCTACCACAGTTCTAATAGTTTGTATGCAATGAATGTAATTCCTCTGTGTGTGGCTCTATAACATATCCTGTTACTATCTTAAAGGACAACTGCAACCAAAAAGTAGCCCGGCGTTGTCTTTTCTTTATTTTTTCCTTTTGGAGATATAGTTTCACTCTGTTGCCCCAGGCTAGAGTGCAGTGACATCAGTCTAGCTCACAGCAAACTCAAACTCCTGTGTTCAAGTGATCCTCCTGCCTCACTCTCCCAAGTAGCTGGGACTACAGGGGCCTGCCACAACACCTGGCTATTTTTGTTGTTGTTGCAGTTGTTATTGTTGTTTAGCAGGCCCAGGCCGGGAACCTGCCTTCCTCAATGTATATGGCTGGTGGCCATAAGCATTGAGCTGTGGGAGCTGAGCCAATTTTTCTATTTTTAGTAGAGACAAAGTCTTGCTATTGCTTAGGCTGGTCTCCAGCTTCTTAGCTCAAGTGATCTTCCCATCTCACCATCCTAAAGTGATTACAGGCGTGAGCCACTGCTCCTGGCCCTTTCCTTTTCTTAATAGTCTTTCACAAAGCAAAAGTCATAAATTTTGAAGAAGTCCAATGTATCAGTTTTTTCTTTTGTAGTTTGAGCTTTTTGTGTCCCATCTAAGAAATATTTAGTTAATCCAACATCACAAATGATATTTGTCATTTAGAAGTTGTATAGTCATAGCTCTTATATTTAGACTATGATGCATTTGGAGTTTTTGTTTATCATGTGAGGGTCATTCTTTTACATATAGAAATCTAATTGTTCTAGCACTATTTACTTAAAAAACCTATCTTTGTTGATCACAAACATACATATGTTTATGTGTATGTATATGCCAACCATTTTATTAATTTTCTGCCCTTTATATCTGCTCTTTATATCTGTTCACCTGTCAAAAATCCACTGTCTTGATTACTGTAGTTTTATAGTAAGTCTTGGAATCAGTTAGTGTAAGTTCTCTATTTTTCTTTTTCAAACTTGTTTTGGCTTTTGTAGGTCTTTTGCATTTACATATAAGTTTTAGAACCAGTTTGGCAATTTCAACTAAAAAGCCTGCTGGAGGGCGGTGCCTATGGCTCAAGGAGTAGGGTGCTGGCCCCATATGCTGGGGTGGTGGCTTCAAACCCATCCCAGCCAAAAACTGCAAAAAAAAAAAGCCTGCTGGAATTTTGATGGGATTGTGTTTAATCGATAGATTTATTTGTGGAAATTTGGAAGCTGAGTGATTTATTCTATATTCTTATTATGTGGAAATTTTGTAAGAAGGAATTTTGAGAGTTTTTCCAACTTCCTCTTAAGTGACCAAATAAAGATTTTTACCAGTCTATGATCAACTCTTAGATTTGGTTCCTTTTTTTCTTTTCTTTTCTTTTTCTTTTTTTTTTTTTTTTGAGACAGTCTCACTTTGTCACCCTCAGTACAGTGCCATGGTGTCATAGCTCACAGCAACCTCAAACTCTTGGGCTTAAGCGATTCTCTTACCTCAGCCTCCCAAGTAGCTGGGACTACAGGTACCTGCCACAATGCCTGGCTATTTTTTGGTTGCAGTTGTCATTGTCATTTGGCAGGCCTGGGTTGGATTTGAACCCGACAACTCCGTTGTAAGTGGCTGTCACACTAGCTGCTAAGCTACGGGAGCCAAGCCTAGCTCTGAGATTTTTTTTCTGCCTGGTCTAGTCTGTTCTTAATGCTTTCCACTGTATTTTATATTTCCTTGAATGAAATTTTCATTTCCAGAAGCTCTGCTTGATTTTTTTTTTAGAGACAGAGTCTTATTTTGTTGCCCTTGGTAGAATCCCATGGCATCACAGAACCTCCCATTCCTGGGCTTAGGCAATTCTCTTGCCTCAGCCTCCCGAGTAGCTGGAACTACAGGCGCCCCCCACAATGCCCAGCTGTTTTTTGTTGAAGTTTGGCCGGGGCTGGGTTTGAACCCACCACCCTCGATACGTGGGGCCAGCGCCACTCACTGAGCCACAGGCATTGCCCTCTGCTTGATTTTTAAAATATAGTTCAAGGGCAGCAGGTTCAATTTCTTTACTCATTTCCTACATTGTTTCTTTGATTTCTTTGTGTTGGGTTTCTATTTTCTCTTGTATTTCATGGGGCTTCTTTACAATCCATATTTGAAATTCATTATCAGTCATTTCAGTATTCTCATTTTGGCTGGTTTCCGTTGGTACAGAGTTATTGTTTTCATGGGAGGGGTGTGGCCTTTCACTCTGATTTTTCATGTATCTGAGGTCGTTCACTGATTTTTTTTTTTATTTGGAGCAGCTTTTACTTCTTTTTTTTTTTTTTTTGAGTCAGAGCCTCAAGCTGTTGCCCTGGGTAGAGTGCCCTGGCATTACAGCTCACAGCAACCTCCAACTCCTGGGTTCAAGCGAGTCTCCTGCCTCTGCCTCCCAAGTAGCTGGGACCACAGGCGCCCGCCACAACGCCCGGCCATTTTTTGGTTGCAGCTGTCATTGTTGTCTGGCGGGTCCAGGCTGGGGATTCGAACCCGCCACCTTAGGTGTACGTGGCTGGCGCCTTAGCCTGTTGAGCTATAGGCGCCGAACCTTTACTTCTTATTTTTAGATTTTCTTTTCCTTATTTTTGTGTTTTTATGTAGAGATGTCTCACAATGTTGCCTAGGCTGATCTTGAACTCTTAGTCTCAATCCATCTTCCCTCCTTGACCTCCCAAAGTACTAGGATTACAGGTGTGAGCCACCATGCCGGGCCCAAATATGACTTTTCCCAAAGCTTTTGGTTTAGTCCACCTGCATTCTATAACATTTTTGTGCTGCATACATTTTTGTGCTGCATACATTAGTCTGCTTCAGAGCTCTCATAGTCTTAGGATCCTGTGCAAGGTGGTGATTTTAGCTTTGTTTAAACAGCACCTGGCACCCTGAAGGACTTGATGCTACTTTAATTTGGGGAGATTCATTCATGGCACAGTATTAGTGGTAATACAAAAGTAAACTGCTGATGAGAGCAGAAGAGAAGATCTTAAATCTACTTTTTACTTTTTTTTAGGGTAGACAGGAGGCAAAAGGATGAGAAAAATAAATCCTCATCTTATTGGGAAGATGATAATCTCTAACTTAAGTTTTTCTGGTGTCAGTTTACTATAATTATTTTCCATTGACCAGTCTTAGTAAAAACCAGATGTTTTTAGTATTATAAATGTTCTCTGCTTTGGGGGTTCTAGGTTAAAAGAAAAATGAATGTGAAATAGGCAAAATTCTGCTGTTGTTTGAAAATTCCAGGACATTTTAATGGAGGCATAATTGAAATTGTCATCTGGTATCAGAACCACTGCTTATTTTAACAGAAATTCTAATCTAGAAAAGCAACTCTCTTACTCTTTTTTTGTTACAGCTAGTCCTCCTCAATTTGTGACAGTAGAAGAACTTCAGGAGACAGCAAAAGGAGTCACTAACATGGCTCTAGCTCATGAAATTGTAGTAAATGGAGACTTTCAGATTAAACCAGTTGAATTACCAGAAGGCAGGTAAGGGAGTTAATAAGTAATGTTATTTAGTAGAACACTGCCATTTCCCAGTTTTGGAAATGTTTCCTTCAATTGATGCCAATATATTCAAACACATTTTTTCTTTTGTACATTGTTGCTAAAAATTATTCTTGTACTAGGAATTACTAGAGTTTGAAAGTGGATTTCAGCAACACTGATCCTTCAAAATGCAAATGAAGGGTCTGGAAATCTCCCATGAAAGTCTTTCATGTCAACTTTTCTCTGCTCAGTACGGTTTAGCTGCCTCATCTTGTGTTTTCATTGCATTGTTTCATTTATTTCTCTGCAGCTGTCACATTACACTATAGTTGTTGGTTTACTTGAATTTCTTTACCAGGTCATAAATTCCACAAAGTCAATGACTATGGTTTATTCTCTGTGTCCCTAGTGCCTAGCACATATCATTTTTTTAATTGAATGAAAAAGTCTAGTGATTATAAGGTGCACCTTTTAAACATGTACCATCATAAGAAAGAGAAAACTGCTCATTATAGTTGTAAAACTGCCATTGGTTTTAAGACAGATTCAAGTTTCAGAGATATTAAAATGGGAGAAAAAAGTGTTAGAGTCAAGGAAGTAGAGGTGTAAGTGCCTTTCTTTCAGCAGTCCACTGATGTGAGGGCTGTGGATTGGTGTCTGATTTCTCTTGGCCTATTCTTCGTGGTTGCAGGATGAATGCTGCAGCTCCAAGCATCTCATCATTCACCAGCATTGTAGGCAAGAGGGAAAAGATAGGTGAACCAGGGCTCTTCTGTCATTGGAGAGGAACATTTTTCCCTGGAGTCATAAATCAGACAGCCCCTAATGTTCTGTTAGAATTTGGTTACATGCTACCCTAGCTAAAAGTGAGCCTGGAAAGCTTAAATCCAGCAAAGGGGAATGGAACTCAAGCTTATTAGATCAGTCATGATTTATTTTCATGGGCAAAGTATATTGCTGCTCTGACAAACATTGGGATTTTGTTAACAAAGGGGAAGGAGTGGTTGTTGGGTTGGTAAGCTGTAGTGTCTCCCATAGGAAGCTTCTAAATATGACTTTATAAGTATTTCTTGTATGCATTCAAAGATAGTACTTTTTCCCATTAATAATGAAGAATTACTTGTTTTGCTTTCAAGGCATAAAGACTGTTTTTTTGTTTGTTTGTTTGGTTATTTTGAGATAGAGTCTCACTACATCGCCCTCAGTAGGGTGCTGTGGCGTCACAGCTCACAGCAACCTCCAACTCTTGGGCTTACACGATTCTCTTGCCTCAGCCTCCCAAGTAGTTGGGACTACAGGTGCCCACCACAATGCCCAGCTATTTTTTGGTTGCAGTTATCATTGTTATTTAGCAGGCCTGGGCTGGATTTGAACCCACCAGCCGGGGTGTATGTGGCTGGAGCCATTAACTACTATGCTACAGGCGCCAAGCCATAAAGACTGGTTTTAAAGAGATGTTAAATATACGTCATTACGTCATTACAGTTTGGTACCAAGTTAAGCAACTGTCACGTGTATCCCATGAGAATAGGATAATTTTAGGAAATAAGTCTTTCCCCACATTACATGCTAAATTACTGTATCTTAACTACTTAATTATAAAAATCTTAAGGAAATTGCTAGTATCAGGGAACTAAAAATTAATATCTATGAACTTTTCAATTTTTTTTTTTTTTGAGACAGAGCCTCAAGCTGTCCCCCTGGGTAGAGTGCCCTGGCATTACAGCTCACAGCAACCTCCAACTCCTGGGCTCAAGTGAGTCTCCTGCCTCCGCCTCCCAAGTAGCTGGGACCACAGGCGCCCGCCACAACGTCCGGCTATTTTTTGGTTGCAGCCGTCATTGTTGTTTTGGCGGGTCCGGGCTGGGGATTCGAACCCGCCACCTTAGGTGTACATGGCTGGTGCCTTAGCCAGTTGAGCTATAGGCGCCGAGCCTCAATATTTTTTAATATGGTATTTTCATGTGCTGTTAATTGGATAATGTTGGCTATTAAATTAGTTGAAAGATCTTTCCTATGAAATACTTATTGAAAAAAATCACTAGTGGCTCAGTGCCTGTAGCTCAGGCGGCTATACCAGAGCTGGCAGGTTCAAATCCAGCCTGGGCCTGCCAAACAACAATGACAGCTACCACCAAAAAATGGTCAGGAGTGTGGCAGGCACCTGTAGTCCCAGCTACTTGGGAGGTTAAGGCAAGAGAATCGCTTGAGCCCAGGAGTTGTAGGTTGCTGTGAGCAGTGATGCCACAGCACTCTACCCCGGGCGACAGCTTGAGGCTCTGTCTCAAAAAAATAAAACAAAACAAAACAAAAAAACCCCACTAGCTAAAGGTATGGCATCAGTTTAAGTATCTCTGGGGAATCTTTCCTTGATGCAAATTATTATTAAGGTTTCTTACCCTAAGAATTTGTGCCTTTGAAAGTGATTTCAGACTTAAATATTTTAGTTTTTGCCTTTTTTTTTTTTTCTCATTGCCTCCAGTTTGCAGAAGAGAGTAAAGGAGATTGTACATAAAGCTTTCTGGGATTGCTTGAGTGTTCAGCTAAGTGAAGACCCCCCAACATATGACCATGCTATTAAACTTTTAGGAGAAATCAAAGAGGTGAGGCAAAGAATAAATTGTGGTACTTTTCTGATATATTAGGACTGTTTAGTCAACCTTTGTGTTACTATGCCAGAAGACTTTGCAGAATTGAAGGATCAAGAAGATTAATGACTTGTTGAGATGTAGATCAAGAATATTTTTTGCTTAATGCCCTTTTGTTGTTGTTTTTTAATTTCACGCAATAACCTGAAGGCATAAAAAAATTTACAAAGTCTAGGTTTTTATTTCTATATTTATTTATGAGACAGGATCTTGATCTGTTGCTCCAATTGGAGAACAGTGCCACAGTCATAGTTCACTGCAGCCTTGAACTCCTGGACTTAGGCAATCCTCCCGCCTCAGCCTCCCTAGTACCTGGGACTACAGGTGTGTTCTATCACACCTGGCCTTTTTGTTTGTTTGTTTTTGTAGAGCTGGGGGTCTCACTGCATTCCCCATGCTGGTCTCAAATTTCTGGGATCAAGCAATCCTCCTGCTCTGGCCTCCCAAAGTGCTGGGATTTAAGACCATGCTGTTTCCAGCCTCTAGCTTATTTATAAATTTTAATAGGTATGAATGCTGTGGGGCATTTGGGTAGAGAAGACTTGGTAGAAGGACTGATTTTGCAATGCCTTGAGCAGTAGTAATCAGAGAAGAAATATATCCAGGGTAATTGGCCTCCGTGGTTGGCTCATAGGTGTTTGTTAATAAATGTTTCCCTCTTCTTACCATTAACTGTTTTTTCCATTTAATTGCTACCTAGAGCTTAAGTGGAAGCTTAAGTAGTTATTGGAAATGATTCATAAACTTGTTTTTCTGTAGATTTGTTGAATAAGAGGTTATAATATGTGGAACATTACAGTAGCAGTTGGTAAGTCCTTATATGGATAGTTACAAATCCTTTCACATATAATGAAAAATAGTGTGTGAGAAATTTTGATTAAACTTAGCTGTGTTCTCTTGTAGACTCTCTTATCTTTCTTGCTGCCTGGTCACACTAGACTGAGAAACCAGATAATAGAAGTCTTGGATCTGGATCTGATAAAGCAGGAAGCAGAGAATGGTGCCCTAGACATTTCCACGCTGGCAGAATTCATTACTGGCATGATGGGGACACTGTGTGCACCTGCTCGAGATGAGGAAGTTAAGAAACTAAAGGACATTAAGGAAATAGTACCCCTTTTCAGGTATGGAAATATGTTAATCACTCACAGGGCACCTAAAATTTACAGCTACTTTCTTTTTTTTTTTTTGAGATGGAGCCTCAAGCTGTCCCCCTGGGTAGAGTGCCATGGCATCACGCTCACAGCAACCTCCAACTCCTGGGCTCAAGCGAGTCTCCTACTTCAGCCTCCCAAGTAGCTGGGACCACAGGCGCCCACCACAACGCCCGGCCATCTTTTGGTTGCAGCCATCATTGTTGTTTGGCAGGCCTGGGCTGGGGATTCGAACCTGCCACCTTAGGTGTATGTGGCTGGCGCCTTAGCCACTTGAGCCACAGGCGCCGAGCCTACAGCTACTTTCTAATTTAAACTTCTGGAAGGCTAGGTACAGGTGCAATAAATTTTTTTTAAGGTAATAGTTTGTAAAATGCAGAAGAGTAAAAAGAAGGAAGAAATTCACTTATCATTTTACTACTCTGAGGCATAATTACTTATTTTGATATGTATATTTGTACATATCAAATTCTTTCATTTTGTTTTTGTGTTTTTTGATTTTTTTTTTGAGACAGAGCCTCAAGCTGTCACCCTATGTAAAGTGCTGTAGCAGCACAGCTCACAGCAATCTCCACGTCCTGGGCTTAAGCGATTCTCTTGCCTCAGCCTCCCAAGTAGCTGGGACTACAGGGGCCCACCACACCACCTGGCTATTTTTTGGTTGTAGTTGTCATTGTTCTTTGGCAGGCCTGGGCTGGATTTGAATCCGCCAACTCTGGTGTATGTGGCTGGCACCTTAGCCACTTGAGCTACAGGCATCAGCCTCTTTCATCATTTTGTTTTAAAAATGTCCAGACCTAGGGCAGTGCCTATGGCTCAGTGAGTAGGGCACCGACCCCATATACCGAAGGTGGTAGGTTCAGACCCAGCCCTGGCCACACTGCAACAAAAAAATAACTGGGCATTGTGGCGGGTGCCTGTAGCCCCAGTTACTCAGGAGACTGAGGCAAGAGAATCACCTAAGCCCAAGAGCTGGAGGTTGCTGTGAGCTGTGATATGACAGCACTCTACCAAGGGCAATAAAGTGAGACTATCTCTAAAAAAAAAAAAAAAAAAATTCCAGACCTAAAGAAAATTTGCAACAATAGTTCAGTCTTCAGTAAACCATACTGTAAACAGGAAAAAAAAACAAAACCGTTCAATCAACACTCAGATGTCCATCATATAGATCACCACTAGCTAGTTTTTAATATTTAATCACATTTGCTTTGTCTTTTTATATATATATATGAGTATATATGTGTGGATGTACATTTTTTCTCCCTGAACTTTCTGAGGGTTAATGTGGACATGGCTGGGTGCCATGGCTCACACTTGTAATCCTAGCATTCCAGAAGGCTGAGGATTGCTGAACTCAGGAATTTGAGGCCGGGAGGATTGCTGAACTCAGGAGTTTGAGGCCAGCCTGAGCAAAAGAGCAAGACCTCATCTCTACTAAACAGAGAAAAAATTAGCCTGGTGTTGTGGCAGGTACCTCTAGTCCCAGCTACTTGGGAGGGTGAGGCAAGAGTATCACCTGAGTCCGGGAGTTTGAGGTTCAGTGAGCTGTGATGATACCACTGCAACTCTATCCAGGGTAACAGAGCAAGACTGTCTCAAAACAAAAAACATGGCAGATATGACATTTTGCCCTTAAATAGTTAAGCAGCTATCTCCTGAGAATGTCTACATTCTCCTGTGTGATCAACAAAGAAATTAAAGAAATTTAATATTAATATCCTATTAACTAAGACATAATACATATTAACTTTTCAGTTAATATTAAATATTTAATTTTAAGTATATGTAATTATGATTAAATTTATATCATTTTTATGCTAATAAAATGCTAAGGAATGACATGATGCTGCCTGAGAGTTTGACTTTTGGTTAACTATTTTCCTGTAAACAGATAAAAGTGTTATGCATCAAAATGCTATTAGACAACATCGCTTATAGGAAAAGTGACCTCTGACTGGTAAATTGCATCTGAACTGAAAGGAATGATAATGAGCTATAAATACCAAACGGGAGGGACACC
>NW_003852396.1:59937627-59938697 GCF_000181295.1 Otolemur garnettii
GTTATTGATAAAACCCTTTAGGAACTTGCATTATTTGGTGGGCCGGGCTGGATTAGAACCCGCCACCTTAGGTGTATGTGGCTGGCGCCTTAGCCGCTTGAGCTACAGGCGCCGAGCCGAGACAATTTTAATAACTGGGCATAATCCGTCATGGGGATCCTGGAAGTCATGCTATATAGTTGTTACAAAATATATTCGGTCTGAGAGCTGAGGCTTTTAACCCCAATGACTCCAGCACTCTTCTGATATGGCTCTCCTTACATCTGAGCTGACTGCTGGTGGCTGTACCTATAATGCTAGCTGAGGAGGAATGTGTGGTGCTGGCCTGCTAGCAAGTTGTGTGAATAGGTGATGCCAATTCAGTCTTGTCAGTCTAAATGAAGAAGGCCCCCTCGTGTGCATTGCAGGGCTAACTTTCACTGTTAACCTTCATTTCACTTTTTTTTTGAGACATGCTCTAGTTCTGTTGCCCTAGCTAAAGTACTATGGCGTCATAGCTCACTGCAACATCCAACACCTGGGTTCAAGTGATCTTCCTGCCTCAGCTTCCTGAGTAGCTGGGACTATAGGTGTGCACTATGACTCCTGGCTAATTTTTCTATTTTTTATGGAGATAGGGGTCTCACTCTTGTTCAAGCTGGTCTTGAACTCCTGAGCTCAAGTGAGCCTCCTGCCTTGGCCTTCCAGAGTGCTAGGATTATAGGCATGGGTTACCATGCCTGGCCTCACTTTTGATTGAAAGTTCTTTTGATATAATTGTATTCACATGGAATTGTAAGAAATAATATAGTATATTTTATCCTCAGTGGTGACATTTTGCCAAGCTATAGTAATACTATCACAACTAGGATATTGACATTAATAGACTCCGCTGATCTTAGATTTCCTGTTTTACTTGTATTCATGTGTGTGTACGTTTTTTTTTTTCTTTTTTGAGACAGAGCCTCAAGCTATCTCCCTAGGTAGAGTGCCTTGGCGTCACAGCTCACAGCAACCTCCAACTCCTGGGCTTAAGTGATTCTCTTGCCTCAGCCTCCCAAATAGCTGGGACTATAGGCGCCTACCACAAC
>NW_003852396.1:59939620-59940787 GCF_000181295.1 Otolemur garnettii
AGCCATCATTGTTGTTTGGCGGGCCCAGGCTGGGGATTCGAACCCGCCACCTTAGGTGTATGTGGCTGGCGCCTTAGCCACTTGAGCCACAGGTGCTGAGCCTATTTAGGTTATTTCTAAAGGCAGATTCTTATTTATTTATTCAAAATATTAAAGAGGTAAAAATGGTTTTGTTACATGGATAGGTTTTTTATTTTTTTTTTTCAGAGACAGGGTCTCATCGCTATGGGTAGAGTGCTGTGGCATCACACAGCTCACAGCAACCTCCAACTTCTGAGCTTAAGTGATTCTCTTGCCTCAGCCTCCCAAGTAGCTGGGACTACAGGTGCCCACCACAACGCCTGGCTATTTTTTGTTCTTGCAGTTTGGCCAGGGCCGTGTTTGAACCTGCCACCCTTGGTATATGGGACCGGTGCTCTACACACTGAGCCACAGGTGCCGCCCCGGATAGCTTTTATAATGTTTAAGTCAGGACTGTTAATGTGTCCACCACCCAAATAGTGTTCACTGTACCTCTTATGGAGGTTTTTCCCCTGTTCTAAAGGGAGGTTCTTAAAATGGGGTTACTGTGTGAGAGGGTATGAACTGTGTTAAGAATCTCATCATATGTTACCAAGTTATTTTCTGAAAGTTGTATAAACAAAAAAAATTTCTTTCATTTCCAGCTTTGTTGACATCGTTTATGAAAGAGAGAGGACAGATGGTATATCCTCCTTCATTTTTTCCATACAAACAAAAATGCCCTGAGTCATAAGATTACCTCAGGGTTTAGAAAGAACATTTATGTTGTGAAGTGTTCTATAAAAAAAAAAAAAGAGCATTGAAAAGACCTCCTAAAAATATTTATTGATTTGTTCATTCATTCACTAGGCTTCTATTGAGCACCTCTCATTGGCTAGGCATAGTACAGTGCTAGACATCAGGAATAAAATAGTGGATGAGAGCTCACAGTCTGGTCAAGTTAAATGAGGGATTCCCTGGAAGAGAGCCCTCAGGGGAAATAGCTTTGTAGCAAAATCAAACTCCTATAGTAAAAAGAGAAGGGACTGGGGAGACTGTGGCATATAGGGGAGAACATGCCTCCCCTAAAGGAAGTTTGGTGCCTCTTAGCACTGGCTGATCGTTGAACACAGGCCCAAATTGCCAGATCTTTTGGGTTTTTTTTTT
>NW_003852396.1:59942481-59944437 GCF_000181295.1 Otolemur garnettii
CAGGAGTTGGAGGTTGCTGTGAGCTGTAATGCCACGGCACTCTGCCCAGGGGGACAGCTTGAGGCTCCGTCTCAAAAAAAAAAACAAAAAAAAACTGATAGGCCATGCACCGTGGCTCACACCTATAATCCCAGTACTTTGGGAGGCTAAGATAGGAGATTTATTTGAGGATAGGCGTTTAAGAACAGTCTGAGCAACACAGCAAGACTGAGTGTACAAAAAATTTAAAAATTAGCTGGTCCTGGTGACATGTGCTTTTAAGTCCCAGCTACTCAGGAAGCTGAGGCAGGAGGATCACTTGAGCCCCCAAGTGTTTGAGGTTGTAGTGCACTATGATCACATCATTGCACTCTAGCCTTTGTGACAGAGCCAGAACTTTTCTCAAAAAAGGAAAAAACAAAAGAAAGAAAGAAAAATAAATTTACAATCTTGGCCAGGCATGGTGGCTCATGCCTGTAATCCCAGCACTTGGGAGGCCGAGGGCTGGTGGATTGCCTGAGCTAGAGCAAGACCTCGTCTCTAAAAATAGCTGGGCATCCTGTACTCCCAGCCCTCTGGGAGGCTGAGGCTGGCAGATCACCAATTCTTACAAGTTTGAGACCAGCCTGAGCTAGAGCAAGACCCGTCTCTAAGAAATAACTGGGTATTGTGGTGGGTGGCTATAATCCCAGCCACTTGGGAGGCTGAGGCAAGAGAATAGCTTGGGCCCAAGAATTTGAGGTTGCTGTGAATTGTGACACCAGGGCACTCTATTAAGGGCAACAAAGTGAGACTCTGTCTCAAAAAGAAAAAGAAATTTACAATTTTTCAATTTTTTATCATTTTGAGTGTTCATATTGTCTAAATATCTTTTTCCTAATCTACTTTTCTTTTTTTTTTTGAGACAGTCTCACTATGTTGTCCTCAGTAGAGTGTTGTGGCGTCACATTTCTGGTTTGAAAACCACTGAGCTTCAAGCACTGAGCCTCTTAATCTACTTTTCTTGTAATTTTAAAAGTTTTCTTGCTACTTTTTCTGAGATGAAAAAAATATCTCAAAAAAGCTTACAACTGGCCTGGTGCTGTGGCTTACACCTATAATCCTAGCACTCTGGGAGGCCAAGGTGGGTGGATTACTTGAGTTCAGGAGTTTGAGTCCAGCCTGAGCAAGAGTGAGACCCCCATCTCTACTAAAAATAGAACACTAGCCAGGTGTTGTGATGGGTGCCTGTAATTCCAGCTACTTGGGAGGCTAAGGCAAGAGAATCTCATGAATCCCAAGAGTTTGAGGTTGCTGTGAGCTATGATGCCATGACACTCTACTCAGGGCAACAGAGTGAGACTCTGACTCAAAACAAACAAACAAAACAAAACCTTTAAAACTATTTTTACTTTATAAATGTTTAGTTCTCAATCCTTTTATCTCTTCTTTTAGAGCAATTTTTTCTGTGTTGGACCTAATGAAAGTGGACATGGCGAACTTTGCAGTCAGTAGCATTAGGCCACATCTCATGCAGCAGTCAGTTGAATATGAAAGGAAGAAGTTCCAAGAGCTTCTGGAGAAGCAGCCAAGTATGTTTAATATTTCGGGATGCTTTTTTATTGTATGTGTTTTTTTATTTCAGTTGCTATAGCTTATTGCATGATGATGTTATTTTCAGAATAAAACTGAAATGTAATAGATATAATAGTTTAATTTGAAGAAGGGAAAACACAAACAACTTCATCTTGAGTTGTTAATCATTGAAAAGAAAACTTAATTGCTGGGCATGGTAGTGCACACCTGTAGTCCCAGGTACTATGGAGGCTGAGGCGAGAAAATTACCTGAGCCCAGGAGTTCATAACCAGCCTGAGCAACATAGCAAGACTCATCTCTCAGAGAAACAAAAGTAGGCTCGGCGCCTGTGGCTCAAGTGGCTAAGGCGCCAGCCACATACACCTAAGGTGGTGGGTTCGAATCCCCAGCCCGGGCCCGCC
>NW_003852396.1:59944850-59946076 GCF_000181295.1 Otolemur garnettii
AAAAAAAAAAAAAAAAAAAACCCTTGGTTTTAAAGGGGCCTCCTTTGGCAGAGCCACAATACCTCCCAGGACCTGGCAGATGGTGGTTTTTATCTAGATTGTGTGCATAAGATCTTCCTATTCTCTCTCTGTATGGCTGAGAATGCCTGCTGCATTACTCAGCTTAGAATATAGGGGGAGCATGATGGTGACTGAAAGCCAACTGAGGGCTGTTGCTGACAGTGCGCTAAATGCAGTGAATTTTTTTTTTTTTAGAGGCAAGAGTCTCACTTTATCACCCTTGGTAGAGTGCCATGGCATCACACAGCTCACAGCAACCTCCAACTCCTGGGCTTAGGTTATTCTCTTGCTTCAGCCTCCCAAGGCGCCAGCCACAATGCCTGGCTTTTTTTGTTATTGTAGATTGGCTGGGGCTGGGTTTGAACCCACCACCCTCAGTATATGGGGCCAGCACCCTACCCACTGAGCCACAGGATTTCGTACCAAACACTTCTCCCTGGCCAAGAGTCAACCAGGTTGATAAGTGGTTAAGATCTAGACAAAGAAAAAACCTCATCATCAGAGGATACTTTACACAGAGAAACTCTAGCCCATGTTTCATTCCATCTGCCTCTGGGCAAGAATTTTTGTCATCCCACAGAGCTAGAACTTTGTTGTCAGAACTTACTGCCACATCTCATGCAATGTCAGAATGGGAAGAAGCAGCATATAAAAGCAAGCTTGTTGAACACCTACTGGGTAGCAAGGCCTGGGTAGACTTATATGTTCATTGTCTTGTTAAATCCTCACAAGAACCTGTTAGGCAGGTGTTGTAAATTTCTTTATATTAGGAATCTGATATTCTGACAGACTGTGACTTGCCTGAGATCACTCATCTAGTCATTGGCAATACTGTGATTTCAATGGAGTCCTATTTGATTCCAAAGTTCATTCTCTATGCCCTACCACACTGCCTGGACATTTTTCCCCTAACGTAAGGTGACCAGATTTTAACATTGGTAAAGTGGGACACCATTGACTGCGGGGGGGAGGGGGTTTCTTAATTAAAAATTTGATCTATATGGAACAACAAAAATTTTCATAGAATGCAAAAATAGTATTGTAATTTTTAAAAATTTCAACATAAGTACAATTTACAAATATACATTAAAAAATTATGTATAGTATTATTTTATTCTTTGGCATATTTCTCATTTGAGTGAATTTTTTTAGTAGATTGCTGTCGT
>NW_003852396.1:59947520-59948829 GCF_000181295.1 Otolemur garnettii
AAAAAAAAAAAAAATTGGGACTGTCCCGCAAAAAGCAAGATGTCTGATCACCTTACCCTAAAGTAATTCTGAGAAGCATCTTTCTGCAATGTCATGGTAATGTTCACAACTTTGCTTTTCACAGATTCCCTGGACTTTGTTACCCAGTGGCTAGAAGAAGCCTCATATGACCTTATAAATCAGAAGCGTAAACATGCCCTGCCAGCTGGGGAAGGAGCTGCTGGCTCTGGGGATGCTCCCAGGCCAAATCCTGTGGCTGTCCAGAATTATGCGTACCTGAAGCTTCTGAAGTGGGACCACGGCCAGAGGCCTTTCCCAGAAGTAGGTGCCCCTGAGCAGTTTAACTGCTGACTTTTTTTGTGTACTGGACTTTTAAAAACAAATAACTTTATTCTGATAGAAGTCACATACCAGAAAATTCCCTTTTAAAGTGTACAGCTCCGTGGTTTTTAGTATATTCACAGAGTTCTTCATCTGTTACCACTGTTTAATTTGGAATATATTCATCACCCCTAAAACACCCCCCTACCCATGGGCAGTTGCTACCCCCACCCCACCCTGGCAGTGACTAATCCACTTTCTGTCTCTGTGGATTTGCCTGTTCTGAACATTTTATGTTAATGAAATCATGCAGCACTGGCCTTTCATGTCCGGCTTCCTCCACTAAGCACAATGTTCATCCATGTTAGAGCAGGTATCAGTACTGTATTCCTTTTTTTCCACTGTGTTTTTTTATTGTGGTAAAATATATTTAACATAAAAATTGCCATTTTAGCTATTTCTAAGCTCAGTAACACTAGTGTATTCACATTGTTGTAGACCTGTCACCACTGTCCATCCCCAGAGCATTTCCATCTTCCCAAACTGTGGAATTCTCCTCTGGTCAAACACTAATTCCCCATTCTCTTCAATCCCCTGGCTGTGGCAACCACCACTGTACTTTGAATCTTTAGGAATTTCACTAATCTAGGTACCTCATATAAGTGGAATTATGCAATATTTGCCCTTTTGTGTCTGGCTTATTTTACTTAGCATAAAGTCTTCAAGGTTCATTTACGTTGGGTGGTGCCTGTGGCTCAGTGGGTAGGGTGCCGGCCCCATATATCGAGGGTGGAAAGTTCGAACCCGGCCCTGGCCAAACTGCAACAAAAAAATAGCTGGGCATTGTGGTGGGCACCTGTGGTCTCAGATACTTGGGAGGCTGAGACGAGAGAATTGAAGCCCAAGAGCTGGAGGTTGCTGTGAGCTGTGACTCCATGACTCTCTATCTAGGGCGACACAATAAGACTTTGTCTCTAAAAAAAAAAAA
>NW_003852396.1:59949189-59951597 GCF_000181295.1 Otolemur garnettii
GGCTGGGGATTCGAACCCGCCACCTTAGGTGTACGTGGCTGGCGCCTTAGCCGGTTGAGCTATAGGAGCCGAGCCAACATTTGAGTTCTTACCACTTTTTGGCTATTGTGAATTATGCTTCTGTGAACATTTGTGTACAAGTTTTTGCACGGGCGTATGTTTTTTTTTTTCTTTTTCCTTTTTTTTTTTGCCATTTTTGGCCAGGGCTGGATTTGAACTTGCCACCTCCAGCATTTGGGACTGGCGCCCTACCCTTTTGAGCCACAGGCACTGCCCTTTTCTTTTTCTTTTTTTTGAGACAGAGTCTCAGTATGTTGCCCTCAGTAGAGAGCTGTGCTGTCACAGCTCACAGCAACCTCAAACTCTTGGGCTTAAGCGATTCTCTTGCTTCAGCTTCCCAAGTAGCTGGGACTACAGGTGCTCACCACAATGCCCGGCTATTTTTTGGTTGTTGTTGCAGTTGTCATTGTTTTAGCATGCCCGGGCTGGGTTTGAACCCAATAACCACTGAGCTACGGGCGCTGAGTCTGGACATATGTTTTTAATTCTTTTGGTTATATACCTGGAAATAGAATTGCTCGGTTATGTGGTAACCCTAAGTTTAACATTTTGAGGAGTTGCCAAACAATTTTCCAAAGCAGTTGCATCATTTTATAATCCCACCAGCAATGTGTAAGATTTCCAAATTGTGCTGCTGAACTTTTATCCTGTTTTTACTCATCTTGATCAAAACCGTAGTAGTGGTGGTGTTTGCAGCTTCATGTAAAGAAACTTCTTCCCCTTCCATGGTGAGCAATATTTTTTCTTTTTATGTTTTCACAATAAATACAACTGCAGAAAAAAAAATACAACTGCAGTATTTCTTAAGGGGGATGACTAAGAAGGGACTCCCCCATTTTGTCTGCAAATAGATGATTTGGTGAGTGTAGGTTCTTCTCTCTTTTTTGAGGTTGCAAGGGCTTCTAATCTCTAGCCTTAGATTCTGCTACTTCTCTAAATAGCTCTCATAACTTCCTTAATTGTCCTTTCTAGAAGTAGTAAGCTTAAGGTTTTATTACCTTTTGCCTGTGAGTTCTCTGTTCTTTGCTGGAGGAGGATCTACAGAGGATTTTGAATTGAGGGGGACAGTGTTCCTTTCTGAATAGTTACATGTTCTTTTTTTTTTTTTTTGAGACAGAGCCTCAAGCTGTCCCCCTGGGTAGAGTGCTGTGGCATCACATCTCACAGCAACCTCCAACTCCTGGGCTCAAGCGAGTCTCCTGCCTCAGCCTCCCAAGTAGCTGGGACCACAGGGACCCGCCACAACACCCGGCTATTTTTTGTTGCAGCCATCATTGTTGTTTGGCAGGCCCGGGATGGATTCGAACTCGCCACCTTAAGTATATGTGGCTGGCGCCTTAGCCACTGAGCCGTGGGCACCGAGCCTAGTTACATGTTCTTTTCTGGAGGGAAATTCTCAGCCTAACATGTCTCTTAAAAAAATAACTATAGGGGAGCAGCACCTGTGGCTCAGTGAGTAGGGCACTGGCCCCATATACTGAGGGTGGTGGGTTCGAACCCGGCCTCTGCCAAACTGCAACAAAAAAATAGTTGGGTGTTGTGGTGGGCGCCTGTAATCCGAGCTACTCAGGAGGCTGAGGCAAGGGTATCACCTAAGTCCAAGAGCTGGAGGTTGCTGTGAGCTGTGATGCCAGAGCGCTCTACCAAGGGCAATAAAGTGAGACTCTGTCTCTAAAAAAAAAAAAAGCTATGGGGACAATGATAGGTTTTTTTGTTTGTTTTGAGACAGAGTCTCAAGCTTTTGCCCTGTTTTTTCTTTTGTTGCAGTTGTCATTTTTGTTTTAGCTGGCCTGGGCCGGGTTCAAACCCACTAGACTCTGTATATGTGGCCAGTGCCCTACCCACTGAGCTACGGGCACCCCCTGATTATGATAGTTCTTACTGGGGACAGATATCTACTCTCTTGATCCTTGGAAATCTTTTGCATCTAAGCTGGAGTACTTCTTACTATTAGGAAGCACAAAGCAAAGTCAAGTCACAGGAGGCCAATGGTGAGCCCATTGAAGCCTATTTGTTTAACAAGAGGATTCTCATCTTCGGAGATAGTTTTTACTTGAGATGAGTTCTGACCAGAACCCAACACTGATCACTGTTCATGTCTTGATTTGGCATATCTCAGTTTCTTACAAGGCCAGTCCTTCAGGTTCATTTGATTAACCTGTAAAAACTTACATCAGAAGCTGTATCTCTTCAGTTTCTCCTCCACTCTTTCTCACCCCACTCAAGAGGCTGTGGCACGGTGGGTGTCAGGAAATTTACTTGTTGCCTGCTTTCTGGACCAGGCAGCTTTGGGATGTTACCTGTCAGCCCTACTCTGTGTATTTAACCATTTCCTTTTCTTTTCCTTT
>NW_003852396.1:59952377-59956338 GCF_000181295.1 Otolemur garnettii
AAAAAAAAAAAAAAAAAAAGATTTCACTCTGTCACCACCCGGGCTGCAATACAGTGATAACCTCAAACTCCTAGGCTAAAGCGATTCTCCTGCCTCAGCCTCCCAAGTAGCTGCAACTACAGGTGTACACCACCATGCCAGGCTAATTTTTTGTTTGTTGGTTTGGTTTTAGAGATGAGGGTCATAATATGTTGCCTAGAGTCAGCTCGAATTCTTGACCTTAAGCAGTTCTCCTGCTTCTGCCTCTTAAAAAGCTGGGATTTTAGGAATGAGCTGCAGCACCTTGCATGGATTTCTGTTTTAAAACTGGGACAGTCCTGAAGGAACTGGTCACTCTAGCTCTGTACTTCATTACTTTTTCCTTTTATTTTTTTTGAGACAGAGTCTTAAGCTATCACCCTGGATAGAGTATCATGGCATCATAGCTCACAACAAACTCCAACTCTTGGGCTCAAGCTATCCTCTTGCCTCAGTTTTTCTATTTTTAGTAGAGACAGGATTTTGCTTTTGCTCAGGCTAGTCTTGAACTCATGAGCTCAAGCAATCCACATACCTCAGTCTCCCAGAATGCTGGGATTACAGACATAAGCCACTTCCTTCCCTTCTGACGATATAACCTTTATTTATTTAGTGCTGGCTCTGACAGCCATTTTATATACAGGTTCTCTCTTTCTTTTTATTTTTTTTGAGACAGAGCCTCAGGCTGTCGCCCTGTGTAGAGTGCTGTAGCGTCACAGCTTACAGCAACCTCCAACTCTTGGGCTTAAGCGATTCTCTTGCCTAAGCCTCCCAAGTAGCTGGGACTATAGGCGCCCGCCACAACACCCGGCCATTTTTTGGTTGTAGTTATCATTGTTGTTTGGCGGGCCCCAGATGGATTCGTACCTGCCAGCTCTGGTGTATGTAGCTGGTGCCTTAGCCACTTGAGCTACAGGCGCCCCAGCCTATATACAGGGTCTTTTTCATCTTTAAAACAGCCCTGCAAATTGAGAATCCCATTCTGAAAAGCTTGCATGATGTCATAGTACTGTTAAGTGCAGAGCCTGGATTTATCCCCAGGTCTGTCTCAGTGAGTGCTTTATATCACACCCTTTCGCAGAGAGAAAGGGCTCTGAGATGGAAGCATGCTCCTTCCACACATGACTCCCTCATAGCTCCCAAACACCTCTAGAACATCATGAGGGAAACTGTGATCCCACTGCCCCCTGCTGGCCAGTGCAAACCTTCAGTTCAGCCATGACTTACCTTGTATTTATTACAGACAGTTTTGATGGACCAGTCCCGCTTCCAAGAGCTCCAGCTGCAGCTGGAGCAACTCACCATCCTAGGGGCTGTGTTATTGATCACATTCAGCATGGCAGCACCCGGAATTTCTACCCAGGCTGACTTTGCTGAGAAACTCAAGATGATTGTGAAGATTTTGCTGACAGATATGCATCTACCGTAAGTGGCTGGATCTTTAGCGAATGAATGGTAGGTGGTGGTGATAGCAGACTGGAGTATACTAGTGCAAGGCAGAATCCCAGGCCACTTTCTAGGAACTGAGAGGAAACCTTGCTTTCTGACTTGGTTCCCTTGGTGAAGACCCCAGCAGAATTTATTCAGGGCCACAGTATCAAAGTTAGAATCAACAGCAAAGCTCTAGGGTAGGATCTGTAAGGTGTTTTTAACTAGTCTGCAAGGCCTTAGAGGCCACACTCTAGGAGGGTTAGGGTCATTATCCCAAGAGCAAGAGGGGAACCACAAAGGATTGGAAGCAAGAAGAGACATAATTAGATTTATAGGGGGATTTTTGATCTTTGTTTGTTTTTAGAGACAGAAACTCTCTCACCTGTGTGGCATAGTCACAGCTCATAGCAGCCTGGAGTTCCTGGGCTTCAGCAATCCTCTTGTCTCAATCTCCTGAGTAATTGGGACTATAGGCACAAGCCACCACACCTGGCTAACTTATGCCCTTAATTTTAAATTTTGACTGGGAAGGGTGTAGTAGATATGAGAGAGAATTTAGGAGGTGAGAGAAGAGGTGGCTTTAGCTGGAGGTCTGCCATGGACAGGGTGAGAGGCTGGTATTCGTGGTTGCTTGCTTGGAAGAGTTTGAAATCCTGGGCTTGGGGATCCTATGCCCCTCTGTGTCCTTATAGCACACTCCTCCCCAGGTCTGGCTAGGTACCAGGTGCCATCAACTAAGTTGCTCTCCCTCCTCAAGAGCAGTGTGCTGTCTGCCCTTTCCTCCTTTAATGGGGCTGTCTTTGTCTCTTCACCCCCAAGGCCTCTGTTTTTGATTATGTTGAGCGCTTTATTTCTTTCCCTAAACCTTTCTTTTTTTTTGAGACAGAGCCTCAAGCTATCCCCCTGGGTAGGGTGCCGTGATGTGACATCATAGCTCACAGCAACCTCCAATTCCTGGCTCAAGCAAGTCTTCTGCCTCAGCCTCCCAAGTAACTGGGACCACAGGTGCCTGCCACAACACCTGGCTGTTTTTTGGTTGCTGCCATCATTGTTGTTTTTGGCAGGGCCAGGCTGGATTTGAACCCACCACCTTAGGTGTATGTGGCTGGCACCTTAGCCACTTGAGCCACAGGCACCGAGCCTCCCTAAACCTTTCAAATGCCTTAAACTCTTGCTAGAGCCCATGAAGAGACTGAGGTATGGAGACATTGAGTGGAAAAAAAATATACGTCCGTATGTTAAATATTGTTATTGTCATTAAATTTAACCTTTTTAATTCTGTAAAGGCAAAAGTGAAAACCTAATATACGCATGTATAAGTACTAAAAATTAATAAAAAAATACTTGCTAGAGCCCATGAAGAGACTGAGATATGGAGTCTCAGTTAATAATATTTATTTATTTAAAAAATATACACATGTATAAGTAAATAAGCTTATTTACTTATTATTATTTACTTTTTATTTAAAAAATATACACATGTATAAGTAAATATATACATGTATAAGTAAATAGGTTAATTTACTTATTATTTAAATTATTATTTACTTATTTACTTATTACTTATTATTTACTTATTATTTAAAAATATACACATGTATAAGTAAATAAAGCCTTAAATAAAAGGTTTATTTGAAAAATAAATATTTAATTAATTAATTATTTAATTTTTTTGAGACAGAGCCTCAAGCTGTCCCATTGGGTAGAGTGCCATGGCATCAGAGCTCACAGCAACCTCCAACTCCTGGGCTCAAGCGAGTCTCCTGCCTTAGCCTCCCAAGTAGCTGGAACCACAGGCGCCCGCCACAACGACTGGCTATTTTTTGGTTGCAGCCATCATTGTTGTTTGGCGGGTCCGGGCTAGATTCGAACCCTCTACCTTAGGTGTATGTGGCTGGCGCCTTAGCCACTTGAGCCACAGGCACCGAGCCATAAATATTTATTTTAAAAAAAAAATACTTGCTAGAGTCCGTGAAGAGACTGAGGTATGGAGACACTGAATGGGAAAAAAAAATACATCCTTATGTTAAATATTATTGTCATTAAATTTAACCTTTTTAATTCTGTAAAGGTAAAAGTGGAAACATTAAATAAAAGGTTTATTTAAAACTAAATTAAAAAAACCTAATATACACATGTATAAGTAAGAAAATAAGTAAAGTGTGTAAGTGTAAAAAATATACACATGTGTAAGTAAGAAAATAAGTATGTAAGTGTAAAAAATATACACATGTATAGGTAAATAAAAACCTTAAAGGTTTATTTTTAAAAAATATATACACATGTATAAGAAAAATTAAATAAAAATAAAAACCCTTAGGCTCGGCGCCTGTAGCTCAACCGGTTAAGGTGCCAGCCACATACACCTAAGGTGGCAGGTTCGAATCCAGCCCGGACCCGCCAAACAACAATGATGGCCGCAGCCAAAAAATAGCCGGGCGTTGTGGCGGGCGCCTGTGGTCCCAGCTACTTGGGAGGCTAAGGCAGGAGACTCGCTTGAGCCCAGGAGTTG
>NW_003852396.1:59956369-59958135 GCF_000181295.1 Otolemur garnettii
AAAAAAAAAAAAAAAAACCCTTAAAAGATTTACTTATTTAAAAGGTTTATTTTTAAAAAATATACACATGTATAAGCAAGAAAAATTAATAATAAAAAAATACGTTGACTAGGATCCACAGTAAGAAATTTTAGCCAGGCCCAGTGGCTCATACCTATAATCCTGGCACTCTGGAGGCCAAGCCTGAGCAAGAGCAAGACCTCATCTCTACTAAAAATAGAAAAAATTACCTTGATATGGTGGCACACACCTGTAGCCCCAGCTACTTGGTAGGCTAAGGCAGGAAGATATCTAGAACTCAAGAGGAATTGCAGGGATAATGACACTGTACTCTACCCCCGGTGACAAAGCAAAGACTGTCTCAAAAAACAAAGAACAAAGGAAGGGGGGAAGGAGAGAGGAGAACTAAAGGGGAAGGAAGGAAGAAAAGAAAGATTCATTTTCCTTTGTGGCCTAGTATACACTGAACACTCGTATGTAACTGAAATAAAAACCTCACAAAATCACCCTAAGGGAACTACCCTGACTATCTACAGTGCATCCTGATAATTTCTACTCTATTCCTATTCCTTAAAAAAAATATTAGTTGCTACTAACTAAATCGCTTCACAATCTACACAGCCCTAGAGAACAGTCATAAAAGAAAGAAGCTATAATCCTCCAGAATTGCATGTATATAACTAAGGTTTTCTGCCCTCTGCGTGTTCCTTATAGACATTCTTTGCTGGGTAAAAACATCATTTTATTTCCCAGCACCAACCCATGGCTGTGCATGTGCAAGCTTCTGTAACTTTTCCTGCAATTCAGGCCAGTTAGGTGATTTATGTGGTTTACAGTATATAAAATGTTTTTGAGTGGTTCTAAGTATAGACTGTACTTGACAAAATCCAATTCAGCAAATATTTCAAGGGAAGTATCCCCATAACATTCTTATCCTTACTAAGTAGAGGAATTTTATTGCTGAGTTTGCAAAAACCATAGATGTGTTCATTGCAGTGTGGGTGTGTCCACCTGTGACTAAGGGTTCCACACTCCTGACTTGGGCCAGGAGGCTTTTTGCTTAGCTGAGGCCTAACCTGAGGCCCTTGAACAGGCACAGCTCTGATCTGTCACCTAGATCCCTTGCCAGTAGAACTGCTCTGTCAAAGCTACCATTGGTGGGGGGGTCCCAGTTCAGCACTTCCTCAGGAGTCCAGCCCTGAACTCCCATATCCGCCCAGCATTTGGTTCCACAGTCCCTATTAAGTCTGTACTTAGGACCTAGACCCAGAACAGAGTACCATATAGTCAGGCACAGTGGCTCACACCTGTAATCCTAGCACTCTGAAAGGCTGGGGCAAGTGGATTGCTTGAGCTCAGGAGTTCAAGACCAGTCTGAGCAAGAGTGAGACCCCGTCTTATTTTAATAAAAATAGAAAAACTAGCTGGATGTGATGGTATGGGCCTGTAATCCCAGCTACTGAGGAGGCTGAGGCAAGAAGATCATTTAAGTCCAAGAATTTGAGGTTGCTGTGAGCCACAATGATGCTGTGGCACTCTACCCAGGCATCAGAGTAAGACTCTGTCTCAAAACAAAACAGAGGCTCGGCGCCTGTGGCTCAAGTGGCTAAGGTGCCAGCCACATACACCTAAGGTGGCGGGTTCAAATCCAGCCTGGGCCCCCCAAACAATAATGACGGCTGCAACCAAAAAATAGCCGGGCGTTGTCGTGGGCACCTGTGGTCCCAGCTACTTGGGAGGCGGAGGCAGGAGACTCGCTTGAGCCC
>NW_003852396.1:59960229-59962187 GCF_000181295.1 Otolemur garnettii
GCCTTAGCCGGTTGAGCTATAGGCGCCGAGCCTCCATATTTTTTGATGGCTGAGTAATACTCCATAGCGTACATATACCACAGCTTACCAATCCGTTCCTGGGTTTAAGGACATTTAGGCTATTTCCACATTTTAGCAATTGTAAATTGGGCTGTGATAAACAGCCTAGTACAAGTGTCTTTATAGTAAAAGTTCTTTTTTGCTTCTGGATATATGCCCAATAGTGGGATTGCAGGATCAAATGGGAGGTCTAAGTTGAGTTCTTTAAGGTTTCTCCACATTTCCTTCCAAAAAGGTTGTATTAGTTTGTAGTCCCACCAGCAGTGCGAGAGTGTTCCTTTCTCTCCACATCCACGCCAGCATCGGCAATTTTGAGATTTTGTGATATAGGCCATTCTCGCTGGGGTTAGATGATATCTCAGGGTGGTTTTAATTTGCATTTCTTCAATAATTAGAGATGAAGAGCATTTTTTCATATAGTTAGTAGCCATTCGCGTATCGGCTTTAGAGAAGATTCTGTTCATTTCTCTTCCCCTATCCTTTTAAAAATAGATAACACATGCACGTATTTCAAAAATCAAAAGTTGCAAAAGAGTATCCAGTTAAAAGTTTTTCTCCCGTTCTTGCCCCATAGCTGCCAAATTTCTGGCGTTTTGTGTATTCCTCTAGAGGTATCACAAAATATTCTTTTTTTTTTTTTTGAGGCAGAGCCTCAAGCTGTCCCCCTGGGTAGGGTGCTGTGACATCACAGCTCACAGCAACCTCCAGCTCCTGGGCTCAAGCGAGTCTCCTGCCTCAGCCTTCCAAGTAGCTGGGACCACAGGTGCCCATCACAACGCCCGGCTGTTTTTTGGTTGTAGCATCATTGCTATTTGGCGGGCCGCGCTGGTTTCGAACCTGCCACCTTAGGTGTATGTGGCTGGCTCCTTAGCCACTTGAGCCACAGGCACCGAGCCACAAAATATTCTTAAGTTCCAGGCTTACTCTGTCACACAGAGGCTAGCAAAAAGCTGTGTTTTGGATCTTTGGTCCTGGTATACTCTGAATCCCTCCTTCCCACTGTCCTTTCTAGTGGAGGGAGAGAAAGTCAGGTGTATACAGCCTGGGATATAGGAGAGCAGGGAAGAAAGTCACAAATTGTCCCTTGAACATGTAAATCCATTGGTGGGTGGTGTAACTCTTGCCAGGGCCTGGGCTGCTGGAGCTAGTTATGGCACTTTGTTTATAGGCACTTTCTTCCCTTGGCTTTTCTTTTCCCTTCTCTGTTTAAGCTCCTTCCACCTAAGGGATGCCCTGACTACCATTGGGGAGAAAGTCTGCCTGGAGGTGAGCAGCTGCCTTTCCCTGTGTGGGTCCTCTCCCTTCTCCACAGACAAGGAGACCGCGCTCAAGGGCCAGATCCAGGCCGTTGCCAGTCCCGATGACCCCATCCGCAGGATCATGGGTATGTTTTCAGGAGGCAGGCAGCAGGGCTGCGCCTTCAGGGGGACTGGGGGACTGGGGATGGACTCCTCTGAAGAGATCTCATTGGATTTTGGTGGGAATAAGAGTGCTGATAGGTGAGGAAAGAGGATGATTAATTATCACAGTGTGATCAGGGCCCCCAAAGGATGGATAAGTGACCAGGCTGCCATCATTGTTCTGAGGGCTCTGACTTTGGAATCACAAGCCTTGGTTCTTAGGGCTTGTTCCAGCACTTACTGTGTAGCTTGGGCAAGTGACTGAACACTTGAGTTTCCTTATCTCTGAAAAGGGGATGGTAACAACAACCTTACAAGGTAACTGAGAGGGCTACCTGGGAGGAGATAGGTAAAGTGCTTACCATAGTGCCTAGTACTCAGTAAAAAGTAGCTGTTATTAAAATAGCTGAATATTAATATCAAAATGTTATTTTAAAAAGAAAATCAAAGGCTCAGCACCCGTAGCTCAAGGCAACATAGTGAGACTCTGTCTCAAAA
>NW_003852396.1:59962787-59964113 GCF_000181295.1 Otolemur garnettii
AAAAAAAAAAAAATAGCTGGGCATTGTGGCAGGCACCTGCAGTCCCAGCTACTTGGGAGGCTGAGGCAAGAGAATCACCTAAGCCCAGGAATTGGAGGTTACTGTGAGCTGTGATGCCACAGCACTCTACCAAGAGCAATAAAGTGAGACTCTGTCTCTACAAAAAACAAAACAAAACAAAAAAAACAACTTATAATAAACTATTGGGTGCGGTGGCTCATACCTATAATCCTAGCACTCTGGGAGGCCAAGGCAGGTAGATGGCTTGAGCTCAGGAGTTCGAGAGCATCCTGAGCAAGAGCAAGATTCCATCTCTAAAAATAGCTTGGTGTCATGGTGGACACCTGTAGTCCCAGCTACTCAGGAGGCTAAGGCAAGAGGATCACTTGAGCCCAAGAGTTTGAGGTTGTTATGAGCTATGATGCCACAGCAATCTACCAAGGGCAACAAAGTGAGACTCTGTCTCAAATAAAAAAAAAAAAAACACCTTAGAATAAACTTAAAAGTATTAAAATACATATATTTTTATTTTTTAGAGACAGTGTCTTGCTCTGTCACCCAGGCTGAAGTCCAGTGGTATGATCATGGCTCACTTCAAACTCCTAGGCTAAGTGATCTTCTTCTCTCCACCTCCCCAGTAGCTGAGACCACAGGCAAGCCCCGTCATGTCTGGCTAATTTTTTAATTGTCTTTTTGTAGAGAAGAGGTCTTGCTATGTTGCTCAGGATGGTTTTGAAATCCTGGCCTCAAGCAGTCCTCCTGCCTCAGCCACCCAAGGTGCTGGGATTATATGCATGAGCCACTGTGCCCAGCTGTATTAAACTTTTTTTTTAAGAGAGAGTCTCACTTTGTCACCCTCAGTAGAGAGCTGTGGCATCACAGCTCACAGCAATCTCCAACTCCTGAGCTTAGGTGATTCTCTTGCCTCAGCCTCCCGAGTAGCTGGGACTCCAGGCACCCACTACAGCGCCCAGCTATTTTTTTGTTGCAGTTTGGCCGAGGCTGGGTTCGAACCTGCTACGCTCAGTACATAGGACCAGTGCCCCACCCACTGAGCTATAGGCTCCGCCCCTGTATTAAACTATTTTTAATAGTCTATAAAATTTGAAAGATATTCTGTATTAGCTATCACTTTTTATCACCAGAGCAGTTTTACTATTAAAAATTCTAATTAGCTTGATTTAATAATTTTACAATGTCTACATATGTGAAAACATATGTTGTGTGTGTATATATATAATTTTATATATACATGAATATAATGAGTTATACATTAATAACACTGGTGAGGAGAAGAAAATTATCTTTTTGGGTTGATCAAGGAAA
>NW_003852396.1:59965380-59966834 GCF_000181295.1 Otolemur garnettii
TTTTTTTTTTTTGTAGTTGTTATTGTTGTTTAACAGGCCAAGGCCAGGTTCAAACCCGCTAGCCCCCGTGTACGTGGCCAGCACCCTAACCACTGTGCTACAGGCACTGAGCCTTTTCTATTTTTAGAAGAGAGGGTCTCACTTTTGCTCAGGGTAGTCTTGAACTCTTGAGCTGAAGGGATCCTTCTACCTCGGCCTCTCAGAGGGCTGGGATTACAGGCATAAGCCACCATGACTGTCCCCAAATTAATTTTTTTAAAAAAACACTTCATACTGGCTCAGTGCTTGTAGCACAGTGGTTATGGCACCAACCACATACACCGAGGGTGGTGGGTTTGAACCCAGCCTGGGCCAGGTAAGCAACAATAACTGCAACATAAAAATAGCTGGGCACTGTGGCGGGTGCCTGTAGTCCCAGCACTTGGGAGGCTAAGGCAAGAGAATTGCTTAAGCCCAAGAGTTAGAGGTTGCTGTGAGCTGTGACGCCATGGCAGTCTACAGAGGGCAACATAATGAGACTCTGTCTCAAAAAAAAAAAAAACATTTCATCCTAGCTTTGTATTGGTCACGGTTTCTGTGGGTTCCACAAGAGGAGCTCTTGTAGATCTTGTAGGGCCCTCAGATCACCTAGATTTGTACTCAGCTTTAAAAGAGAGTTAGGAAAGTGCCTGTCTGTAGACCTGTGGCTAACAAGCTGCTTCTCGACCTGTTGTCTTGCTTGTTTCCTAGCAGCTAGTTATAGAAATGAGCTCTTGGGCTCGGTGCCTGTGGCTAAAGTGGCTAAGGTGCCAGCCACATACACCTGAGCTGGCAGGTTCGAGTCCAGCCCGAGCCTGCCAAACAACAATGACGGCAACAACCAAAAAATAACCAGGCATTGTGGCAGGCACCTGTAGTCCCAGCTACTTGGGAGGCAGAGGCAGGAGAATCGCTTAAGCCCAGGAGTTGGAGGTTGTTGTGAGCTGTGATGCCACGGCACTCTATCCAGGGGGACAGCTTGAGGCTCTGTCTCAAAAACAAAACAAAAAAAAAAATAGCTCTTGGGCAGGAACAGTAAGTAGGATGATCTACACTCCTTAGTGAGGCTTCCTGTTCTGGGAACCTTAGAGGACCAAACTAACTTAGGAATAGGAGCAAAAGAACCCATCTCGTCAGAGTGTTTTGAGTTTAGAAGGTATAAGGGGCAGGGCATATAGTTTGAAAAAGCCTGTTCAATTTTAGTACATGTGCTGTGAAAGTGAGCATAAAAAAGCCTATTCAGTATAAATGTCCTTATTGTTTCTATAATGAAATCTGTAAGAAGTGTGGCTTGATCAAATCTTTTTTGGCTAGGGCAAGTATGCAGAAGAGTGTAAATGCATTGTAGAGGGAAATGGGCTAAGAAAGCATCAAACTGAATTGTTCTTTTTTTTTTTTTTTTTTGAGACAGAGCCTCAAGCTATCCCCCTGGGTAG
>NW_003852396.1:59967521-59973395 GCF_000181295.1 Otolemur garnettii
GGTTGAGCTATAGGCGCCGAGCCTGTGTCCCCTTTTCATGTGATCTCAGTATATCTTGTTCCCATGATAGCAAAACATTTCGTCAGTCTGTCTTTCTTCATCCGTACATTCATTTTTGCATTCCAAATATGTTTTGAGCTTCTCCTGGGAGCCAGGTCTCATGCCTGGCATGGTGCTGGGGATGAAGAGAGATGATGAACAAGAGAAGCCTGATTATTACCTTCATGAAACTTACCCTCCAGAGTGGGAGAGGAAACATTACAAATGGGATAACTGTTCAGAAGTGCAAGGTTCTATCGGTTGGGTTTAGGGGTGTGACTGAGGAAGATTTCCACTAAAAAGTGATGATTAAGCTAAGAACCAAAGCATAATCAGAGAAGTTCATAAGGTCACTCTGAACAAGAAACAACTAACTACTTCTTTTCCATCACAGAATCTCGAATCCTGACCTTCTTAGAAACCTACCTTGCCTCGGGTCATCAGAAGCCATTGCCTGCAGTACCTGGGGGATTGGGTCCAGTTCACAGAGAACTGGAAGAAGTTGCTATTAAATTTGTTCGCCTGGTCAACTATAACAAGATGGTCTTCTGTCCCTATTATGATGCAATCCTCCGTAAGATCTTCATCTGATCCTAACTTGTATGCACCCTACAGCAGCAGTATTATTTACTTGCCTCAGAATATCTGTTCTGAACTATAATGTTGCTTTGGAAAATGGCTATGTAGTACATTTCTATTTAATAGCACTGACTCCAAAGGGAATACTATGTGTATTACTGTTGAAAAGAGTTGTTGAAAAATGCACTGAATTCTATTTTGACAGATTGTATTTATGAGTGCAAGTTTACAAATCAAAGAAGCTTTTTGTTTTCTTGAGTTTTATAGGTTACACTCAGCTTTTAAACTTTCAACTGCCAGTGTCTCCTGTTGTACTCCATCATGATTGTAGCAACGGCGTCCTTCCGAAGAGGCTGGGACCTCTCTTCTGCAATCTGGGTATTTCTTCTTTCAGATACCCCAGGAGTTAAATAGACCAAGCCATGACTTCACCTCTTGCCCCTCCCTCACACAGTGCCGCCCCAAAGTATTTTGTGTTGGAAGGGCTACATGAAGTCTTACTGCTATTTATTTTCTTTTCCTTTTTCTCATTTATTGCTTTTTCCTTGCCTGGTCCAGCCAGGGTACCAGAGCCCCTTTGTTCTAGAGAAGAGTTACTTGATTTTAAAAAGCTTATTCTTTTATACAAAATTACTCCTGACCCTGGATGATGACTTGTGAGATTTAGAGAATGGAAATTCTTTGACTTTTAAGCCTTGAAAGTTGAAGAATTTTTTTTTTAAGTTTAATGTGAAAGAAGAGAGAAATACCACAGATTTTACTGAAAAAAATCAGCCTAATAGTACACAGATGTGTTAATTGAATGGAATTTTGGAATTAGATCTAAATGTTGTAGCAGGTAAAATAATTCAAGGTGATGAATCTCCAAGATAAGGAAATCAGAAAATTCCTAGTTTTTGAACAGTATTTTTCAAGGAACTTCAGTGACCAGAATTCCTGATATGTCCTATGACTGTGAGAGTAGTTCAGGTCTCATAAATGATCTGTTAAAAAACAAAAATAGGGGAGTGTATCTATTTTAAATAGACAGGGACATTGTATTAGAAGCAGAGCCATAAAGTTGGAAAGCTTTCCAACTGCCAGAACTGCAAGGAATGAGATAAATGTAAAGAATCCCTTAATTGGGCGGTGCCTATAGCTTAGTGAGTAGGGTGCTGACCCCATATACCAAGGGTGGTGGGTTTGAACCTGGCCCCGGCCAAACTGCAGGAACAAAAAAAATAGCCGGATGTTGTGGTGGGTGCCTGTATTCCTAGCTACTCGGGAGGCTGAGGCAAGAGAATCGCCTAAGCCCAAGAGCTGGAGGTTGCTGTGAGCTGTGATGCCACGCGCTCTACTGAGGGCAATAGAGTGGAGAATCCCTTTATTGAAGCAGGTAGGGCTGGGGTGGGCTGGCAAGGTTTGAAGGGGCAGGCTGTATGGTGGTGCAGGCTTCGTAAGGGTGAGTGGTTATATCAGGTGCATGTGCTTTCTCCAAACACATGCTGTGTGAGCTGTGCTCTGCTGCTGTGTCACACTTGCAGTCAGAAATGTGTGCTGCAGTATAGGGTCAGAGTCATCCAGGAGTGTCCAACCTGCAGCCCGCTGCCTCATGCTGATTTGGTGAGGACTTTTTTACTTCTCTGTGGTGTTGAATATAATGAAAAGTGTACATGGATCTTTTCTTGCTCATCAGCTTTCGTTAGTGTTTGTGTACTTAGTGTGAGACTTAAAACAACTGTCTCTTCCAATGTGTGGCAGAGGAAAAAAAGGTTGGACACCCCTGGTGACTCAAGGACGAATTTTCCCTGGTTTCTTTAGAAGATAAAACTTACTGACAGACATAAAAGTAATCCAGTAGTATCAGCACATAAAGACTTTTGGGCAAGAAGCTAAAAGAAACTTGGAAGTCAATCCAGATGGCCCCTTCCTGGAAGGCCCACAGCTATTCTGGAGGAACCAGGGGAAAGGACTCATTTCGTGGCAGGCACAGTTTTCTCTGATCTTCTGCATAAGGAAATGTGGTGAGTTAAGAAAGACTTAAACAGCTTTGGCGCCTGTGGCTCAAGTAGCTAAGGCATCAGCCACATACATCCAAGGTGGTGGGTTTGAATCCAGCCCAGGCCCGCCAAACAACCATGACGGCTGCAACCAAAAAATATAGCCTGGTATTGTGGCTGGCACCTGTGGTCCTAGCAGCTACTTGGGAGGCTGAGGCAGGAGACTCGCTTGAGCCCAGGAGTTGGAGGTTGCTGTGAGCTGTGATGCTACAGCACTCTACCCAGGGGGACAGCTTGAGTCTCCTGTCTCAAAAAAAAAAAAAAAACTAAACAAGCAGTTGGGTTGTCCTTTAGAGGGTGGGCATTACAATAGTACTGATGTGGGGAAGAAAGCAGGTACTCCATGAGAACAGGATCAGACCTAGTAGTATTAGAAATGATTCCACTTGTATTTTTGAGATTGTTCATGGTCCCAGGGTGTATAGAGCTTGGGTTTATAAGGAGGACTTGGGAACTCAGGTAGAAATTATACGTAAGTAGATCAGCACTGAAGTCAGTTCTAATCTATGCTATATGGTAAATTTTTTAAAAATGCAAGTAGAGTCAGGTGTTTCTTTAGGTCCCAGGCAGTAGATCCTAGAGCATCTGGGATCACTGTAAATTGGTGACTACTCACATTTTATGTGAGAGTGCTTTTAAAGACCAAAATCACATCTTTTTATAGTGTGTTCAGTGAGAGGTCACTTTGGGAGTTGTTCCTTTGAGGCTTGAGGTTGCCCTGGAGCAATTCGACTTGTTGGTTTTATGATATTATCAGTTCCTGGGCTGAGAAGTCCTGAACACCCAGGGGCGGTACTCTTTAATGCCTCAGCCTCTGAGTGTTTGGGGGCTTTTTCTCTCCCTTCAAGGATAGGGGAGAGGAGCTCCCCCCACCCCACCTGCACAGGATCAATTATCATTTCTGAAGTCATTCTTCCTAAATCTCGAACCCACCAACTCCCACCAACTTTGGTGTATGTGGCTGGCGCCGTAACCACCATGCTACAGGAGCCAAGCCTGTTCATTCTTTCTAAATCTCAAAAACTCTTTTTTTGTAAGACAACTCTTACAAGATATTTTTTCCCCTTGTGGGTTGCTACATTGACAGGGTTCAGTCTGGGTGGTTTGAAATCTCAATGCACATATAATGTGGAGCTTCATAGATTCTCTTGGCCCCCCTGCTCCCTCAGTGTCCACTGGTGGAGTCCTGTGACTGGCGTAGGCCAAGAATGAAAGAAGCACACTTCAGAATCAGATATTCATATTGAATCGTTTTGTTCTTGCTCTATGAAGATAAGTGAGCTAATTTTCTTCCTGGAATCTCATAGGCTTATTACTAAGGGCCAGGAAAATCCATTTAGTTCATTTAGTCACTCAGGAAACGTCACTAAACATCTATCTACGTGTCATTTCCCCCTACAGCTCTCCCTCTAAAATAAAACATCCTGTGAAGTATAACATGTCCTTCAGAATTGAATTGATTCCATATGCTGTTAAGTAACAGGTTTGTGGAGATAGTGTCTTCCCCAAATTGCTAAGTTTTTGGTGGCAGTACTTTGCCACAGTGGATAGAACTGAGCACCTTGAGAGTGAGGTCAATATCACCAAGCCTCTTCAATCTACTGTTAAATAACTTGATAGTCTGAGGAATAAATGGCTGGGTATCCAGAGCAGTAACTGCTACTTGATTGGCTCTTGGTTGGGTGGGTGGATGGATTCTCAGTCCAGGTGTTTCTCTTTTTGTTTTTTGTTTTTAGAGACAGGCTCTTTACATTGTTGCTCAGGCTAGAGTGCAGTGAGGCACTTACAGTGCACTGTAATCTAGAACTCCTGGGCTCAAGCAAGAGTCTCCCCACTGTGCCACCATTCATGCTAATTTTAAAAAATGTTTGTTTAGAGATAGGATCTTACTGTGTTGCCCAGGCTGGGATTATATCCCATATAACCCAACTATAAATATACTTCAGGTAAGAACCACACTGATAACAGTGTCTACTGATTAGATGCAGTAGGTAGGTGTATAAGAACTTTTTTATCTGTGAAGAAAAGTTGGCATTTGACTTAATGGGCACGTATTACACACATACTGGCTGACAATCCTGAATGGATTGTTCAGCGGTTCAGTTTTTATAGAAGTGCTCATTTTCATTTCCTGGGAATAGAAGAGGTGTTGCTGCCACCAGCTTTCCTGGTGAATTTCATAGCAAATAGGTGTTTGCTGTTTGATTTTCAGTGACCTTTTGGCGTGCCCTGATTTATATGTTATATTTATATAACATTAGTTTAATTTTGAGGCAGGGTGGTGAGTGGAAAGACTAGGAGCTGTTAGTAAACAGAGTTCTTATCTCCACAGTTTTATGTCTTAGCTGGGGAAAATCAGGCCTGTTTTTAACACCTATAACATGAAAGGACTAAGACTTGGTTTTTAATAAAGCTCCCTTCTAATTCTAACATTTGGTCATGACAGAATTCTGCATAAAGCTCAGATTTAGAGGAACATCTGGGTTGGAGTCTTTCTTTCCTCTGTTGCTTTCTTATTGGTTATATGGTATGTGTACTGGGCCAGTCATGCTCTCTTAGGCCTCAGTATTTTCATCTGTGAAATGGAAACACTACTAACTTGCATTGTTGCTGTGAGAATTAAATTTTGTAATGGATATAAGAGTGGTTTTGCTTCATTAGCAGTGAAGGAGAGCATATAACCAGCCCTCTACCTGTAGGTGCTCATCTGTTATTGTTAGATTCCACATAGTGCCCAGTTTGCCTTGAGTCAAGCACATTTTATAGGGCTATAGGGGAGGTTTTCTTCCTAGCCTATCCCCAAACTAGTGTTTACTTTCATCATCTCTTCGGTACCAGCGCTGCAGCCTTACCTTTGCTTACTTCCCGACATCCCCTCTGCCCCAGTGATTTCTCCCCATCTCCATTTGTATGTTGTTTGAATTTAATGTATCCATGAATGAACAAGTGAACAGATGAATGAATGGTAATGGATGATGGACTGTGAAGTCATATTTAGATGCACTATCTTATTTAAAAACAATAAATAAATAACTCCAATGGTATTTCCAATTGTGTAATTATATTGTATTTTATATTACGTAACTTAATGGCTAACCTTTTTGTTCATAGTATTCAAAGCAACTTCAAAGTGTGGGTGGGAGGGATAAACTTTAAGCCCCATAAGCTTTATTTATTAACATATCTAATTTTTTTTTTTTTTTTTTTTTTTTTTTTT
>NW_003852396.1:59974136-59975354 GCF_000181295.1 Otolemur garnettii
GGCTATTTTTTTGGTTGCAGCCATCATTGTTGTTTGGCGGGCCCTGGCTGGATTCGAACCCGCCACCTTAGGTGTATGTGGCTGGCGCCTTAGCCATCTGAGCCACAGGTGCCAAGCCTGCTTCTCCTTTTAAAAGTACTGTCTTTCTTTATACTCAAAGCAGAACTTTGGTCAGTGCTCAGACAGGGAAGAAAGTTTAGTAAGCAGTGGAAATGTTTTTAATGACTCTTACTCTCAAAGCTTGGTAAGCTGACACTTCTATTGAGTATTTAAGATTTTACTTAAATTAATAATATGATACCTAAATTTAGTTACTCGATGTGAATTACCATTCAAGACTTCTGAATTTTTTAGTAAGTAAAACATAAGTTTGTTCAATGTCATAGTTAAAGAACTACCAACTTTAATGAAAATTTGGTTTGGGAATTGAAATGTAAAGTAATTTATGAACATGGTAATTATACTTCACTGTAAGTGAATTTTGTGTGCTGTGGTGTCACAGCTCACAGTAACTTCCAATTCTTGGGCTTAAGCGATTCTCTTGCCTCAGCCTCCCAAGTAGCTAAGACTACAGGTGCCTGCCACAACACCCAGCTATTTTTTATTTTGGTTGCTGCCGTCATTGTTGTTTGGCGGGCCCGGGCTAGGGATTCGAACCCGCCACCTTAGGTGTACGTGGCTGGCGCCTTAGCCGGTTGAGCTATAGGCGCCCAGCCAACATATCTAATGTTTACTGGTACTTTCAGAAATAGCCAGAGTTCTAGAAAATATGCATTGAAGTCTGAACAATTTTACTTAAAACTGTTCCTTGTGTGAGTTTCTGTCACACCTGACTTAAATATATTGCCTTCTGAACCTAGAAACCAGAACTAAGCTATGGGCCTGGTTTGATGTTGTGTCACTTACTTGATTTCTAAATCAGATGTGTCTGGTATTAGCTCTAGTCAAATTTCATTTCTCTTAAGCCTATTTTTAATTTTGCTTTATATGAACTAAACATTGAGAACTTTTAACTGTAATATCTGACTTAAAAGTAACCTTGAAATTAAAGTAATAGTTCTGTTTTTTTTTCTTCCTTATTCATGCTGCTTCTCCTTTTATTTATTTATTTATTTATTTATTTTTGAGACAGAGCCTCAAGCTGTCCCCCTGGGTAGAGTGCTGTGGCCTCACAGCAACCTCCAACTCCTGGGCTCAAGCGAGTCTCCTGCCTCCGCC
>NW_003852396.1:59976738-59977928 GCF_000181295.1 Otolemur garnettii
AGCTCACAGCAACTTCCAACTCCTGGGCTCAAGCGAGTCTCCTGCCTCAGCCTCCCAAGTAGCTGGGACCACAGGCGCCCACCACAACGCCTGGCTATTTTTTTGGTTGCAGCCGTCATTGTTGTTTTTGGCGGACAGGGCTGGATTCCAACCCGCCACCTCAGGTGTATATGGCTGGCGCCTTAGCCATTTGAGCCACAAGCACTAAACCGAACAGATCATTTCTAAGAAATATCTTGGAAATAAGTGCTGTAGAAACAATTATGATATACATAATGGCCTTAACAGTGATTAGTGGTACTTTTTACCAGGCGTATGTGTATATATAAAATGTTTTCTCTTCATTATGATGTTAACATCATTTTTAATGCATATTCATGTGTTTTTGTTTAGCCATCTATTATTATAGACTACGTACAGGTATTTCATACTATTTTATCTTCTTCAAAACATTAACCACCAAAATACTTTAGGAAAGTCTACACCAGTGGTTCTCAACCTTCCTAATGCTGTGGCCCTTTAATACAGTTCTTGTGGGTTGTGACCCACAGGTTGAGAACCACTGGTCTGCACCATATGGTACCACTTGTGCCTTTTAAGATTGTTTTTTGGCTGGGCTGGCCTGGCAGTTCACACCTATAAATCCTAGCACTTTGGGAGGCTGAGGTGAAAGAATTGATGGAGGCCCGGAGTTTGAGATCAGCCTAAGCAAGAGCAAGACTCCTGTCTACAAAAGATAGAAAAGTTAGCCAGGCTGGTGTTGTGTGCCTGTAGTCCCGTCTACTCCTGAGGAGGTTCCATTGAGTTTGAGGTTGCAGTGAGCTATGATGATACCACTACATTCTAGCCAGGACAACGGAATGAGACTGTTGCAAAAAATAAATAAAATTGTTTTGTTGATAATTGTGAAATTAAAAAAAAAACACAGCTCGTAAATAATACTTGGGACGATAACAAAATCAGAGAAACAGTTAACTCTGTTTTGAGGCACTTTTAGCTTTAATGGGAAAGTACTAGGAACTAAACGTGCATGTGAGCAATTTCTATAAACCTTGCTACATATAAATTTATGTGAGAAAATGATTCAGGCTAGGCACCTATAGCTCAACCGGCTAAGGCGCCAGCCACGTACACCTAAGGTGGCGGGTTCGAATCCCCAGCCCGGACCCGCTAAACAACAATGACGGCTG
>NW_003852396.1:59977977-59990447 GCF_000181295.1 Otolemur garnettii
AAAATGATTCAAGATTACCTTTGTTGCATTATAAACAAGTGTTATGGGAAATTTGAAGTTGGTTTTTAATTGTAAGATTATTTAATAACATGTGAATTCACATTCTAAATTGTTTCCAAGGCCAGGGTGGTGGCTCACACGTGGGCGGCTGAGATGAGTGGATTGCTTGAGCTCAGTTGACCAGCCTGAGCAAGATTGAGGCCCTCTCCCTGCCCAGTCTCTACTAAAAATAGGAAAACTGGCCGAATGTTGTGGTAGCCTATAGTCCTAGCTATTCGGGAGGCTGAGGCAGGAGAACTACTTGAACCCAGGAGTTTGAGGTTGTGAGCTATGACCATGGCACTCTACCCAGGGCATCAGAGTGAGGTTGTCTCAAATAATAATATAAAATAGTTTCTAATATGTAAGACAGTTTTATAACCACAATACTTTTCCTTTTCTTGTTTTGTTGTTTGTTTCATTTTGTTTTCTTCCTGATATTTAACTTTTGACTAGTAATGAGTTAATAGGAGGTAATGTTGCCAAAGAATAAAACTTAGTTCTTTGGACTTAATTTTCTCCCCACCCACCTCTTTTTATTTTTTTTAAAGACAGTGTTATTTTGTCACCCTTGGTAGAGTGCTGTGGCATCATAGTTCACAGCAACCTCAAGCTTTTGGGCTCAAGTGATTCTCTTGCCTCCGCCTCTCAAGTATCTGGGACTACAGGCGCCTGCCACAATGCCCAGTTACTTTTAGAGACAGGGTCTCACTCTGGCTTAGGCTGGTCTCCAACCCGTGAGCTCAGGCAATCCCCCTGTCTTGGCCTCCCAGAGTGTTAGGATTACAGGAGTGAGACATTGTGCCTGGCCTTGGACTTAATTTTTATGACGAGTTTAGTTTTCACTCTAATTATAATTCAGTTATGTATGATTTTCTTTAATGCTATCTATATTTAGCTCATAAAAAAATGTTCTTGAGCACTAAGCATCTTTCAAAATATTCAGGATGAGTATCCTTAATCTGAAAATGCTCTAAAATCCGAAATATTTTGGGCACTGACATGGTGATACACAAGGGAAATGCTCAGTGTGGCTTTTCAGATTTTGAACTTCTGAGTTAGGGATGTTGGACTGGTAAGTATAATGCAAATATGCCAAAACATTACTGGTCCCAAGCATTTCAGATAAAGTATACTCAATCTGCAACTATGTGAGAACAAGACAGTGGGTGGTTAAAGGAATTTCCAAAGTCATGTTGCTTTTAAGAGAGACAAAAGACAAAATATGTATTCATATTTGAAGATTTCTGATATGTTTAATTTGCCTCTTAAAAATGTTTTCAGCACCACAAGAATGGAAAAGTAAGAATCCAGTGTACTCAATATTAATATGAAACCAGTAGATAAACAAACATGTACTCACATAAGGGAAAAATACAATTAAACTCAAGCGAGGGAGAGGAAAGGGAGATGGGAGGAACAAGGGGGATTGTTGTGCTCTCATCTAACAGGCATAATGTATATGGCACACCCGGGTGAGGGGAACAATTACAACTTGGACTCTATGTAACACAAACAATGTAAGCTAATCTGTACATTATCTGTACAAATAAATCTGTACTATTTATTTATTTTTGCAGTTTTTGGCCCGGGGCTGGGTTTGAACCTGCCACCTCTGCCATATGGGGCCGGCGCCCTTCTCCTTTGAGCCACAGGGACCACCTTAATCTGATATGTAAAGAAAAGTTTTCATTTAGTTCCAAAAGAAATTAAGAACATGTGGTTAAATATACATATGGTAATTAAATTCAATATGGCCTTTCTTGTATTTTTGACATTTACTTTTATACTATTGGCTGAATAACTTATTCGTAAGTATGAATGTGGTGGCTTATGCCTGTAATCTCAGCACTTTGGAAGGCCAATGCAGAAGGATGGCTTGAGGCCAGGAGTTCAAGACCAGCCTGAGCAGCAAGACTCCATTTCTATCTACAAAAAAGAAAAAAAAGTTAGGCTACTCAGGAGGCTGAGGCAGGAGCATTGCTTTAGTCCACTGTAGTGCAGCTGGGCAACAATCCCTTCTTTCTCTCTTTTAAAAAAGTAGCTCGGGTAATTAAAATCTAAATCAAAGAAGCAGAAGGAGGCACAATATTTTTGAGATCCTTTTATTTTTTAAAGGACTTTTAAAATTTTAAACTACAAAACAGATTCCATACATTCTGCCATAAATAAAAACAAACAATAAGGCAGGACTCTACATAAGCAAACCAAGAACAACTGTTTTTCAGAAAATGTGATAAAATGCTTTACAATCATAAGCCATCCAGTTTTTAAAATAAAACTGTTGAAAACTCACAATCTTCAAGCGGCACATACGACACACCCTTGAAGAGGGAACAAAGTGTGATTCTGCCATTTTGTATTGTTCTCAGATTTTTGAAAACCTAATTTTGCTTAGAGCATGGGTCTGTTCCATATTCTAAAATTCACACAGGTTTTGTTTCTCAAGAACTGTATGATAGAGGCACCAATGACAACTTTGTTTCCAAGAACCTTGTAACAAAGCATTGTCTCTTTTAAACATATGACTTAAGAGGCAAAAAAGGGAATCCTGGATAAGAGTTTTCTTTCACAGTCAGGTTTTAAGCTTGCTTCACCGAATTCGCTTCTGCTGCCGTGCTCTGTAAATGTCATGAACAGGGGGGACAACAGCTCCCTTTTCTTCATCATCATCTGAATCTTCATTGGGCCTTTTGACAGCCTTGGTGAGCACTGCATTGCTTTCCACCGGGCCATTGCCTTCCACAGCTAGCTCAGGGGCCCCTCCAGTAATGATCCTCACAGCTTCCTCAACAGCTATGGAAGTGAAGCACAAACGGACAGATGGAGGATATTTAAGGTATGCTACTATGAAAGGAAATGTATGCTGTGCTTTGGATACTTTATCAGCAAAGCACGGGATAGTAATAAATTACTGATACTAAATAATTAAAGGAAAGGACAAAAACTGCTGTTAAAACTAATGAAATTATTCTCATAAGCCAAGTCTGATAGTGCATGTTCACATGAGTAGAAAAGACAGCTCTTATGACATGTTACTAGAATTAGAACATAAACAAGCCTCTCTCTTGATCCAAGGAGGGTATGGATCACTCCTGGGTTTCATTTTACTTTTGCATGTTGGCTGTCTGGTTTTGAAAATTTCAGTGGCAAAGAATAACAATCTCTCCTGCCTAGGAGACAACAATGTGAAATTACACTCTGAAAATGGAACTTTCACTACTTACTATTTGGTATCTTGCATCTTCGGAAAATTTCCATTAGTTCATCCACTTGTACAAAAGGACCCTATTTTGACATGAATAAATTTTAATCCCCAGTAATCTGACATGTTGAAATAGCAATATTTTATATTTCCCATTATACAAAAGAAAAAGCATGTAATTGCTATAACCCATAAAGGCAGTAACTACCATGAAAATAGTGAACCAACCTGGAAACAGATAGGAGGAGGGAGAAGTTTCATTAAAACAACAGCTGCAGGAGGCACTGGGAACACTCCACCAGGGACAGGGTGTAAACCTGGAGCTGTGAGAGAGAGAAAAGCATAAAGCAAACGGGATTTAAGAATTTCTACATAAGAGCTAAAATAATTTGTACATCTATGTTGCTTTGTTCTGGACATTTAAAATAACGCTTTACCCACTGGACCAAACTCAAGTGGGTGAGATAATGAAATCAGTCTCAACCTCCCATGACCAGTGGGAGGCAGAAAAGTAGATGAGTGACTTGTATAAGACAACCCAAAGGGTGAACTACAGTCAGTTTTTGTCAAAGACTATTTCTGAACTACATAAATCATTTGTTTAACAATCCTGTTTAAAGTCAATTCAACAAATGTAATCAAAAGGGCCTTGTTCAGAAAGGATTAGAGGGGGTTACTAAACATTAAGTTAAGTATAAAAATACCAAATAATGTTGCTGAAGTGAGTTTCCAGCAGTTTGGGTAATCTGCATATAGAAGCATTTCTGAAAACTATGCCAAAATGGGTTACTGGAATCTAGATCATTGAGGTTTTGTTTTTAGTACATTCTTACTTAATCTGGTTCAAAGATTATAGCCAAGTCACTTGCCCTTGTGACCATTAAGTCTAATAATTAACCTGCAATGGAAAGAATGTTACCCACCCCCCACCTCTTGGATTTAAATCAACAAACAAACTGAAGTCTCAGTACTGGATCTAAATTCTTAGCTTACGTGCTAAATGTCGTGGCTGAAATGGAATCATCTGCTGAGTGTCTGGTTTAGGGTATTCTGGTTTTCTATCCACTTCATCTTTCAAAACAGGCACTATAGAAGGAGCTACAACTGGGTCTGGAATTATAGCGGCTAGCTTAGCACGGGAGACATCCTGAAAATGCAGAACAGAAAAATCCTAAACCTGAAAAGGGGACTTACAGGTATAATTGTGCATTTCTATAATCTTGAAGATACAGTGTGAATGACTATGTTAAAACCACCAGAAGAGAAAATGGAGAGAAAAAACTTTAATGATGGTAAAGCTTTACCATCATTAAAGCTTTTTCCTTACTCAACAAGGAAAGCTATTTGGCTCTGAAGACTCTATGTTTTATAATCTTACCACGGTGCCAATCAAGAATCAGTACACTCAGTGTCACATTGACTTTTGTAGACAAACTCATGAGACTGGGCACCAACCAAGGAGATGGTAGGGAAATTTGGAGAACAATTCAAAATTCAGCTATTTATTCCTTCCCTGATGAGGCAAATAGTAACAACCTCAAAAACATTTTTTTTAAGCAGTGCATCTCCTAATCCACATACCCATTTTATAGAAAGGACTGAAACTCAGAAAGGTTCTGATATTTCCCTGGCCATATAGCTAAAAAGAATATAGAGAGGAGGACTGGGAGCCCAGGCCTCTCTGACCTCAAACCCATCCACAGGGTTCTTTTCAGTATGCTAGCAGTGCCCTGGCAGGGCTGAGAACAACCCTCTAAGAGACATGAAAGGTAGCAACACACCACCTACCAACAGAGGCCCTATTCTAGATATAAAAGCATTTCACTTTCTCAAAATTTGTTCAAATGCAGTTGGTGACATCTAGTATTATATAAGCACATCTAAATGAGTAGGCACATTGGGAATAGTCTCTCTCACTTGAATGTGCATATATACCACAGAAGCACATTAATTCTTCTCAAAAGACTAAGAGTAGAAAAAAATAAAAGATGGAAAATTCATATTCAAGAAGTAGTTCTACTCAGAAATAGTAATATTATTTTCATTAGCTTCCTTAATTTTATCTTGGAAAAGCTGAAATAGCCTTTTTGTAATAACAGCTAACAATTCCACAAAGTAAGTCCTCACTTAACATTGCTGAGAGGTTGTTGGGAAATGTCATTTTAAGTAAACCAATTGTTTTCTCTTTGAATGAAAAAACATATCATTTTCCCTTCAAGTCGCAGTTTCTAGGAACCTATTGCTAGGTTGGTGAGAACTTAAATGTCTTTGGCTTTTCATCAAGAAGTAAACTAGAAGCAGGAACTGCTCAACCTTTGGAGTTCAGAATAGGAATGTGGGACAGGCACAGAACTGGGGCTTCCACTAACCAAAATGTCTGAAGCTCAATTGTGGGTAGTTTTTCTCAAATTTGTTAATCTGGTTCAGACACAGATCCAGGCCAAAAGAGGACAATGGAGAAAAGAATGATGGTCAGGAACATCTAATGCTGGTTGACTTAAAGGACCAACCAAAGACTTTTGTGCATATAGCATCCCTTTTGTTTTCTTTGTCTCAGTTCTCAAAACACGATTAAGAAATGATAGATCCTAGCAGTCTAGGAGGTCAAGGCAGGTGGATTGCCTGACCTCACAGGTTCGAGACCAATCTGAGTAAGAGCAAGACCCCCCCATCTCTAAAAATAGCTGGGCATTGTGGCAGGCTCCTGTAGTCCCAGCTACCTGGGAGGCTGAGGCAGGAGAATCGCTTGAGCCCAAGAGCTTGAGGTTGCTGTGAGTTATGATGCCACAGCACTCTACTGAGAGCTACAAAGTACTCTGTCTCAAAAAAAAAAAAAAAAAGGAATGATAGAGCATTGGATTTTCTCAGCAAGGGCTATTTATGGGGCTGTATAAACATGAATCTCTCCCCCTAGTGTGTACCGATTCAGGTATCAGATGTTTATTCTCGCAGAAGAGTTTTATTCGGAGGTAACCTAATCCCCTGAAGGGGCACTGCAGGAGGGCTGTTGTAAGGATACAGATCCCTTATGGAACTTTAAGGATTTAACATGCTGTAATGTTTCTTCATTGTATCTCACAATATATACATTAGGAACTACCTCTGGTTTAAGATCTATCAAAACAAGCTCATTAAAATTTGATAAAGGCTATTAGAAATGAAGTAATACCTAAGATGATACTTAGATTTTCTTTTTTTTCCTCCCCTTTTCTATAAGGCACTGACAATTTCGGGGACAGAATGAAAATGTTTTTAAAATTTCATATCAATTCTAGTTTTGTTCAGCTACTTTTGACAATGTTTCACAAATCCAAGGAACTTTTTTCTGGTTTTCGGCAAATCTGTTCTAAAACTAGATTAATTTATATTTCAGAATTTACTTTATAGTGAAGGTTATCCATGATCTCTTCTAAAACACTGGAAAAGTAAGGACACTTGACACATATAGAACCTAAATACATACCTTATAGCCAAGCGCTTTTAGTTCACTCGCAGAGCAAGGATATAAATCCATAAACTTGTATCTATCTACCAGTAAAGCCGTTTCTTTGCCTTCATACTCTTCTTTGAATGCTGTAAACCGTCTTTTCTCTACTTTGAGTATACTAGCTAGATCACCAATATTACTCTCGAAAGCTAAAAATCGGGCCCAGATTTCTCTGTAAAATAAAATCAATACTTAATTATTCTGGATCTGGGACATAGTTCATTTACAACAAAGCCTTAAGTTCCCCATTTCCCCCTAACTTTTAAAAAGCTCTTTTTTATTATAAAAATTTCTGAACTACAGAAAATTAGAATACTATAATACCTATACACCAAGATCTAGCATGTTAATAGCCATATTTGCTTTATCTTATTTTTTGCTTAAGAATTTTGAAGTAAATTATAGATATAACATTTTACCCTAAATGCTTCAGTATTTAAGCCTTTTTTCGAGTTTTTACTTATTTAGTATACCTTCCTGTTCTTCATGGTCAACAAGAGAGATACTTACCTTAAGGTAAGCTCAAGATGTAAGAGTTGGAATAGGAACCTAAAGAGATTTCTAATCTCTCCTAAATAATGTGGTTTCATTATTTTGTTCAGTTGCATGAATTATAATGTAGAATATATTCTTCATCTAATGTATGAACAAAAATATACTCCAAAATCTAATTACTACAGTTTCCCCTAATGTGGGTCACTGGGGACAAACTGGTGCCTCATTACTGTTTTAACCCTAATTAATGTTCAGACTCCTTAAACACCTTTGTCCTAAAGTAGTATATTGAGCACCAGTGATATATCAGGTAGGAGACTATCATAAAAATCCTACACTGGTAGACATTATTTTTACTTAATAAGAAAGTGAGAACTCGTAAGGTTATATTTGCCCAGTGTCTAGTTGGCACAGCAGGAAATTGAACCCAAGACTCCAAAACCTTACTGTTTCCATAGTACCACTATACCATGTTGTTCTTTTTTTTTTGAGCCTCAAGCTATCTCCCTGGGTAGAGTGCCATGGCATCACAGCTCACAGCAACCTCCAACTCCTGGGCTCAAGCGAGTCTCCTGCCTCAGCCTCCCAAGTAGCTGGGACCACAGGCACCCGCCACAACACTCGGCTATTTTTTTTTTGGTTGCAGCCGTCATTGTTTGGTGGGCCAGGGCTGGATTAGAACCCACCACCTTAGGTGTATGTGGCTGGGCCTTAGCCCACTTGAGCCACAGGCCCCGAGCCCCATGTTGTTCTTCTATTGGGTAAAACTGACAAGAGCAAACACCATAAATGAGGGACATGATATGTACAACAAACTTTAAAATAATGTAAGTCTGCTTTCAAGTAGGGAGGTAAAAATTTTAGAACTATTTTAACATGTTCATATCAATTTCTAGGGGTATATTAAACTAAAATGATACCACATATATTAAAATATTTAATAATTAATTGCTAAGGCATCTCAAGACAATTCTAATCACTGTTCAGAAAATTTAAAAATAAAGAGAAAATGCAGGTAGGTAAAATAAGCCTTGAAAGAGGAAATTTCTCCTGAAACTCATACCCACGCAAACATTTACCCCATAGATCTATTAAAGTAGCCTTCAGAACAACAAGTTTTCACAATGGCTTACCCAGATTTCTCAGGGGGAAGGCTTCCAGATGTTAAAACTCGTTCAAACAAAACTCGAGTATTATTGTCCTCTAGGATATTTAAAAAGATTTTAAATATATTTTTAAAAAGTTCACGTTTACAATTCAACAACGTATTTTCACATGCATTATCTCACTTAACCTTCACAAAAATTCTATGCAAAAAGGTAATTTATCACACCTGATTTTTGTGGATGAGGCTACCTAAGGCTCAAAAAGATTAAGTAATTTAATCTGGCTCTGTTACTGAGAAGCAGAGGAGTAACTAGAAGCCAGGTTTTTGCACTTCTAGTTCATCCTTCTGTACTGTATAGCAGTGGTAATGCAAAACAATTTATAATAGTATGATGTCTGAATCAGCTGTCCATTTGCATTTTAAAAATAATGAAAATTACATATCTGTTGACATAACAGTCAGGTCACCAAGGTTTTTTAAACACACTGAATGTGAAACATGGCAAACTCAAACTTAACATAACTGAGATTATTATTTTGAGGTACCTAGGCTATGCTGTATCTAGCTATTTTAACTTCTTATACAGATAAGAGTAATAACTAGGTTGGTAGGTTCCTATGCAAACATAAGTGAATTAAGAAAGGTTGCCAGAGGTAGATTACATTTTAAGAGTTTTAGGAGGGCCTCTGTAAGTGAGAGAAAGAAAATGACACTTCTTGTTAAGTTTTAAGGATCATTTAAATTTAAGGATCTTGGCCAGGTGCAGAGCTCATGCCTGTAATCCCAGCACTTTTGGGAGGCAGAGGCAAGAAGACTGCTTGAGGCCAAGAGTTCAAGACCAGCCTGGGCAACATAGCAAAAACCCCATCTCTACAAAAATTTTTTTTAAAAATTAGCTGGACATGGTGGTACACGACTGTGGTGTTAGCTGCTTGGGAAGTTGAAGTGTGAGGATCACTTAAGCCCAGGAGTTCAAGGTTACAACGAATGGGGCCACTGCATCCTAGCCTGGGTTTAACAGAGCAAGGCCCTGTTTATAAAAACAAAACAAAAATAAAGAAATAAAATGTAAAAATCCAATAATAAATCTACAATTCAATCCAACCATTGAATTGTATATTTGATGTATTTATGGTACATAAATTATACCTCAATAAAGCTGTTAAATAAAATCCAGACTTGTTGATTTTCCTTGCCTCAGGGTTTCATTGCTTTACTACATGTCCATATGCAAAATAAAAATATGAGATTAAATGTATTGGATCAAAGAAGATGGTATCATTTTGGTGACTTCCATCTTCAATTTAACATACTGTACTTCTAAAAATGTTAAATTTTGCATTTTCTTTTTCCTTTGTCCTAAGCTTTGCTTCAGACACATCTTCTGCTATTCCACATAACTTTCCTACAACTTGTTACATTCTATGATCTCTGCCTGGGATAATGCCTTCTCCTCTTTTTTTTTTTTTTTTTTTTTTTGAGACAGAGCCTCAAGCCATCACCCTGGGTAAAGTGCTGTAGCATCACAGCTCACAGCAACCTCCAACTCCTGGGCTCAAGCGATTCTCTTGCCTCAGTTTCCCAAGTAGCTGGGACTACAGGTGCCTGCCACAACACCTGGCCATTTTTTGGTTGCAGCCGTCATTGCTGTTTGGCAGGTCCAGGCTGGATTCGAACCTGCCAGCTCAGGTATATGTGGCTGGCGCCCTAGTGGCTGGAGCCACAGGTGCTGAGCCTCTCCTCTTGCTTTACTTAGCTAACTACTGCCCATCTTTCAAGATCCAACGCATGTGCCCTTCTCTGTGATACCATTTAGAACAGCACTGTCCAACAGAGATAGAATGCAAGCCACATATGGCATGTAAAATTTCTGCTAGCCATATTTAAAAAAAGGAAAAATAAGTGAAATATTTTATTTAGCCCAATGTATCCAAATTCTTAATTCAACATATACTAAATTTGAAAAATGAGGATATTTTATGTTTTTTGTACTATGTCTTTGAAATCTGATATGCATTTTATACTGATACCACATTTCATTTCAGCCTAGATACATTTCAAGTGCTCAATACCTAACAGTTTAGTGGTTACCATAATTGCACAGCACAGCTCTATAACTTATATTCTCTTCTCTGTGCTTCCAAAATATTTCATTCAGGGTTCTATTATAGTCTTTAGCACATTTTTACATGATCACCACCACTACCATCATAGTTAACATTTATGGAATGTTTATCACATTGTATAAATAAGTAAAACACATGCAAAAACTCATTTATCCTCTCAATAATCCTATGAAAATTATGATCAATCTGCAGATGAGAAAACTGAAATTTCAGATTACATATCTAATCTCAGAAGTATGCTACAATGAAGCATCAAATCGTGGAGCAATTATATTTACACACTGAATTTTCCCATAAGAATGTTACAGTAAAGTGAATGGAGTCCTATTGTATTTCCAGACTCTGGTAACCAAAGGGTAATGAATAAATGCTTGACAGATGGATGGAAGGACAGATGAATGAACTATCTCAGACACTGATTTTTGGAAAACAATATCAGATGTCACAGATATTTTTAAAATAAAAAAAAATACATACTAGTAACTATCCTAAAAAAATAAAATAATTTGGTAAGGAACATTGATTTTATATAAGAAAACTTCTTTATCAACTAAATGCCCCACTATCTCACTTTTTGGAGTTAAGTCTTTTTCCAGAGTGTAGAATCACTAAGCTGAAATACAAAATCATATTTAAGTTTTATTCTTTTATACTATTTAGGGATATAAAATGCTATATTTTTCTGAAATATTAAAATTACTAATACTTATTTCTATATTTGTTTACATGGCACATCATTATGTATTTCTTAAACCAACTTTTATAACAGATCATTTTTTGTCAAGAAACTGCATATCCTACATGATAGGTAACTAGACTAAATGAGTTAACTAGCATAGTACCTAGTACCTGGTACAAACTCAATAAAAGATGGCCATTAATACAATAGAATATGGAAATGAAAGTAAAGAAGCTAAAAAAATAGTATTTCTTTTTTAAATCTCTTTCCCACTAGCTTCAAGGTGTTTTACTTTATTACTCGGGCATCTTTGAGATATGGTGGCTGGAGGATTTTTTTAATCTGTTTTGCCTCCAGAAAACTGGAGACAGTTTGCCTATTACAAATGAATATATACAACTCTGTGTATCCTAACTGTTGTTTTTTTGTTTTAAAGAGACAGAGTCTCCCTTTATCACCCTCGGTAGAGTGCCATGGCATAACAGCTCACAGCAACCTCCAACTCCCGGGCTTAGGTGATTCTCTTGCCTCAGCCTCCCGAGTAGCTGGGACTACAGGTACCTAACACAACGCCCAGCTATTTTTTTGTTGCAGTTTGGCCAGGGTTGGGTTCGAACCCGCCACCCTCGGTATATGGGTCTAGTGCCCTACCCACTGAGCCACAGGCACTGCCCTGTGTATCCTAATTCTGACTGCAACTTTATCCTACTACTAATAGCACTTTAAAGATTAAAGACCATTCTGCAGAGTCAAAAAGTACCAACATTACTCAATAACATAAATTCATGGTTGACAGGCCACAGATATTTCTTGAGTGCCTATCAAGTGCCCATTTGGTACAAAGTCAAAATTATAACTCATTTGAGAAGAAAAAAAATCCAGCAATGTAATTTCAAATGGTTTAACATGAAGTAACCATTATAGATTCTAGGATCAACTTACCGTTGAGGTGAGAAAGATAGTCAATATAGGCTAGGACATATTCTGGAATGTCTCCATACTTCTTTAGCCCTAGTTCAAAAATCTTAAAGGCAACAGATTTGTCCTAGAAGTAAACACAGTAAAGCATCAATTTCTATGAAATATAAGACAAAATACTCAAACAACACTGAAAATGATAAGGTACATAAGAAGGTAAAGAAATTAATATCTGGGGGGAAGAATTGAAACTGGACCTGCACCTTTTACCACTCACAAAAGTTGACTCAAGATGGATAAAAGATTTAAATCTAAGACATGAAATGATAAAAATCCTAGGCTCGGCGCCTATAGCTCAACCGGCTAAGGCGCCAGCCATGTACACCTAAGGTGGCGGGTTCGAATCCCCAGCC
>NW_003852396.1:59990653-59995456 GCF_000181295.1 Otolemur garnettii
GGGAAAAACTCTTAATGATATCAACCTGGGGAAAGATTTTGTGAAGAAGACCTCAATGGCAATCACCACCACCAACAAAAATAAACAAATAGGACTTAATAAAGCTGAAGTTTCTGCACAGCTAAGGACACAACAATTAAAGCAAATAGACAACCTTCAGAATGGGAAAAGATATTTGCATATTATAAATCTAACAAAGGGTTGATAACTAGAATCTATAAAGAACTCAAATTAATCGACAAAAAAAGAACAAACAATTCCACCTATCACTGGGCAAGAGATGTGAACAGAACCTTCTCTGAAGAAGACAGATGAATGGCTAACAAACATATAAAAAAATTCTCATTGTTCCAAACCATCAGAGAAATGCAAATTAAAACTACCCTGAGATATCACCTAACCCCAGTGAAAATAGGCCACATCACAAAGTCCCAAAGCTGCATATTTTGGCATGAATGTGGAGAGAAGGAACACGTTTACATTGTTGGTGGGACTGCAAACTAATATGGACTCTCTGGAAAGAAGTATGGAGAATCATGAAAGAACTCAAAACAGTCCTTCCATTTTATCCTGCAATCCCATTAATAGGTATCTACACAGAATAAAAACAATCATTTTATCATAAGGACATTTGCACTAGATTGTTTATCATAGCACAATTTACAATTGCAGAGATGTGGAAACAACCTCAGTGCCCATCAACCCAGGGATGGATTAATATACTAGTAATGTATACTATGGAATACTATTCAGCCCTAAACAAGATGGAGATTTTGCATCCTTTCTAACAACCTGGATGGATTTGGATACTTTTCCTGAGTAAAGTATCACAAGATTGGAAAAACAAGCATCACATGTAGTCAATACTAATATGAAGCCAGTAGATGAACTAATATATGCCCACACAAAAGAAAAACTTAATTAAATTCAAGCTGGGAAGAGAGGGAGGAGGGGGAAAAGGGAGGAGGATCCTGTGCTCCCACCTACTGGGCACAGGTAAGGGTATATGGCATCCTCAGCACAGGACACAACTATAACAGGGACGTTACCTAACAAATGTAAACAGTTACCTAATTGTACCCTCATATTCATCTGAAATTAAAAAAAATATCATGTTAAGTAAAAATTGCTGAGTTAAAAACTATTTAAGGGGGGTTAGATTCAGAAATATGGGATTTAATAAGGCACAGTTGGGGATCTGGATGATGCACCATAAAATTTTACACAAATATACTTAGATTTTATCACAAAATGGAGCAATTAAAGTTTAATGACAAACTAGGATGATTTTTCTATTAATTGATGTATCTGAGATGAAGAAAATTATTTTATCTTTATATTTCAGTATTTACCTTACTACAGTAATACTCCATGAGTGCTGCAGTAACATAGACATGGTGGCGGGTTCTGGTATCTTCTCTTGCTTTTTTAAATATCATTCTTCCAGATTTGATACCTTCTGCTCTCCTTGCAAATTTCATATATTGGATATATACCTATGCAAAAATAAAAGTATTTGTATTCTACAAATTAGGCAGTATGTATAACATATATGAAAGCAATCTTCATTACCAAAGAAATTAGAAAGTAGGATTATAGATAACAGCTATTTGAATCCATATACTAATCTTTTCTGGTATTAGAGATGCATGCAAATTAATCTGGTTTTGTTTTTATTTATTTTTTTTTTTTGAGACAGAGCCTCAAGCTGTCCCCCTGGGTAGAGTGCCATGGCATTACAGCTCACAGCAACCTCCAACTCCTGGGCTCAAGCGAGTCTCCTGCCTCCGCCTCCCAAGTAGCTGGGACCACAGGCGCCCGCCACAACGCCCGGCTATTTTTTTGGTTGCAGCCGTCATTGTTGTTTTTGGCGGGTCCGGGCTGGGGATTCGAACCCGCCACCTTAGGTGTACGTGGCTGACACCTTAGCCGGTTGAGCTATAGGCGCCGAGCCTGGTTTTGTTTTTAAATTGAGACATAGCTCACATACCACAAAATTCGCCCTTTAAAGTGTACAATTGGTGGGTTTGGTTTTGTTTTGAGACAGTCTCACTCTCTTCCACAGGCTAGATAGAGTGACATGGAGTCATAGCTCGCAGCAACCTCAAATCCTGGGCTCCTGAGTAGCTGGGACTACAGGTACCTTCCATAAAGTCCAGGTTTTTGGTTTTTTTTTTTCCTATTTTTTTTTTGTAGAGACAGTCTCGCTCTTGCTGAGGCTGGTCTAGAACTCCTGAGTTCAAGCAATCCATCCACCTTGACCTCCCAGATTACTAGGATTACAAGCGTGTTCCCAGCCACAATTGGTGGTTTTAAACATATTCACAAGGTGGTATATTCATCACCACTATCTAATTCTAGAATATGCAAATTAAATTTTAAGGAGAAAAAGTGTAAAATGAATAGAAAACACTCTTTTTTTTTTAGACAAGAGTCTCAAGCTGTTGCCCTGAGTAGAGAGCTGTAGTGTCACAGCTCACAGCAACCTCAAACTCTTGGGCTTCAGTGATTCTCTTGCTTCAGCCTCCCAAGTAGCTGAGACTATAGGTGCCCACCACAACACCCAGCTATTTTTTGGTTGTAGTTGTCGTTGTTTGGTGAGCCCAGGCTGAATTCGAACCCACCAGTTCCGGTATATCTGGCTGACGACCTAGCCACTGTGCCACAAGGCGCCAACCCAGAAAACACTCTTAACAGGAAATGCCAAGATCTAAAAAAACCTCAAGATTTGATTTAATACAAGCATGTTCTACAATATATGGGTTTTTTTGTTTTTTTTGTTTTCTTTGAGACAGAGTCTCACTTTGTCACCCTGGGTAGAATGCTGTGGCATCACAGCTCACAGCAATCTCCAGCTCTTGGGCTTAGGTGATTCTCTTGCCTCAGCCTCCCAAGTAGCTGGGACTACAGATGCCCACCACAACGCCTGGCTATTTTTTTGTTGCAGCTTGGCCGGGGCCGGGTTTGAACCCACCACCCTCAGTATATGGGGCTGGCTCACTACTCACTGAGCCACAGGCACCACCTACAATATATGTTTAACTTTACATTTTCTTGGTTTATTTAAACAAAGCCAGTATTCTATCTTACAAAGACAATATATTGCAACTTTATTAATAAACTATGAGCAACTTTATAAACCTAGCACATACACAGTGTCTAATACGTGATGAATATATAACACTTGCTTAATGAAAAAAATGACTATTAGAAGGGTCCTGGTTTCCCTACCTTTTTTTTGAGACAGAGTCTCACTTTGTAGCCCTCAATAGAGTGTAAAATCATAGCTCACAGCAACCTCAAACTCTTGGGCTCCAGCAATCTCCTTGCATCAGCCTCCTGAGTAGCTGGGACTACAGGTGCCCAACACAACACCTGGCTTTTTTTTTTTTTTTTTTTGAGACAAAGTCTCACTCACTCTCCTGAGTTGCCCTCAGGAGAGTGCTATGGCATCACAACTCACAGCAACCTCAAACTCTTGGGCTTGAGTGATTCTCTTGCCTTAGCCTCCCAAGTAGCAGGGAATACAGGTGGCCACCACAACACCTAGCTATATTTTGGTTGTAGTTCAAACCCACCAGCCCCAATGTATGTGGCTGGTGCCCTAGCCACTGAGTTATGGGCACCAAGCCAGCACCCAGCTATTTTTAGAGATGAGGTCTCGCTCTGGCTTAGGCTGGTCTCCAACCTGTGAGCTCAAGCAATCCACCTGCCTCCAGAGTGCTAGGATTACAGGTGTGAGCCAGCACACCCTGCCTCCCTACTTTTGATGGATGAATGGATGAATGGATGAATTAATTGTAAGTCCCTTAAGGAAAGGAATTTTATCTAGTTTGTCATTATATTGCTGGAGTCTAATACAACGCAGAAACTCCAACAATATTTTTGCTGGATATGTTTGTTGAATCAATTTAAAAATTATGCATAAATATAAACAATTAGAGCAGTAGAATCCAATATAAACCAACAAAAAGCACTGTAGCTGTAATTGATTTGAGGCAGAAGAAGGCCTGGAGCTCCACTCATAGGCCTGTGCCTCTTCCACTCCCACTGTGAGAGTTCCATTACATTTTTGGAGAAACTTAGGGACTACAGAACAGGATTTGGGATAAAGTGAGTTTATGTCCAACCCTTTCTTAGAATATTGGTTTTTCCTGCCTCATTTGAAAAGAAATATTTATTAAGCAACAATTATGTGGTATAAAGAGGCTTCAAACTATGCTTACAGAAAGTGTTAAAATTCTTCTGTAGCTATTTCATGTGGCTGCATAAAAAAGAAAAAGAAATCCCAGCAGAGAACAGATCAGTAATAGTCAGGGACTGGAGCAGAAGGAAGGGTTATCTATAAAAGGATCACATGAGAGAATGCTGTGGGGGTGATGTAAGTGCTTTATATTATGGTGGTCCCATCATGCAATGTTATTTTTCAAGATTCATAGAACTATACAACAAAAACAATGAATTTTACTGTATATAGATTTAAATTATTTTTTGTTAATCAGACTGTAAAGGTGGGAAAGAGATTTGTAAAGTTACTCACCAAGGTGGGGTCAATATCCTCAATTGCCAGAAGTCTGTTATATATACTATGAACCTTCTCATACTTCATGCGACTCTAAGGTGGTAGAGAATAAGTGAATATAAATATGTGGTTGTAAACCAGCAGAAATTTTAGCTCTAAGGAATCCAGAAGTTTTTGTTTTTGTTTTTTTTTTGAGACAGAGCCTCAAGCTGTCCCCCTGGGTAGAGTGCCCTGGCATTACAGCTCACAGCAACCTCCAACTCCTGGGCTCAAGCGAGTCT
>NW_003852396.1:59995559-59996126 GCF_000181295.1 Otolemur garnettii
CCACAACGCCCGGCTATTTTTTGGTTGCAGCCATCATCGTTGTTTGGTGGGTCCGGGCTGGGGATTCGAACCCGCCACCTTAGGTGTACGTGGCTGGCGCCTTAGCCGGTTGAGCTAAGCCAGAATCCAGAAGTTATACGTCCTGCCCCTACAATGGCACCTACTTTGAGCACAGATATGAGCTAAGGACTAATAACTTTGTTCATTCTGTATTATCTCTGTCTGTCCAAAAGCAATTTGCCTGGCAAAGAAGCTGCCAGAAAAAAAAAATTCAGTTGTGTAGTAATTCTTGTATTAAAAGAAAGTTTTAAACATTTTACTTACTTCTTCATAATCCGCGTATGCAAAATAAAGAAGCATATTTTTCTTCAATAAAGTGCTTATGGCTCTTTCATATATATTAGCAGCTTCATCACTAAATAATTTGGCATTATTCATATCCTAGAAGAAAAAAACTCATCCTCAATAATTTTAATAACGTTGAAAGACAATAAAATTAATAAAATTGCATCTACTTTACTTATATGTACCTCAGCAAACACACTTACATGTGGGTGTACACACACA
>NW_003852396.1:59996146-59997724 GCF_000181295.1 Otolemur garnettii
TTTTTTTTTTTTTTGAGAGAGCGTCTCACTCTGGCACCCTGACTAGAGTGCCGTGGCATTATAGTTCACGGCAACCTCAAGTTCTTGGGTGCAAGAGATCCTCTTGCCTCAGTTTTTCTATTTTTAGTAGACATGTGGTCTTGCTATCACTCAGGCTGGTCTCAAACTCCTGAGCTCAAGCAATTCACCTGCCTTGGCCTCCCAGAGTGCTAGGATTACAGGCGTGAGCCACCGCACCTGGCCATATAAGTACTCTAAATCATTCATCACTTTAATACATTAAAAAACAGCCACTATATTTTAACTCTAAGGTAGTATAATTATATGAGTATTACTAAGATTCATATGGACATGAATTTAAAATTTTTAACATTTATACTTTATTATCAAAATTCAATGTTATATGTTTCAATAAGTCATTGCTATAACAAAACCATAAAGACTGAAGTGGGGGTCAGGGGAAAGAATACTCACTCCCTTCTCTGCTAGCAGTTTACTTGACTGCTCAAGATACTGAGCCGCTTCATACCAAATATCAGGGTGATGGCCCAGCACAAGCAGGCACTGTTCATAAGCAAACATAACTAAGGAAAGACATTCACAAAAACATCCAATTAAAGTAAATAGTATTTGTAAAACCATCAATACAAACATCATTACTAAATTATTAGGCTAAGATAGGATCCTTAAAAATGAATAATAATTAGAAATGAAAAGCTTGAGGGATTTCTGATATTCACCCAAGCCCCACCTATCCATCACTTACTAAATTAAGATTTATTGAGTACCAACTATATGCGAGGGAATGTGAAAGGCATTACTAGTATGTGGTTAAATAAGAATTCCTATATTCAAAAAGTCTGCAGTATATGCTTTAAAGAAGCAAAGTTAAAAAGGATTATGATGAAGAAAGCATAGTGTACTCCTGAAATTTACAGCAGCAGGAGCAGGACTTAACACAGTTTAGGAACTCAAGAAAGGCTTCACTAAAGAACTGACATCTAAAACAAAACCTGAAGAAGGGATAGAAGCTGCTCAGATGAGAAAATAAGATGGAGTACACAAAAATGAGATAGGCAAAGGAAACAGTGTTTGTAGACCTACAGGTGAGCGAGCAAGGCAAGATTGAAGAATTCAGTAAAGTCCAAATTCCAGTCCAGCAGTGGCAGAGCAGTTTGTATCACACTAACCCTCCTGAAAGTAAAAATTATAAACTAAAAAAAAAAAAAAGCAACTCTTTAAGGTACTGGAGAATGAGCAAAACAGAAGCAGAATTCAGAGGAGCTTGAGCCCTTGAAAAAAAGGAAACCATACTAGATAAAATCCATACTTAATATGGCTTTTTCCTTCAAGAGCACACCCATGTATGTGCAGTTCTGGGAGAACAAGAGTTCAGGTCAAATGCTACAGACTTGAAGTAACATAGAGATCTGGGCTTTGAAAACACTTAGTGGCTCGGCACGTGTGGCTCAAGTGGCTAAGGCGCCAGCCATGTACACCCAAGGTGGTGGGTTCGAATCCAGCCCAGGCCCGCCAAACAACGATGGCTGCAACCAAAAAATAGCTGGGCATTGTGGC
>NW_003852396.1:59997868-60007498 GCF_000181295.1 Otolemur garnettii
AATTGGTGGGTAAAATCCCCAAAAGTAGAGAGCCAGAGCCTGAAAATCTGGGTTATAAATGTCCTCAAATCCTTAACTGATACCTGAAGTGTATAATCACAGGAAAAAAGACAGAGACCAGCAGAAAGAAAAGCTAGAAGCCTTAAAGAGTTCAACAGATAACTCAGCAGCTGCCTATTTTAAGGGAGATCAAGTTTGGAATTTGAGTCCTATCAAGTTAGGTGGTCTGAGTAAATACCTTGGACTTTCTATTCTAAGAGGTAAAGGCTAAGTCTCAGGACTAAGAGATTTACCCTGAGATTAAGGGTAAAACTAAAATAGACCTCTTTTAGTCTTTAAAACCAAGCTGTCACAAAGTCCAAGTGATCTACCAGTAATTTAACTTTCTACTAAAATAAAACTCAACATTTTTCAAAGGAACATAACAGAATCTAGTCTTTACAGTGAATCATTTGTACATTTGTACAGTGTCCAAAAGAAAAAATTTAAATATCTAGACATGTGATGAAACAGGAAAATATTGGGCAGCACCTGTGGTTCTTTTGGTAGGGTGTTGGCCCCATATACGGAGGGTGGCGGGTTTAAATCTAGCCCCAGCCAAACTGCAACAAAAAATAGTCAGGCATTGTGGAGGGTGCCTATAGTCCCAGCTACTCAGGAGGCGGAGGCAAGAGAATCGCCTAAGCCAGGAGTTGGAGGTTGCTGTGAGCTGTTACACCATGGCACTCTACTGAGGGTGACAAAATGAAACTCTGTCTCAAAAAAAAAAAGAAAGAAAGAAAAAGAAACAGGAAAATATGATACATAGTCCAGAGAAAAAGCAATCAAAGAAAATGCCTTGATAGCTGATGGCCTAGACATTAGAATTCATTCATAGATCAGGACTTGATAGCCACTGTTATATGTTCAGAGATATTTTTAAAAGATAGTAATGAACACAGATAGAATATCAACTGAGAAATGGAAACTATAGAAAAGGAACTAAAAAAAAAAAAAAAAACTCCTAAAATGGAAATTTATAGAACTGAAAAGTATGAAATGAGAATTCCCCAGATAGACTTAATAGCATACTATATGTGCTTAAACAAAGGTTCAGTGAACACAGAGCTAGATCTAAAAAATTATTTGTTTTAATAAAAATTATTGAATCTGAAGAACATAAGGGGAAAAAAAAAAGATTATAGGTAAAAGCAGAGCCTCAGTAACATATGGGAAAATCAAGTGGCCTAACATACATATAATTGGAGTCCCAGAAAGGTAAATCTTTTTTTTTTTTTTTGAGACAGAGCCTCAAGCTATCCCCCTGGGTAGAGTGCTGTGGCATCATAGCTCACAGCAACCTCCAAGTCCTGGGCTCAAACGAGTCTCCTGCCTCAGCCTCCCAAGCAGCTGGGACCACAGGTGCCTGCCACAACGCCCGGCTATTTTTTAGTTGCAGCCATCATTGTTGGTTTTTTTGGTGGGCCAGGGCTGGATTTGAACCTGCCACCTTAGGTGTATGTGGCTGGCACCTTAGCCACTTGAGCCAGAGGCACTGAGCCAGAAAGGTAAATCTTGTTACCTCTCTTTGTTATGAGGGTCTGATCCTCTGTACGAAGAGGGTTGCTCTTTTCCCATTGTATATATTTCTTCCACATATCTACTTGCTGAGCTTCTTGAGGGGTATTCTGAGGAGGCACCGAGGGAGCATTGCGGTCCAAACCTTTCATTACTGTCTCATATTCCTAGACAACAAGCATTTAGAAGTTTTTGGTGTGCTTAGAACAACTCAGATACATGGGATGGAATTAATCAGCTTAGAATATTTTGTACAAAATGCATAGTTTTTCCAAATACCACTTTGTTAATATAATCTAAACTATTTAAGAGTAGAGAGAAAGATAATAGAAGTACCAACCCATTCAAGAACAGGTTCTCAGAAATTGGGTGTGCAGAATACCCATGGGCCCTCTCTACAGGTGACCTAGGAGGTCACACTCCAGAAGTAGAAGTTAACAGATCAACATGACGAAAATATGGTGGCATTATTATTGCCATCTTCAGAGAAACTGTCTCTTTATAAAATTTCAATAGTTTGTATTAATAGGCTATTTTTCTTAACTTGTAAGAGTGTCAATAAATGGAAAGATATGCACACAATAAAAAAATCTGTCCCTGAGTGCTGTAGACCTCCGAGTAATACATTATTCAAATGAACAGATATAAGGAAAACATAAGAACTACTTCATCAATTCTTGGTCGAACCTCTACATCCTGTTTTCTCATATTAAAAAAGAATTTCTTCCAAACTATTTTGTCTTCACAAAGAGATGTTTCATTTCAAATGTATCATTTGCTCAAACACTACAATTAACTGTTGCTAGTTAAGATTGCTAATGAATGAAAATATTAAGAGTATTATAATACCAGATAGGAAAAGCTCTATTATAAACAACCCACTCATAATATCATTAAAATAAATGGTCTGATAGGATTCCATACCTTTGCTACACGCCTAGCATTCATGTAATCTCTACTCCGATCTTCAATCATTTTTTTAGCTAAATGAATGTTGATACCCTAAGAAAAACAATAACATCAATTATTTAAAAAATAGAGTATAATATCTTTTTATAGTTAATTTGTTCATTTTATTAAGTAAGTTTAAATTCTTTATTTTGGGCTGGGCGCCATGGCTCATGCCTACAATCCTAGCCTTCTGGGAGGCTGAGCCAGGTGGATTGCTGGAGCTCAGGAGTGTGAGACCAGCTTGAGCAAGAGCGAGACCCCATCTTTACTAAAAATAGAATAAAAAGAACTACCTGGAAGTGGTTGTGCATGCCTGTAGTCCCAGCTACTCAGAAGATTGAAACAAGAGGATTGCTCAAGTCAAGAGTGTGAGGTTGCTGTGAGCTATGATGTCATAGCACTCTACACAGGGCAAAAGAGTGAGAATCTTGTCTCAAAAAAAACACAAAATACCTTTAAAATATTTTTTGTTTAATAAAACAAAGGTTCACTCACATTGTATGCTTCAAAGCTTAACAGGATCTGCTTATGTCTATTATGACCTGGCAGTAAATGTCCATGTAGCAGAAATTTACAAAGATGGAATAATTTGAAAAGGGTCAATTATTTCATAAAAAATTCTATTAAGGCTCTGCACCTGTGGCTCAAGTGGCTAAGGTGCTAGCCACATACACCTAAGGTGGCGGGTTCAAATTCAGCCTGGGCCCGCCAAACAACAATGATGGCGCAATCAAAAAAAGCTGGGTGTTGTGGTGGGCGCCTGTGGTCCCAGCCACTTGGGAGGCGGAGGCAGGAGACTCACTTAAGCCCAGGAGTTGGAGGTTGCTGTGAGCTGTGATGCCATGGCACTCTACCCAAGGGGATAGCTTGAGACTGTCTCAAAAAAAAAAAAAAATTCTATTAAGAAAAAGAATGATATACACATTCTTGGGTGAATAGCCATGGTTGACTTTAATAGCCCTTTTCTAACTAAGTGTGTATAGCCTTAAAGACAAAAAAGGCAGAAGTAGCTAGGAAAGATAAATATTATCACTCATGCCTAGCTGTTCTCAATGAGTAGTCCAAGGGTCCTAGTCACCTAGGCTCTTTCAGTGAGTCCATGAGATCAAAGCAATTTTCACATAATGGTAAGACATTATTTCCCTCTCTCACATATATAAAGTGGACTTTTCCAGAGGCTACATGATGTTCAATATCATAACAAAATGAATTTAGAAACAGGTATGAAGATCTAGCTATCTGTTATTAAGCTAGCTATTAAAAAAGATTTGTAAAAATATAAAACAATGTCACTATTATCCAGGCAGAGTGGCTTGCACGTCTAATCCCAGCAACTCGGGAGGCTGAGGTAAGATAGCTTGATCCCAGAAGTTTGAGATCAGCCCAGGCAACATAGCAAGACCCTTCCTTTGTTTTTTTTTTTTTAAGACAGTCTTACTTTGTTGTCCTCAGTAGAGGGCCCTAGTGTGATAGCTCACAGCAACTTCAAACTCCTCAAATTCCAAGGCTCGAATAATCCTTGAGACTTGTCCTCCCAAGAAGCTGGAACTATGTAGGTACCTGACACAACTTCTGGATCTTTCTTGAAGTCAGGATCTTGCTCTTGCTCAGGCTGGTCTCAAACTCCTGAATTTAGGCAACCCACCCACCTCGGCCTCTCACAATGCTAGGACTAAGCCATTGTGCTCAGCCCAAGTCCCTGTATTTATTTACATTATTTTTTTGAGACAGAGTCTCACTATGTCACCCTTGGTAGAGTGCTGCAGCATCCCATCTCACAGCAACATCCAACTCTTGGGCTTAAGTGATTCTCTTGCTTCAGCCTCCCAAGTAGCTGGCACTACAAGTGCTTGCCACAATGCCTAGCTATTTTTGTTGTTGTTGTTGTTGTAGTTGTCATTATTGTTTAGCAGGCACGAGCTAGGTTTAAACACGCCAGCCCTGGTGTATGTGACTGGCACCCTAACTACTTAGCTATGAGCACCAAGCCAAGACCCTGTCTTTAAAAATGAAAAAAAAATTAGTCAAGCATTGCCTGTAGTCCCAGCTACTCAGGAGGCTGAGGCAGAAGGACTGCTTGAGCTCAGGAATTCAAGGCTACAGTGAGCTATGATCTTCCCACTGCGTTCTAGCCTGGGCAACATAGCAAGACCTTGTTTCTCAAAAGAAATAAAAATGTCACTCTTCTTACTAAATTTTTTCTTGTTTTGGAAAATATGCGTAGTAGTTTTTTTTTTAATCCTACTTATATCAAAATAAAAGGTTTCTTATTATTACTTTTAAGTGAATTAATAAATACCTTGAAAATTTCTCAGTTTTAATTTCTTTTTTTATTTTATTTTTTTTAGCGACAGAGACTCATTTTGGCACCCTTGGTAGAGTGCCATAGCGTCACAGCTCACAGCAACCTCCAGTTCTTGGGCTTAGGTGATTCTCTTGCTTCAGCCTCCCAAGTAGCTGGGCCTACAGGAACCCACCACAATGCCTGGCTATTTTTTTGTTGTAGTTGGCCAGGGCCAACACTATACCCTTGGTATCTGAGGCCGGCACCTTACTCACTGAGCCACAGTTGCCACCCTCAGTTTTAATTTCTAATGTGCTAACTATTTTTTTTTGAGAGAGCCTCAAGCTGTCACCCTGGGTAGAGTGCCATGGCATCACAGCTCACAGCAACCTCTAACTCCTGGGCTCAAGTGAGTCTCCTGCCTCCATCTCCCAAGTAGCTGGGATTACAGGCTCCCACCACAACGCCCGGCTATTTTTTGGTTGCAGCCGTCATTGTTGTTTGGTGGGCCTGGGCTGGATTCAAACCCGCCACCTTAGGTGTATGTGGCTGGCGCCTTAGCCGCTTGAGCCACAGGTGCCGAGCCTCTAATGTGCTAACTATTGACAGATAAAAACCACCTTAAAAGTTCCCTTCTTGGGCGGTGCCTGTGGCTCAAAGGAGTAGGGCACCGGCCCCATATGCTGGAGGTGGTGGGTTCAAATCCAGCCCCGGCCAAAAACTACAAAAAAAAAAAGTTCCCTTCCTTAGGATTGGTGCCCATAGCTCAGTGAGTAGGGCACAAGCCACATACACTGAAGCTGGCAGGTTCGAACCCGGCCCGGGCCAGCTAAACAACAATGACAACTGCAACAAAAAACAGCCGGGAGTTGTGGTGGCCACCTGTAGTCCTATCTGCTACTTGGGAGGCTAAGGCAAGAGAATTGCTTAAGTCCAAGAGTTTAAGGTTGCTGTGAGCTGTGACACTATAGCACTCTACTGAGTGTGACATAGTGAGATGATGTCTCAAAAAAAAGAAAAAAGTTCCCTTCCCTAGGTTTGCAATGTGTTGTGAAAAAATAAAAATAAAAAATAAAAGTTCTTTGTGTGGCTTGTCACCCATAGCTCAGTGGTTAGGGCACTGACCACATACACCAGGGTTGGCAGGTTCAAACCCGGCCCTGGCCTGCTAAAAACCAAAACTACAACAAAAAATAGCCAGGTGTTGTGGCAGACTTGGGAGGCTGAGGCAAGAGGATCACTTCAGCCCGAGAGTTTGAGTTTGCTGTCAGCTATGACACTACAGCACTCTACCAAGGGTGACAAAATGAAGCTCTGTCTCAAAAAAAGAAAAAAAAGAAACATTGTTACTTAACAGTAATGTGAAGACTGTCAAAGCCTTATAAAATAGGAGTAGCTCCATAATAGGAGTACAGTACTCCATAATAGGAGTAGCTCTTTTATTATAATTAATACACAAATAGACACTGATATCTAGGTAACTTGATACTGGAAAGTCTAGAATCCACAGATCTACAATGTATAAAAATTAAAATGGCCTGGTTTATAATAAACAACTCTGGCCTGATTTACCTCTTCATACTTATTATAGTCTCTCCAGAGTTGTTCAATGTTGATCATTGGATTAACGCAACCTCGTTGATAAACTCTTCGGACAGCTGTTATTCTCTGATTTTCTGCATAAGATCCAACAGCTTCCCTGAGATCAGATAAGAAATGCCATCAATTAATTATATTATGGCTAAATCAACAGTTTATATGAAAAAAACAATAAAAATACTTACACGCCTTTTAAGAAATTGATGTAATCCACCCAAATCTAAGAAAGAAAATAAAAAGTTATCATCTTCCTTGAGATTTTCAAATTTAGAATTTTTTCCTTCTGATCATATGGAGTAGAGAAAAAAATATTTAACTGTACCTGATAGGACATAATTTCCATTCCAATTTTATCCAGTGCAAAGTCATATGCTTGAGCCATTTTTTCTCTGAAATAAATATGAAAGATATGGTTGTTAAAAATTTTGTTATTAAATTGTATCTATAATTAAAACATAATTTCTGACCATATGATCAGAACAGCATTTGAACCTTTATTTATATTCATAGAAATATAAATAAAAATTAGAAACATCTTTGTAAGTATATAATGAAAGTTCTTTTATGTTAAGCTTATCAGTGTCATTAATTTATGTACTTTGTTTCCTTTATCTACTGCTTGTAAGTGACTCAAAGATAAGGCCCAGGGCCTTACTTATCTTTATATCCTTTAAGTTGCCTAATTTTAAATGGAGCCAATTCAAATGTGGAAATATGTAGTTCTGTCATTAAGGAGTTAAGTTATACCTGAAAATCTGTTAGTTCTAAAATAAAATTTAGGAAGAACTTCCTCTTGAATATAAGAAAATAATGTATAATAAGCAACAGATTATAATAAAGAGAGAATTCTAGTCTGCCTGTTAGTTATGAACAAAAACAGCATCTGAAAAGGTCCCTAATTTAGATTTCAACAAAGATGGGTAAGTGGGTATAAGAAAGAATGGGGAAGTTAACTGTTCAATAGTCAAAGATCTCTTGGATCACTTATTTAGCACATTAGATTGCAATCTGCCAAGATTGGTACCAGTAAAAGTATAAAGATGATGGCCAGGCAAGGTGGCTCATGCTTGTAATCCCAGAATTTTTGAGAGGCCATAGTGGGAGAACTGCTTGAGCCCAAGAGTTTGAGACCAGCCTGAGCAAGATCAAGACCTTGTCTCTAAAGAAGAAAAATTAACTGGGTGTGGTGGCACACACCAGTAGTCCTAGCTACTTGGGAGGCTGAGGCACAAAGATCCCTTGAGCCCAGGAGTTTGAGGTTGCAGTGAGCTATGACGATGCCACTGCACTCTAGCCCAGGTGACAGAGCAAGACCCTATCTCCAAAAAAAAGAAAAAAGCATAAAGATGTTTCTTTAAAAAGTTTCACAGCAGGTCTCTCAACAAAGTAGTTTGGTGTTGTTAAACTAATGCCAGTGACTTTCTTTGAAGTGCTTTCCCCAAGGTTACTGACTTCTTGGGGAATCCTGACTTTTCAAATCCTATGTCTCTTCACATCTGGTACTAAGAGAAGGAATCAGTTTGTGTGGGATTCACTGTGTGTCTGGAGATGACTTGCATTAATAAGGCCCTGATTTCACTTACTTGTAACTCGGTAGTTTACCCTTGGTTTCTCGGACATATGAAAGATAACACTTCCATAAATCAATGTGCAAAACCTTCATAAGGCATCTCTGAAAAAGCTTTAAATGCAAGAATATATAATCAGAATCCATCTAAATAAATTTGGCATGTACATGGATAAAATGCAACTTATTAAAAAAAATTCACCTAAGTGAAGTTTCTCAGGCATGGAAAGAAAAACACCACATGTATTCTCTAATAATTTGGAACTAATCAATGGGCACACATGAGCACAGAGAGAAGTAAGAGTCATTGGAAATCAAGAAAGGGGGAGGAGGGATGGGGTAAAAACCTACCCAACAGGAACAATGAACACTATTTAGGTGATGGGCACACTAATAGCCCTGACTTAATCATTATAAAAGTTATCTATGTACCAAAAACATTTGTACCCTGTTAATATTTTGAAATAAAAAGGAAAATGGGCAGGGCGCGGTAGCTCATGCTTGCAATCCTAGCACTCTGGAAGACCGAGGCAGGAGGATTGCCTTAGCTCATGAGTTGTAAACCAGCCTGAGCCAGAGCAAGATTTCATCTCTAAAAATAGTGGGGCATTGTAGTGGGCACCTGTACTTGGGAGGCTGAGGAAAAAGAATTGCTTAAGCCCAGGATTTTGAAGTTGCTGTGAACTGTGATGCCATAGCACTCTACTGAGGGTGACAAAGTGAAACTCTTGTCTTAAAAAAAAAAAAAAGGAAAATAAAAATAAAAAAGCAAATTCAGCTCCCATTGTGAATTTAGCTTCTTGTTAATAAAAGGCAAATATAACAATTTCCTCTTGTTTTCAGTTTACACAATTAAACTGGTCAGTAGAAACATAATTATTTTCCTTTTCCAAAATTTTTATGGTGAACATTTTAAAACATATAAAAAAGTTGAATAAGTACAATGAACTCTTAAATAATCCCTACCTAGAGTTAATAATCGTTAACATTTTACTGTGTTTGCCACATACATATTAATCCTTAAAAGCTAAATTTTTTTTTTGTTTGTGTATGTAGAGACAGAGTCTCACTTTATCACCCTTAGTAGAGTGCCCTGGCATCACACAGCTCACAGCAACCTCCAACTCCTGGGCTTAAGTGATTCTCTTGCTTCAGCCTCCCAAGTAGCTGGGACCACAGGCACCTACCACAACGCCCGGCTATTTTTTGGTTGCAGTTTGGCTGGGGCTGGGTTTGAACGCGCCACCCTCTGGTATATGGGGCCAGCGCTCTACTCACTGAGCCACAGGTGCCACCCAAGCTAAATTTTAATATAAGATTCAAAGTATGTTTAAGAGGACTTACCTTTTCAACCTTGTCATAATTTTTAGCTTTAATCTGAAAAGAAAAAATACAGAATCAACCTCATTCTTTTTAACAAAAACACTATATATATTTCTTTTCTTTTCTTTCTTTTTTTTTTTTTTTTTGAGACAGAGTCTCACTTTCTTGCCCCTGGTAGAGTGCCGTAGTGTCATAGCTCAGAGCAACCTCAAACTCTTAGGCTAAAGCAATTCTCTTGCCTTGGCCTCCCAAATAGCTGGAACTATAGGCACCCGCCCTAACACCCAGTTGTTTGTTTTTTTTAGAGACCGGGGTCTCACTCTTGCCCAGGCTGGTCTCAAACTCTTTA
>NW_003852396.1:60007689-60009624 GCF_000181295.1 Otolemur garnettii
GCCTCCCAAGTAGCTGGGACCACAGGTGCCCGCCACAATGCCCGGCTATTTTTTGCTTGCAGCCATTATTGTTGTTTGGCGGTCCGGGCTGGATTCAAACCTGCCACCTTAGGTGTACATGGCTGGCACCTTAGCCACTTGAGCCACAGGCGCCGAGCCCTATTTCTATATTTTTGAAACAATTTTTAGCCAACTCTGAGAATTCATCCCTACACTTTCCTATTAATTTTGTTCTTTAAAAATAACAAATAGGCCAGGTGTGCTGGCTTATGCCTATAATTCCAGCACTTTGGGAGGCTGAGGTAAGATAATCACTTGAGGCCAGGAGATTGAGACCAGCCTGAGCAAATAGTGAGACTCCATCTCCACAAAAAAAAAAAAAAAGAAAGAAAAAGCAGGCATAGTGGCATCTAGTGTAGTCCCAGCTACTTGGGAGGCTGAGGCAGGACTGCTTGAGCCCAGAAGTTCAAGGATGTGGTAAGCTATGATTGTACCACTGGACTCCAGCCTGAGCAAAGAGCAAGACCCCATCTCAAAACAAAAAAAAGAAACCCATAAATAATTGATGTTTGAATCAAACAGATAATATGCATTGTAAATATGCTCGTGTAAATCTAATCTACATGGATCGATTTTCATAAATTCATTTACAATGAGATTTTGTAAATTTAAAATTTTGTAAAATAGTCATGAGACAAATACAGAAATAAATATGGATTTACCTAAATAAGACTTTATGTATCTACTGCAGACAAATTTAAAGGTTTACTTTTCCTGAATAGCTACTAGAATAATGTGAGAACAACAAAAAAAGATTTGCAAATTTTGACCGTACATATTTAGTCATGTCATCTACCTACTATATTGTGGGCACTGTGTTAGGCACTGAAGCTACCACAGTGAACGAGACAGGTCTGTGCCTGCCCATATATAGGTTACTATTTTATGAAGAAAATAAGGCAAGGAAATGGAAAGTCATTACAAGAGTTTACGATAGGGCTAACGTGGGGAGAGAGCAGGGTGCTACAGGAGCATTTAATAAAAGCCAAAAACAAAGAGTTGAGGAGTTACCAAAGATTTCCTAGAAAAAGTTATGATCTTAAGGATGAAGTGTCTGGTAAAGAAAGGGAAGAGTTATTCTGGCAGGAGGTTCAATACTACTAGATCTCTTTCTTTTGAGTGTTTTCATTGGATGGTAGGTGGGATTAGCTGCTTAATTGTATTAATCAGCAAATCTTTGCTTCACCTGGATAGGTAAGTATAATAAATATTTTGGTTGGTTAGAGAAGTTGTGGCTCGTGGTCCTTTCCTCTCTAGTACCGTATAAAACTTCACCCCAGTTTTCTGGTTTGTTTTTTGCTGGTAACTTTTTTCGCTGGACTCATAAATTTTCATCTTGATCCTCAGAGTTCATATATCTTTGTTTTATGAGGCCATTTAGTCAAGGCTCTGTAGTGAGACCTTGTAGGTTCATATTCTGGCTATCCACTTATTTTCTTTTTTCCTCATCCAAATAATGGATAATAGAACCTACTTTGTTAGGGCTATTCTGAGAACTCAATGGGTAAATAAATGTGAAGTCTTTAAAACACTGCCTAGCAGAGTCAGAACTCAGTAACTGTCATTTATTATTATCACCACAAATTCTGCTTGGATCTTAGCATACCCTTTGAACCTAATGATTCTAGCCATTTTTAGTTCAAGAATTTTCTTTTTAAGCCAGGTGCAATGGCTCATGTCTGTAATCCTAGCATTCTGGGAGGCCCAGGTGGGTGGATTGCCTGAGCTCAAAAGTTCAAGACCAGACTTAGCCAGAGCAAGAACTCATCTCTAAAAATAGCAGGGCAGGCTCGGCGCCTATAGCTCAACCGGCTAAGGCGCCAGCCACGTACACCTAAGGTGGCGGGTTCGAATCCCCAGCCCGGACCCGCCAAA
>NW_003852396.1:60009767-60027514 GCF_000181295.1 Otolemur garnettii
ACCCAGGGGGACAGCTTGAGGCTCTGTCTTAAAAAAAAAAAAAAAATAAAATAAAAAAATAAAATAAAAATAGCAGGGCATTGTGGCAGGCACCTGTAGTCCCAGCTACTTGGGAGGTTGAGGCAAGAGAATTGCCTAAGCCCAAAAGTATGAGGTTGTTGTGAGCTGTGACACCACGGCATTCTACCAAGGGCAATAAAATGAGATTGTGTCTCAAAAAAATATGTATTTTTTTCTTTTTAATATGATCTTTCCTCTGTTCCCTTTTCTCCTTCTAGAACTATTATACACATTAGGTCTTCTGGTTCTATCTTCAAAAATCTGTTATCTTTACCCTTTCTTTGAATTTTTGCTCAATGTTTTGGAATAATTTTTCCACTAGATTCTCCAGGCTATTCATTTACATCTCCATCTGACCACTCTCTCTCCTCCATCTAACAAGTTGGAATATTTGGTTCATAAATAGTGGCTTTTGACACTCAGAGTTTAAAACTGCACTTTGAATCTAGTGTTCATATCATTATTTTGTTCCAGCTGTTGTCTCTCTCCTCCAGCAGATCTATTTTGTTGCAGGATTATCCTGACAGTTTTAGTTTTTATTCTCTTCTAATTGCAGGATCTGTGGATGTGCTGTTATTTATTCTTTCTATTCCCTGAAGCTGTATTGGCAGTCCTACAGTACTATAAGTTGACCTTTTCTCTACCATGACAGCTCTGTAGCAGGTGTAGGCAGCAAACATGTTATTGCTAGTCCTCTGCCACAGAGCAGAAAGAACTCCCTGCTCAAGAGTTGGGAGGACTCAACCTGCCTGTTCTGTTCCTTTTGGTTTCCAAGAGGCCCGGGTTGATGTCAACATTTCCCTGGTATAAGGCAGTTGAAAGATTCCAAGTCATTTCTACTGTCAGCCCTAGTCTTCACTCTAGGCCAGCAGTTCTCAATCTGTGGGTCATGACCCACAGGAACTAAATTAAAGGGTCCCAGCATTGGAAAGGTTCAGAACCACTGCTCTAGGCTCTCTACCAGCATTCTTCTTTGAGAATCCAAAAACAGCTTGGTTCAGTATAGGAAAATAGGCTGAGTTGATAGGTGAAGTGAAATAGAATGAATTCAAGTCACCACCTTCTTAGATGCAGGTGAGACTATACACAGTTCTTATAGACAGGAAAGCCAAAACTACCCATTGGGAAATTTGACAAAGCATAGAAAAAGGCCAGAAGAGAAAATACAAATAGTTAAAAATCATAGAACATATGTACAAACTTCCAGTGTGGGCAAGATAAATTAAAATAATACATACCACTTTATACTGATCAGAATGGTAAAAACTTAAAAGGTTATTACCACTATCAAAGATATATAATGTAAAGTGATTTCACATGTTGCTGGAAGAAATATGAATTTCTACAGCCTTTACAGAAAGCCATTGATAAGAACTAGTCTAATAAAGCACCAAGATAGGCTGGGTGCAGAGGCTTATGCATGTAATCCTAGCACTCTAGGAGGCTGAGGCAGGAGGATCACTTGAGTTTAGGAGTTTGAGATCAGCCTGAGTTGGAGCTAGATTCCATCTCTACTAAAAATAGAAAAATCTGCCAGGCATGTTAGCACATGCCTATAGTTGCAGCTCCTTAGGAGGCTGAGGCAACTCTTAAGCTCAAGAGTTTGAGGTTGCTATGAGCTATGATGACACTATGGCACTCTACCCAGGGTGACAGAATGATAGTGTCTCCAAAAAAAGAAAGCCCAAGAAATAATGGTATTTGTACAAGGCTATTTGCTGCAAACATTGTTAACAAAGTAAGTCCACACCGGTAGGGAAATGGTTTAATAAATAAAAGTGCATCCACATCATGGAATATTATATATCCATATAAATGAATTAGAGGCCAGGCGTCATGGCTCACACCTGTAATCTTAGCACTTTGGGAGGCTGAGGTGAGTGGATTGCCTGAGCTCACAGTTAGAGACTAACCTGAGCTAGAGCCAGACTCCATCTCTAAAAATAGCCAGGTGTTGTGGTGGTCACCTGTAATCACACCTACTTTGGAGGCTAAGGTAAGAGAATTGCTTGAGCCCAAAAGGTTGCTATTAGTCTGAGGTTGCTATGAGCTATGGCACTCTACCAAGGGTGACAAAATGAAACTCTGCCTTAAAAAAAGAAAAAAGAATTAGAGCTATAACAGATAACTGGGAGGGTATCTTCATCAGATGTTAAGTAAAAAATAATAAAATACATATAATCCATCTTTATAAAATGATGACTAAAAGTAATACCTATGTGTATATTTATGTATGGTATTAAGCATAGAGAAAAATATAGGATAGCCACAAGGTTGTTAAACACAGTTAGGTATGGTTCTAGGGTGATGTAGGTGGAAGGAAAAACAGAGGCAAGAAAAAAAGAGACTGTACTATAAGTATATGATCTCATTTATGCACATTAGTAAAAATTATCTCTATTATGCATGTGTAAGAAATATAAATTTAGAAAATTTAAATTTTATCCCCCACACAAATTGGTCCTGTATCTTAAATTTATCAGCTATTCTTCAACTGTATTATACAATACACACAGAAAAAAATAATTTTTGACTAATATAGAAAGACTCTCTGACCTTCAGTACAAGGCCAGTGACTTGTCATTCATTAATTCAACCATTAGAGTGCCCTTCTACAGAGCTGGCACTGGTGGCATTACCACAGCAGCAATAATCCCATTATTTACTGAAGATCATCTATTCAAAAAATACTTTTTTTTTTTTTTTTTTTACCGATTTTTGGCTGGGGCCAGGTTTGAACCCACCACCTCCAGTATATGAGGCCAGTGCCCTACTCCTTGAGCCACAGGTGCCGCCCCCAAAAATACTTTAAAAAGTATTATCAACCTGCTTTGGAGATTAAATGGGCAGTGTGATAAGAAGAAAAGAATTTAATCAGGCCAGGTATGGTGGCTCATGCCTGTAATCCTAGCACTTTGAGAGGCTGAGGCAGGTGTATTGTTTGAGTTCAGCAGTTTGACACCAACCTGAGCAAGAGCAAGACCCCTCTCTACTAAAAACAGAAAAACTACCTGGGTGTTGTGGTGGGCGCCTATAGTCCCAGTTACTCAGGAGGCTGAGGCAAGAGGATTGCTGGCACCTAGGAGTCTGAGGTTGTTCTGAACTATGATGCCAAGGTAGTCTACCCAAATAAAATTTAAGCCAAAGTTTTACCTTTGACAGTTTTTTTTTTTTTTTTTTTAAGACAGAGTGTCACTATGTCGCCCTTGGTAGAGCGCTGTGGTGTCACAGCTCACAGCAATCTCATACTCTTGGGCTCAAACAATTCTCTTGCCTCAGTCTCCCCTGGCTATTTTTTGGTTGCAGTTGTTGATTTTTTTTTTTTTTTGAGACAGAGCCTCAAGCTGTCCCCCTAGTTAAAGTGCTGTGGCATCACAGCTCACAGCAACCTCCAACTCCTGGGCTCAAGTGAGTCTCCTGCCTCAGCCTCCCAAGTAGCTGGGACCACAGGTGCCCGCCACAACGCCTGGCTATTTTTTGGTTGCAGCTGTCGTTGTTTGGCGGGCTGGGGCTGGGGATTCGAACCCGCCACCTTAGGTGTATGTGGCTGGCGCCTTAGCCACTTGAGCCACAGGCACCGAACCATGCAGTTGTTATTGTTATTTCGCTGGCCTGGGCTGGGCTTGAACCCACCAGCCTTGGTGTATGCGGCCGGTGCCTGACCCACTGAGCTACAGGTGCCGAGTCAACATTTGACAGTCTTGATTGAAATTGCATTGCCTGATTTACCCGGAAGTTACTTTACTTTTTAGCCTCATAGGCCTAGCTGAAAATTTGAGAGCATTTAAAAACATTTATATTTAAAAAAAGAAAATTAATCACATTGCATTAACTACTTATTCTATTGTAGCATCAGCTTTCCACCTATAAGATAGGAACAATAACATCTACTTCAAAAGGTTTGCATCAAGAATTTTAAAAAAAGAATACAAAGCATCTAGACATTCTAGATGCTCATAAATCATACCTATTAACAAAGCTATGAACCGAAAGAGTATAAAGTTTTCACTAAATCTTTTCTAAATAGTTAATGTAAATGAAGTAGCCAGAAAGAACAATGTTGTTATTATTATAACTGGCCTCACTTGGCAGAAGAGCAAAGGTTACAGTGCAGGTCCGACTCAATTTCCATTATCGGCAAGACCAGCACGTCAACACCCTGCCTACAGCCATCCTACCAATAGTCCATTTCTCTTTATTTATTTATTTGCAGTTTTGGCTAGGGACGGGCTTGAACCCGCCACTCCTGGTATATGGGGCCGGCGCCAAGTGTTCTTAGATCTTTTATGAATCAACAGAAAAGGCTTACATTTAAATTTCATTATACGCATACAAATAAGTTTTCAAAGTTCAGGCCTGCTTATATTTTATCTATTAAAAGTAATGTTATGAAGTTTTTTTTTTTTTTTTTTTGAGACAGAGTGTCACTATGTCACCCTTGGTAGAGTACTGTGACGTTACAGCTCACAGCAACCTCAAACTCTTGGGCTTAAGCGATTCTCTCGCCTCACCCTCCTGAGTAGCTAGGACTATAGGCGCCTGCCACAATGCTTGGCTATTTTTTTGTTGTTGTTGTCAATGTTGTTTAGCAGGCCCAGGCCGGGCTCGAACCTGGCAGCTTTGGTGTATGTGGCTGGCACCCTACTCACTGAGCTATGGGCACCAAGCTAATGTTATATAATTTTAATGACAGATGATCTTCATAAAATTATCTTTAATCTCTGCAGTAGTTCTTAAACTTTAACGTGCAGAAAATCACCTGGGGCGATTATTGAAAGTATAGATTTCTATTCTTTAACAGGAATCCAAAATTATTCTAATTCATAAGAGATCCAAGGTTTCACACTTTGGAAGCACTCATCTAGAAAATTACCATATATTTATTTTATATAGAAGAACTGATTTTTTAAAGTAGTTGGAAATTTACCAAAGCATGAACACTTTTATGTTACTGGGATGGACTTCAAGATTTCTAATCATGGACATATTTTTGTAATTAAAAAAATCATTATAAACAAAAATTAAAAATAATTTTTAATACTTATCCTTTTGGTAGATCTGTTTATCATAAAAATTTGCCATACAATTGCATCATTACCTTTTAAATGAATTACCTGAATTTTACCAAGATATGAAAAGTTGCTATAGAGGGGAAACAAAATTTTTAATTTTGCCAACTTCCTAATGACTAATTTTATTTTATAGAAGGATAACTGGAATAATATCAAGATTAATTAAATCTTAATTTTAATTAAATACTAATCAATTAATATTTACAGGAGAGTAAAGCAAGAGTAATACAAATAATACAGATTCTTTTTTTTTTTTTTGAGACAGAGCCTCAAGCTATGGCTGTGGGTAGAGTGATGTGGCATCACAGCTCACAGCAATCTCCAAGTCCTGGGCTCAAGTGATTCGCTTGCCTCTGCCTCCCAAGTAGATGGGACTACAGGTGCCCGCCCCAACACCTGGCTACTTTTTGGTTGCAGCCATCATTGTTGTTTGTCGGGCCGGGCTGAATTTGAACCTGCCAGCTCAGGTATATGTGGCTGGCGCCTTAGCCACTTGAGCCACAGGCGCCAAGCCAGTAATACAGATTCTTCATGACACTTTTAAACACTTCATATTTCCAGTCCTTTGGAAACTTCCACAATCATTTCCCAAGCATTTAATATGCCATCAATTATCTTTTTCGAACTAAAACTATCCTCAGAGCAATTACTGGAACTAATCACTTAAAGTACATTATCTAATTTTGTAAAGTATGATTTTGTCAGAAGGAAAAATGTCTAATAAACCTTTGACTAACTGAGGTATCATCCATTTTTAACACAATTTAGCCATGCCCTTTACCTGGAATATCTTACAGGGATATCTAAAGACACCACAACATTTAGTTGTTCAAAAATAAGTTAGTTTTTGCTAACTAATGTTAAGAACATTTTTCATGTCTCCTTGTTTCATTGAACATTTTATGAAATGCTCATAAAATTAACATTTTTTCATCAGAGAAATACAACTCTACGTTAATAGCATTTTGACAGATTTCCTCAAATTCCATATTTTTATCCTTTGAGGAAAAATATACCACTAAATTAGAATTTTTAAAAAGCATGTTTTTTTTAAAATCATCAATTAGAAGAATCATTAATAAGTAACTTCAAAAATATATCTGACAATCTAAAGGAAAATCTAAGTTTCTATATACTTTTTTCATACAACCTTTTAGGATGAGTGAGTGCTTATGTCTTAAGACATTTATGGGCACATAGAAGCAGGGCTGGGATCCATCTAAAATGAGTTTGTATGCCAGTGGTTTACAATGAATCAAATGAGTGAATGAATTGCACACTCATGTTCCTAATTTATTTCCTGCATCTTCTCTAAAGTGTAGCACATGCACTTTTGTGGAATTTATGATAATCGATTTAAATTGAGTTTGAGATGCAGATGTTGTTAGATTCTGCTTGTCTTAATTATCCAAATAGCTTAGCCCCAACCCTGAAACCTGAAAGCAAATGGAATCCTAAATATAAACTCATCTTCTATTTGTTTACTTTTTCACTATTCATTTTCAGCTGCACCCCTTTCCAACCTGTATACTCTGAAAATATGTCCTAAGATTATGGAATGCAAATAGTTTTAGAGAATATGGGAAACATTGAGGGATGACATATTAAGATATACAAACAGGTTTTTAAGTTGTTGGTATGGTTGCAGAATAGTCTCCTTTCCACCACCCACTCCCAATTTTACGTAGAAATATCAGCAAAGTAGTTTCTGCAAATAAATCCATTTTTATTCAACAAATACTTATGTGCCAACTATGTGGTGAGCCCTTTTCTAACACCAGAAATATAGTTGGGGGTTATATTTAAGTCTTTTTTTTTTTTTTTTGAGACAGCGCCTCAAGCTGACCCCCTGGGTAGAGTGCCGTGGCATTACAGCTCAAAGCAACCTCCAACTCCTGGGCTCAAGCAAGTCTCCTGCCTCCGCCTCCCAAGTAGCTGGGACCACAGGTGCCCGCCACAACCCCTGGCTATTTTTTGGTTGCAGCCGTCATTGTTGTTTGGCGGGTCCGGGCTGGGGATTCGAACCTGCCACCTTAGGTGTACGTGGCTGGTGCCCTAGCCGGTTGAGCTATAGGCGCCGAGCCGGTTACATTTAAGTCTTACAACTCCTAGAATTTTATTTTAATTATATTTGGGGAGGGGAGTCATTACCTAAAAAGTAATTACCTAAAAAAATTAGGTAATTCATAGTTTCTGCTCATGTGTACTTCTAAATTTTTCCTGTAATAAACTGTGTTATTCTGTAATTTACAATTTTCCTATTTAATATAGATATAAATGTATAACTATAATATATACTAAATTAGATTTAATAGGATATCCCAAACTACTGATGTTCCATAAATTTTCAGTTCTCGAAGGCCCTTAAATATATCACAGAACTGTTTGTTTAAAATGTGTGGGAATGAGTGGCGCCTGTGGTGCAGTAAGTAGGGCACTGGCCCCATATACCGAGGGTGGAGGGTTCAAACCCGGCCCTGGCCAAACTGCAACAACAACAAGAAAATAGCTGGGCATTGTGGCGGGCACCTGTGGTCCCAGCTACTCAGGAGGTTGAGGCAGGAGAATCGCCTAAGCCCAGGAGTTGGAGGTTGCTGTGAAGTGTGTGACGCCACAGCACTCAACTGAGGGTGATAAAGTGAGACTCTGTTTCTACAAAAAAAAAAAAAAGTGTGGAAATTACAGACCACTAAAGTCATTATAATAAAAATTAAAATATGTTAAAGAAAAATTATCTTCATGTCTAGATTAAATTTATTTGCATTTTGATTCTTTGTGCTAATCACTAGATATTAATTATTACACTTTCCCAACCCAACTACAAAATAGTTGTCATATATCCTTAGAATGTTCAAAGTAGATATGGGGATATGGACCTTAATTTATAATCTAGTTATAAAAGTTTGTAACTTAGTTGGAAACATAAAATATTGAAAATACAGGAATTTCAATATAAAGCTTTTTGCATATGCTCTGTGTCCTATAAAATTCAGAGGAAAAGGAGTCCTGTGCAAACTAGAATGACCAAGGAAATTGGTAGTAAAGATACTCACACAAGAAAAACAGGAGGCATTGGAAAAATAGGTTGGCAGATCATGGTTAAGGTCCATTACAGAGGTATAAAAAGCCAGGCAGAGTTAAATCGTATACACAGAAAACCTCAATGGATGTCACCGCGTATGATGAAAGTAGAGAAAGTTTGGCTCAGCAGGTTAGGGGGTACAAGTGAGGGAGAACACAGTGGGATAAAGCAAGCAAGTATTAGCTACAGTAGTAGCTACAAGACTGCTGTCTATCATCCTTAAATGGTGTAATATTGTTCTTAGCTTGGGGGAAAGAGAATAGGAAGAAAAAACTAGTAATGTAGAAGGAAACACAACAGTTTTTTTTGTTTTTGTTTTTTGCAGTTTTTGGCCATGGTTGGGTTTGAACCCACCACCTCTGGTATATGGGGCCGGTGCCTTACTCCTTTGAGCCACAGGCGCCACCCGAAAACAACAGTTTTTTTCCATGGTAACAAAAACGAAAATGTTATGAGAGTTACTATACAGTCAAGTTCACTTTTCATTAGATTTACTATGAGATAACACAATTCAGGTAGAAATTGTCTAAAGTTAGCAGATAAAGGATTGGTTTTATTAATAAGACAGTGGGATTAAATATGCTGAGTCATTTGTAAAAATAAATTTTTATATACACTTAGAGCATATAATACTTAAAGCATTAAGTATATATTCTCTAAAGTGGAGAATACACAGACAAAGACTCATTTCCGAAAAAATATCCATTTCCAGGCAGAGAAAAGAAAATCCCAAAGAGTACTTGAGGTAAGACGAACAGGATAAAATCATATCTAAGAAGTCAGAGGACACTATTATAAGAAAAAGGGACCAGGTGGAATATGCCAAAGAACAAAGGAAATGAAGGCATAGAAAAGATCAGTGGATATGGCAATAAGAAAGTCACTGCTTCTTTATTACACACTTAAAAACTGAAGCAACTTCTTAGAATATGAAATTAATGACAAAATGCTATTACTGGCAGCATTTATTAAATATTTAATGTATATAAGCACTACTCCAAGATTTTACATGTATTAACTCATTTAAACCTCAGAATGGCACTTAGGTAAAATATTATTTTTCTTCACTTAAAGATGAGAAAACTGAGGCACAGGGAAATTTAGATCAATAATACAAACGAGTTCTTAATCATTTTACTATACTTTCTCAAACATGATAAGTGTATGAGGACCTTCACTGAAAAGACTACTTATAATACAGAAAATCTGGGAACTTACAGCACCAAAGGCAGAATGATTAAACAAACTTTGCAGGCCTGGCGAGGTGGCTCACACCTGTAATCCTAGCACTCTAGGAGACCAAGGTGGGTAGGATCGCCTGAGCTTAGGAGCTGGAGACCAGCCTGAGCAAGAGCAAGACCCATCTCTACTAAAAATAGAAAACTACCCAGGGGTAGTGGCAGGAGCCTATAGTCCCAGCTACTTGGGAGGCTGAGGCAAGAGGACTGCTTGAGCCCAAGAGTTTGAGGTTACTGTGAGCTATAATGCCACAGGATTCTATCTAAGGTGACGACTTTGTCTCTAAAAATAAATAAATAAATAAAAATAACAAATTTTACAAATCATGTTTTGTCTAAACAATAGAATGGAATGGAGATACATATATATGTACATATATATACATAAAATTTAAAGAATGATGTATATTTATAATACTGAGTATAAATACAGCCACAGTACATTGGATATATTAAAAAGTAAAATTTTCAAAATATATATTGAATAGGAAGAATGAACACAAAATTGCTAACCAAAAATGTTATTACTGGAAGGGCTGAGATAGTAATTGTGTCAGTTCCATTCTATAACGTATTTTATTGCTATAACAATTTAACAGTAAAGAGAGCTGGTTTTGTTTTTGTTGTTTTTTGAGACAGAATCTCACTATGTTGCCCTCAGTAAAGTGCCAGGGTGTCACAGCTCACAGCAACCTCAAACCCTTGGGCTTAAGCGATTCTCTTGCCTCAGCCTCCCAAATAGCTGGGACTACAGGTGCCCGCCACAACGCCTGGACATTTTTTTCATTGCAGTTGCCATTGCTGTTTAGCTGGCTTGGGCCAGATTTGGACTGCCAGCCTTGGTGCATGTGGCCAGCACCGTAACCAATGTACTACAGGCACTGAGCCTTATAGCTGGTTTTGGACAGTATATTCCTCTTTGGAGTAATTCATTGGTATTTTTCTCTTAATATAAATGTTTCTACATGCTCTCAAATTCTCAGCTAGACCTAAAAGGCTAAAAAGTAATGGTTGGGTAAATCAGGCAATGCAGATTTCAGTTAAGACTGTCAAAGGTAAAACTTTGGCTTAACTTTTATTTTGTTCCAATTTCTAGGGCATTTGTCAACAACCATGGCTTAACATTTTTAGACCCACTTAATAAACATCTAAACCCTTTGTAAATAATTTGTCAAAACCATATTTCAAAGAATAATCTGTAAGTTTTGAGTCAGAAAAATACAGCAGTGAATTTATTTTCTGAGAATAATGAGTACTTTGGTCTAACGTATCAAAAAACTACTTGTTAACCTTCATGGTTCAGTTGGTTTTTCCACTCTGCTTCCTACTAGGTCAGCTTCCTAAAAATTGCTATATGGCACAGATCTCCTTTCTGTAGGGTAAATTAAAATTGAGAAGTGTGTGCAGTGCTTTGAGATCCTCAAGCTATCAAAGAAGTCAGAGAATTGAGTTTATAAGCCACTAATCTAAAAATCTCCATCAATTCCATGCTGCATAGCCAGAACGATACTCAAGTAGATGCTTTAGATTTGCTTCCCTCAAATGTCCAATATTAGTTTAATGCACATCAACTTCTAAGCTTTTCTACCCTGCAACTTATAGCTTTTATGAATTAGCATCTTAATAAAATAAAAATCCTTACAGGCAAATTAAAATTTTTTTCCACAATACAATTTTTCAAGGATTACTACAGGAAATTTATTATACCCTGCCTTAGGAAATATCTCACCCCATTCTCGTTTGCTGAGTTAATCTTCCATTAGAGTAGCCACACAACTATTTTTTAGTATATAGAAGAGAATTTTTCAGAAAACGATTTACTTAAAATTCCCTTTACAATTAATTTCTCACTACACTTTTTTTTTTTTCTTTTGAGACAGAGCCTCAAGCTGTTGCCCTAGGTAGAATGCTGTGGCATCACAGCTCACAGCAACCTCCAACTCCTGGGCTCAAGCGATTTTCCTGTCTCTGCCTCTCGAGTAGCTGGGACTATAGGTGTCCTCCACAACACCCAGCTATCTTTTGGTTGCAGCCATCATTGTTGTTAGGCAGGCCCGGGCTGGATTTGAACCCTCCAGCTCAGGTGTATGTGGCTGGCACCTTAGCCGCTTAAGCCACAGGTACTGAGCCTACACTTTTCTTTTTTTTTGGAGACAGTCTCACTTGTCACCCCCAGTAGAGTACCATGGTGTCGTAGCTCATAGCAACCTCAAACTCTTGGGCTCAAGTGATTCTCTTGCCCCATCCTCCTGAGTAGCTGGGACTACAGGCACCCACCACAACACCTGGCTATTTTTAGAGACAAAGTCTCACTCTGGCTCAGGCTGGTCTTGAACTCGTGAGCTCAGGCAATCTACCAGCCTCAGCCTCCCAAGTGCTAGGAGTAAAGGTGTGAGCCACCATGCCCAGCCTGCACTTTTCACTGCATACTATTTGAAAATGGCTGTTTAAAAAAATATTGGCAGTTAAATTATCTTTGTACAAAAGCCTCATTTTAATCACTTCCTCTACTATAGATCCTGGTAGTTCACTAATCAAGACAATTTCCTTCCCACTGTGACAGATTTCTATCTGAATATCTGTCACTTACTTTTCAATGGCATCCAAAGAGTTAACATATTTTTTCTATGTATCTTCCTTAATGCCAATTTAATTCTACCTGCACTTTAACACTGTGAAATCAAGCATAACATTTATACTAAATGTCTGGTATCATGAATAATGCTTCATGTAGCCTTTCTTAAGATCACTTTTTTTTTTTTTGAGACAGAGCCTCAAGCTGTCCCCCCTGGGTAGAGTGCCATGGCTTCACTGCTCACAGCAACCTCCAACTCCTGGGCTCAAGCAAGTCTCCTGCCTCAGCCTCCCAAGTAGCTGGGACCACAGGCGCCCGCCACAACGCCCGGCTATTTTTTGGTTGCAGCCATTATTATTGTTTGGCGGGCCCGGGCTGCATTCGAACCCGCCACCTTAGGTGTATGTGGCTGGCGCCTTAGCTGCTTGAGCCACAGGCGCCGAGCCAAGATCACTTTTTTTGAGACAGAATCTCACTCTGTTGCCCCATGTAGGTTGCAGTGGCATTATCATAGCTCATTAAAACCTTAAAACTCCTGAGCTCAAGGAATCCTGCCTCAGCCTCCCAAGGAGCTAAGACCATAGGTATGCACAGCTAAATGTTTCTGTAATAACAGAGTCTTTCTGTTGCTCAGGTTGGTCTTAAACTCTGGAGCTCAAGCAATCCTTCTGCCTCAGTCTTCCTGAGTGTTAGCATTACAGGCATGAGCCAACACCCTGGAACAAAACCACTTTTCAAAAATAAGATTAAGCTTCCACAATGAAGTAGATACACATTTAATGGACTGCATTTCTCTACATTTATTTTCTTAGTTTGAGACAGAGTCTCATTTTGTCTTCCTTGGTGGATTGCTGGGGCATCATAGTTCACAGCAAATTCTCTGACTCAAGTGATCCTATTGCCTCAGCTTCCCAAGTAGCTGGGACTACAGGCGCCTGCCATAATACTCAGCTATTTTTACCTACTATTTTAGAAACAGGGTCTCAATCTTGTTCAAGCTGGTCTTAAACTCGGCCTCCCAGCATTCTCTACTTTTTAAACAACTTGCCCAATCCTCCAGGACCTATCAACAGATTCATAATTAAGGAAACAACTCATTTCCTCTTTCCACAAAATTTATAATACATTCCTTTGATAAAATTATTCTGTTTGTATCAATAATGCTACTGCAATATATATACATAAACATATACATATATACATATATATATATATATTTTTTTTTTTTTCTTTTAACAGTTTTTGGCCGGGGCTAGGTTTGAACCCACAACCTCCGGCATATGGGCCCAGGGCCCTACTCATTTGAGCCACAGGTGCTGCCCCTAATATTCTTAACTTTAGGTTAGAAATTCTTGTATTTTGATATTGAACATTCTCCAGGTCTGCTGTAATCTGTCATTTTTTCAAAGTAAATACAATCAACATTTGTATTATGACCCAATTGAATTCTATTTTTCTCAACCCTATATGCCTGAGTTTATTTCTATTTTGCTCTTGAAATGACTTAATTCACCCTGAGCAGGCTTGATCTCATCTGAAATAACCTAATCAAATATCTACTAATCAATTTTTCACCAAAATTATGTATGTATTCAACCCTGTTTTCTCTGTAAGTACACACTGGCTATTTTTACTAAAATTCTAAAGGGATTTAAAAAAATCATTGTCATGCTTAATTTGGAAAATCATATCAGCACACTTTGATGATAAAATAATAATTGTAAAAGGTCAGTCTAAGGAAAAACTTATGAAAATGCAAAAAAAATTAAGTAAGGGACGGCCCCTATAGCTCAGTGAGTAGGGCACCCGCCCCATATACCGAGGGTGGTGGTTTCAAATCCAGCCCTGGCCAAACTCCAACAAAACAATAGCCGGTTGTTGTGGCGGTTGCCTGTAGTCCCAGCTACTCAGGAGGCTGAGGCAAGAGAATGCCTTAGGCCTAGGAGTTGGAGGTTGCTGTGAGCTGTGTGACGCCACAGCACTCTACCAAGGGTGATAAAGTGAGACTCTGCCTCTACAAAAAAAAAAAAAAAAAATTTAAGTAAAATTACATATCTGGTTACGCTATGAATGAGAATAAAAGGCTGGTTAAACATTACATATCTAGAATATACTACTGTGCCACCATTAAAAATGATTCTGTAGAATAAGTAACACAAAGATATGCTATCATGTGATAAACACAGTTGTAAAAAAGATAGATTTAGGTAAAGCTACAGTAATTAAATTATAGCTTACCAGTAAAAGGTATTAGGATTATGCATTTTACTTTATGCTTATAATTTCCTATTTTTCTATAACATATATATATTGCTATTTTATGTAAGAAAAACACAATGTTTTATTTCTGTTTTTTAACAGTCATAGTTAAGTTCAATTTTGCTTCCTCTTTCTTTCTTTTTTTTTTTTTTGAGACAGAGCCTCAAGCTGTCACCCTGGGTAGAGTGCTGTGGCATCACAACTCCCAGCAACCTCTAACTCCTGGGTTCATGTGAGTCTCCTGTCTCCGCCTCCCAAGTAGCTGGGACTACAGGCTCCCGCCACAACGCCCAGCTATTTTTTGGTTGCAGCCATCATTGTTGTTTGGCAGGCCCAGGCTGGATTCGAACCCGCCAGCTCGAATCCGCTGCAACCAAAAAATAGCCGGACCTTGTGGCGGGCACCTGTAGTCCCAGCTACTTGGGAGGCAGAGGCAGGAGAATCGTTTGAACCCAGGAGCTGGAGATTGCTGTGAGCTGTGATGTCACAGCACTCTACCCAGGGTTCCAGCTTGAGGCTCTGTCTCAAAAAAAAAAAAAAAAGAAAAAGAAAAGAGAAATGTTTATTGTAAGGTAAATAGAACAGGCATAATCTTAAAAAAAAGTAACAATCTTTATATATAAAACTCACTCCAAAGAGATTGCTATGATTCCAAAGAGGTTGCTATGATCCCAAATATAATCTTTTTTTTTTTTTTGTGCAGTTTGGCAGGGCTAGGTTTGAACCAGCCACCCTCGGTATATGGGTCTGGTGCCCTACTCACTGATCCACAGGCGCCACCCCCAAATATAATCTTTATATATAAAACTCACTTCAAAGAGATTGCTATGATTCCTTCATGATTTGGATCTACTATTTTCTATAAAATGATCTTATTAGGCCAGGTGTGGTGGCTCATGCCAATAATCCTAGCACTATGAGAGTCTGCATTGGGTAGATTGCCTGAGCTCAGAGGTTCAAGACCAGCCTGAAGCCAGAGTGAGACATCTCTAAAAATAGCCAGGTGTTGTGGCAGGCACCTGTAGTCCCAGCTACTTGGGAGGCTGATTCAAGAGAATTGCTTGAGCCTAAGAGTTTGAGGTTGCTATGAGCTATGACGCCACAGCACTCTACCAAGGGTGACAAAGTGAGACTCTGTCTCCAAAAAAATAAAATAACCTTATTGAATAACTCAAGAAAATCTGAAGTATAAATCAAGATTTTTCCTCACAAGAAAAATTTTATAGGTAGCCAGGGGTTGTGGCAGGTGCCTGTAATCCCAGCTACGTGGGAGGCTAAGACAAGAGAATCGCTTGAGCCCAAGAGTTTGAGGTTGCTGTGAGTTGTGACACCACGGCAATCTACCAAGGGTGACATAATGACACTGTCTAAAAAAAAAAAAAAAAAAAAAAATTTCATAAGTAAATCAATTTGAGAGAAAAAAATATAATTAGCAACAGAAATATGCCTTTACAAAATCTACTTAAACCTATTTTCACTATGGAAGGATATGAGTCACCTCATGTCTTTCCAATGCTAAGATGCAATTCACAAAACTTAATTTGTATAGATGAATGAGAAAAATAGTTTACAAATATGAGTTCATTTAAATGGGAAACTAGACATTTGACAAACCAAATAAAAACTGAAGCACAAAATATGTATCTGAAAGAAAAACATTTAACCAGGTAAATAAGAATACCCAAATAACAAAGGAAAATATTAGTCTTTCATCTCAGAACATATTTATCATTCCTTCCCAACAAGATAAACGAGCATAAGCAATAAAGATAACACACTATTTAAATTTCATATCAAAATTATTTGAACTTCTACATAAGAATCATACTAAAGTGAAAAGTTTCCCTTGAGTTCCCTAATGTGTTCCTACGAGAAAAACGGACTAGGTAGATCAGTTCTCAGAAAAAGAAATCCAAAAGGCTCTTAATATGAAAATATATTCAATCTCATTAATAAGAGAAATGCAAATGAAAACCACACTGAGATGACCAAGTTTTTTACTGATGAATAGTGGCAAAAATTAAAAAGTGTAGTAACACATTGTATGGTGAAGACTTGGGGAAATGGGCTCTTTCAGGAATTATCAATGGGATTTTTAAATTCTGACAACCTCCCTGGAAAGATTTGGAAATAGAAAAAATTTTTAAAGTCCAAATACTCTCATTTAGCAATTCCACTTCTAGGAATTTAACCTGCAGAAAGTTGCACAAATGAAAATGACATACACAGTTACTGCAATATTGTCTGTAACAAACAAAACATGAGCAGGAACTTAAGTGTCCTTCAGCAGGAAACAGGTTAAATAAAATATAAAATATTATGTACTTGTAAAAAGAAAAGGATTTCCAAAATTCACTTTGTTAAGCACTCCCCCCCCCCCAAAAAAAAGATAAGATAAAAGGAGAGTAAGTATATGTGTGTGTGTTGAACATCTCTAGATCCTGAACATTTGCTAGGGAATGGAACTGGTGCATCAAGGATGGATAGGTTATTTTTCACTGTAGGTTCCTTTTGTAATTTGATTTTTGAAATGTACTTTAAAGTATGTAAATATCTATTTTAAAATCTTCTTTTGGGCCAGGCAAGGTGGCTCAAGCCACCCAGGACTCTGGGAGGCTCAGGCAGGCAGATCACCTGAGCTCACAAGTTTGAGACCAGCCTGAGCTAGACTGAGACTCCGTCTCTAAAAACAAGTGTTGTGGCTGGCACCTGTAGTCCCAGATACTTGGGAGGCTGAGGCTCAATAGATTGAGGCTGCTGTGAGTTATGATACCACAGCACTCTACCAGGAGCGACAAAGTGAGGCTCTGTCTCAAAAAATAAATAAATAATTAAAATAAATCTTCTTTTGGTGATACATAACTTTTTTCTGGCTTCTTTTACATTTAAACATATTTCTATATTTTCACCATCTACTGTTAAAAGAAATATTCCAAAACCCCCCAAAATGTACAAAAGATAAAGAATACGCATTATACATACAGAAATTAGATATTTAACATTGTTAAACTATTTAAGTAAACATTTTTAATGGAATGAGACATTGGTATAACTCTAGATCATATTAAAAGTAGTAATTCCCAACCAAGTCAAAGTGTTCTATAAAGTATTAGACATTTAATAATAAAGTTATTAAAGCAATATACTTGGGTAAAAATTTAACTGAAATTCATTTTTATTTAAAGTACTTGTTGGCTTGGCGCCTGTGGCTCAAGTGGCTAAGGTGCCAGCCACATACACCTAAGGTGGTGGGTTCGAATCCAGCCCGGGCCCGCCAAACAACGATGGCTGCAACCAAAAAATAGCCAGGCGTTGAGGCGGGTGCTTATGGTCCCAGCTACTTGGGAGGCGGAGGCAGATTTGCCTGAACCCAGGAGTTGGAGGTTGCTGTGAGCTGTGATGCCATAGCACTCTACCCAGGGGGACAGCTTGAAGCTCTGTCTCAAAAAAAAAAAAAAAAA
>NW_003852396.1:60028226-60048089 GCF_000181295.1 Otolemur garnettii
AAAAAAAAAAAAAAAAGAGTACCCTGATGGATATTTAATAAATGAGCTTCTTATTTAGGCAACAAAGAGGAAAGCAACATTTCTTATTCTTAAATATCTACATTACATGGATATATACACATTTCTTAAGTTATACAACTGAAATTGTCCAAAACTACATGTGTAACTTTGACAAGGTTATTAACAGTCTAGAAATGTCTTTATTATCATCCCCACAATTTAAAGATTTTGTTTGTAGGTATAGAACTTTCAGGTTGAACCCCAAACAGTGGCACACACCTGTACTCCCAGCTGGAAGGCTGCAACAGGAGAGTCGCTTGAGCCCAGGAATTGAAGGGCAGCTTGGGCAACACTGCAAGACCCTGTCTCAAATAATAATAAAAACTTTGATACCTCTTTTCTTTCAATAAATTGAGGAGTCAATTCCACTGTCTCTTGGCTCCAGTTGTTGCTGTTGTGAAGTTACCGACCTACATTCTTTTGAGTCATTTCTTTTTGTTTCCAACTGTTTCTGCAACTTATGTTTAGTTTTCTTCTCATGTCTAGTTGTATGTTTTACAGCTGTGTGAATAATGCTTAATATTCAGTGAACATCCTGAATCTGATTGAAGCCTTCATTCTGGAATATTCTTAGTATTTAACTCTTCAAATTGTGGCTCTGCCAGGTGCCTCCCCTCTACTTCTAGAAATGGTTTCACTCTTTCTTGTCTCTTAAACACGTTTCATATTTTCTTCATTGTCTTAAAGAGACTTCATTGTCTCTTTAAGCTCTAATCTGGATTCCTTGAGTTCTCCAATTCTCTTCACCTGTTAATGACCTAATCTAAATTCTAATTTCTGAAGTCTTTCCAGGTCTGTTTATGCTGTATGTTGTTTGCTTATTTTTTTTATCAACTGAATGGCTCCTTTTCCTTGGAAAATTATTTGTGGAGATTCTTTAAGGCCTAGGTTGAAGGTGCATTCCTCTAAAAAGGGGTTGAATAAGCTATTACTAGGCACCTAAGGGGCATAATTCAGGTTAAGTATGCTTCACATTTGTGGCTTGAGTTTTCCTCAACCATTCTCAAGTGATGTTCATTTGCACAAATCCATGCAAGGACCACTGTTATAACATCTGGGGATTTCCCATTCCATTCTGCTTCATCAAAACAACTTTTCTCAGTCCCTCACAGATAGGAAGGTGGCAGTGATTTATTTCTGGTTCACTTCCCTCCTGAGCACAGCCTTTGGGCACATAGTTTAAAGGGGAGAGGCACTGGTCGCCCCACCTTGGGTAAGCCTTGGGCTTTGACATTTTCTCTCTGAGGTTCTGAAGTCTTCAAAATCGCAGCTCAAATTTTCCCAGTTTGCCAAGTGTTCTCAGGGCAAAAACAGTTCAGGCATTCTGTTTATCTCCCTGTGTTCCTTTTTTCTCTCCCCTTCCATCCAATTAGGCTTTGCCCTGGTAATTCCTTAGAGTTGTGTTAGTTCTTCAATGCTAGTAAGAGGTTCTAAAAATTCTTTCCAGCAGCCTTAGTTGTTTTCAGTGAGAGAGCTAGCTTACCATATTACCGAATAGTCTCCTTTGACACATTAAGATCAAGCTTTCAAAAAAATCAGAGAAAAATTGTGTTTGGAAATTATCTTGAAAAGCAGCTAAATACTCTGATGAGGGAAGATCACTTGAGCCCAGGTGTTTCGAGATTGCTGTAAGCTATGAGTGTACCACTGCACTCCAGACTGGGCAACAAAGCAAGATCCTACCTCTAAATAAATAAATAAAGCGAGCAAGCAATAAAAACTCTAAAACCAGTGTTCTTTCAAATACTAAATTCCAAAGGTAAAAAATAATTATAAATTCATTTAACCAAATATATTTCCTATATGAAATTCCTAAATAAGTGTAACTAAGCTTTTTTGAAACACTTTATAAACTTAGTTTATTTTAATGTTTGCTATGCCTAAGTGAAGTTTGGGTGAAAAACCACAAGAAGAAAAAGTAATATGGTAAACAGAAATGAACGCAATCTACTTTTTTTTTTTAAGTGAAAGATTCAGTGTGTTTTTTGTTTTAAAAAACATATCTATAAAGTTGTTTATGAACAATTTAAAACAAGAATTTATATTTTTTTAGTATCTACATGTCTCAATGATTTTCCACTCAATCAGACGTTGGCACCATGCAAATATATAGTCAAAGCTGTCAAAGGGATCGAGATGAGTTAAAAAGTTAATGTTTTATTAATTTCACTAATCAACTTGTGAAATTTGACAAAGCCAACATGTGGAAGTTCAAGTTTTTATGATATATGCACCCATACAAATATCTCAGAAATTTTAATAGATATGCCTGAATTTTTTATTGCTGCTAGCCAGGAATTTATCTTCCTTACCACTTTTATGTTTTTAAGTTTTATGTGAAAGCATTTCAGAATCACAACAAATTTTTTTTAAAGGTACTTTAAAAACTAGGCAAATTAGTAATGTCCTTTAATTGAGTAATTTATTAAAGAAGTAAAAATCTTTCTCATGTACATCAAGATAATTCAAAATGTCAAAGAAACTTAGTTTAAAATACTTAAATGAAGGGCCAGGTGTAGTGGCTCATGCCTGTAATCCTAGAACTCTGGGAAGCTGAGGCAGGTGGATTGAGCCTACAGGTTTGAGACTAGAGCAAGAGTGAGACCCCCGTCTCTAAAACTATCTGGGCTTTGTGGCAGGTATCTGTAGTCTCAGCTACTTGAGATGCTGAGACAAGAGAATCACTTGAGCCCAAGAGTTTGAGGTTGCTATGAGCTGTGATACCACAGCACTAAACTGAGGGTGACAAAGTGTGACTCTGTCTCCAAAAAATAAACAAAAAAACTTAAATGATTGGGGATATTGGACAATGCAAAAGAATAGTTTCTTTAGTGTTCTAAATATAAAGACCTGTAAGTTAATAGTAAAGGTATAGAGCAATTACAATTTTACACTCATAAGATAGGTGTTATAAATTGATATCATAACTCTAATTTTTAGACATCAGAATTCAAGTTGTAAAACACAATTACTTGCCACTGCGGATTTTTCACTCAACAATATTTAGAGTGCCACTATATGCCAAGCATTGTTGTAGGTTCCCAGAATACATCAAAGAGACAAACTCTAAGCACAGTTAGTAAAGTGCTTGATATACTAGAAGGTGGTTAAGTATTATAGGTTAAAAAGGAGAGCTCAGCAAAGGATGAGTTGTTCTGGGGTGTTAAGGATGGGGTAGAAATTTTAAATAGGGTAGTCATAGATCTCAATGAGAAGTTAACATTTCTGTAGAGCTGAAGAAAGCAAGCTAGCAAAGCAGCCACCAGGAGAAATTTCTTTAGAGTAGATAGAATAGCCAATGTAAACACTCTAACACCAAAATGTGTGTGGAATAAATTTAAAGAACTTCAAGGAGGCTGGTGTGACTCAGAATAGACTTTACCATATAGATTATCTACTATGCCAATACTATGCACAAAATTAACTTAGTATCCTACTATTCACTAATTTTCTATTAATTATTAATAAGCCTACCTGAACTTATTAGGAATTAACTGATCATCTGAAACACATAAAAATGTTAGGCTTTTCATGTAATTATTAAGAATACAGGTATAAACTCATTAACAATATATCAATTTAAAAATTATATCCAAGTGCAGCTTGAAAGTTTTAGAACCCTGGTTATTCTAATGTTTTTGGAGGTTCTAAAAAGTAGCCAAACCCAGTCAAGAACCATAATTCACTGTCAAAGTTCCATTATAGTTCTCAACAACTCTTGTGGCTATACAAATATCTTATTTCTTTTATTTCTTAACAACACCACTGTCTTTCTAAAAATATGCAATGTCACATTATATCAATACACTTATTAATACTTTTCTCCTCATAACACATAGCTTAGGTAGGCAATGCTCTGTAACAGATTTTTGGATTTTACAAATTAATAAAATTAGAAAGAAAATTTAGAAAGTGATTAAGATCCTATAACTTGGCTCGGCACCTATAGCTCAACCGGCTAAGGCGCCAGCCACGTACACCTAAGGTGGCGGGTTCGAATCCCCAGCTGGGACCCACCAAACAACAACGACGGCTGCAACCAAAAAACAGCCGGGCATTGTGGCGGGTGCCTGTAGTCCCAGCTACTTGGGAGGCGGAGGCAGGAGACTCGCTTGAGGCTCTGTCTCAAAAAAAAAAAAGATCCTATAACTTCTTGTTTTTTAGACACAGGCTTGAAAACCACTGTTCTTGTGCCTTCACTTTTCTTAATTTTAACCAGTCTTCAGATATTCCAAAGGTATTCAAAAGAAAGACATCAGGACATTATTTTCAAGGTTCTCTTTAAAACTAAGTTTCAATCTTTGATGAAAGCATTGACAAAAGAATTAAGTAGTATTTTTTAATCTTGGTCATTAATTTTGTGTCCCATTAGTATAACTATCCCTTTTAGTGCATACTTGTATATTAACATATATTTAACCAAAAAAGGGGGGAGTTTCAGAAGCTTTTTCATTAATAAAATTGATATAATAAGCAATTTTTTTTTTTTGCAATTTTTGACCAGGCCTGGGTTTGAACCCGCCACCTCCAACTTACGGTGCCGGCACCCTACTCCTTTAAGCCACAGATGCCGCCCCATAAGCAATCTTTTTATCTGTATGGAGTAAGTCTATAGAAACCATGTTACTAGAGAAGCTAGAAACTGATAATGCAGTATCGTATGGCTGGCATTTAGTAAAAACAAATTTTACTCCTGGTACAAGTATTCATTCATTTATTTTTTTTTTTTTTGAGACAGAGTCTATGTCGCCCTCTGTAGAGTGCTGTTACATCATAGCTCACAGCAACCTCAAACTCTTGGCTCAATCGATTCTCAAGCCTCAGCCTCCCAAATAGCTGGGGCTATAGGCACCTGCCACAATGACCAGCTATTTTTTGTTGTAGTTATCATTGTCTGGCAGTCCTGGGCTGAGTTTGAACCCGCCCACCAGCCCCAGTGTATGTGGCCAGCGCCCTAGCCACTGAGCTACATACAGGCACCGAGCCTGTTGATACAAGTATTTCTAGGAATCAAATTGTTTGATATAACTGCTCAAGTATTATCTACTGTGGAAAAACAACTAATTTTCTCCCATAGAAAAGGTTTTGGGAGACCAGGTACATTTTGGGCTGGCCCATGAGTTTGAGGTGGCAGGGAGCCATGATTTCAGCATTGCATTCCAGCCTAGGAGATAGAGACCCTATTTCCAAAAAAATTTTTTTTCTTCTGAAAAAATGAAAACTGGCCAATCAATACCACATTTTCCTCTAACTATATAAAGATTATTAAAGGGAAAAAGGCTACATAAGACTCAAATATAAAGTAAAAAAAAAAGAAACCAAAAGAGAATTTCTAACCAACATGCAATTTTTTCTTTTGAGAATTGAACAGGACCCTTCCAATGTTAGTAACCCTGTAAGTTTACATAACCATTTGAGTAAAATAAGGGTCCAGAATTATAAGTGATATCTCAACTTTAGGTGTTATTTTTAGCTATTATAAAATTTCAGAGTTTCATGCCTTTTCTCTGATTCTTTCCCCTAACTGCTTAATTACAGCTCCATGTTCATGATTTCTATAATTAAAAAATTCATATAATAGTCACAAGTCATCTGTCTAAAATAATGAGAATGACAAGAAGCAAAACTCAGCTGAAAAACTTATCAAGCTAAACCCATACAACTCTTCAAATAAAGCATGTTTTTTCTGTCCTTTGTTAAGGCCCAAGCACTTGCAATTCTCTTTGCCAGATATTCTCTGCTAACTCCTACACATACTTTAGGGCCTATTTACAGATTTCCTTGACTCATCCTCTCCCACCCTCTTCATCTTTTCTCTACTAAAGCATCTATCACCCAGTATTGTAATTACTTCCTATACCAAAATACATATTTTTTCATTGAGGTGTTATGTAGCATCTATCAAGTGTCTGGTACATGTTTAGAAGCAATTCGGGAAGGCACTGTTCCCATTTTCCCTGATATACAAAGTAAAAACAAGAACCTGGAATCAGACATTTCGTTTACTTACTTACCTACAGCCACTTAAAAACCTACAAAAATATATAGATGGTATGGGCCCTGAAAAAGTACTACCAGATGATGTTTTTGAGAGCCTATAAATTTAAGCCACTGTGCTACTTAAGAATAGTCAAATACTTTGAGCAATTTTATGTGACTATAACCCAGAAAAATACATCAATAGGCATTGTAAATTTCATTGTACCAACAAGCCACCAGTTTAGGGAATTTTTGTTGTTGTTGTTGAGACAAGAGTCTCACTATGTCATCCTTGGTAGAGTAATGTGACATCACAGCTCACAGCAACCTCCAACTCTTGGGCTCAAGCAATTCTCTTTCCTCAGCCTCCCAAGTAGCTGGGAATACAAGTGCCCACCACACATTTTAGGAAACTTTTAAGAATTAGGGAACTTTTAAGAATTAATTCTCCACATACAAAATTACTTGCAAGAAGGTCACCTGACAAACAACTCTGCATTGTTTTAGTCTACAGTCACCTAAAAGTTACAAACTACAACTCATAAACTTTTCTTCCTATCCATAAGGTATCTTATCACCAAATGGAGTAAAATTCTAAAATACTTCAAAATTATGGTAAACTCAGTTATCAATTGTTTTATAGGTAACTAAAAAAAATTTTTTTTAATGGAATTTTTTTTATTTTTTGCAGTTTTGGGCCAGGGCTGGGTTTGAACCCACCACCTCTGGCATATGAGGCCAGCGCCCTACTCCTTTGAACCACAGGCACCGCACAGGTAACTCAAATTTTGATGTAACCACATAATGGTCTACTTAGAATCAATGAAACAGTATCAGATAGCTACACAAAGATAATTTTGTTCTTTTTTTGAGACTGAGCCTATGTCACCCTTAGTAGAATGTTGTGGCATCACAGGTCACAACAACCTCAAACTCTTAGACTTAAGGATTCTCTTGCCTCAGCCTCCCAAGTAGCTGGGGCTACAGGTGTCCACCACAATGCCTGGCTATTTTTTTCATTATAGTTGTCATTGTTGACAGGCCCCAAGCTAGGTTCAAACCTACCAGCTCCAGTATAGGTGGCCAGCGCCCTAGCCACTGAGCTACAGGTGCTGAGCTGATAATTTGAGTTTTGAGTTACACACATTGGAAATATGCTAGCCAAGGATTATCTTGAATCCCTAAGCCTGATAAGTCACAAATTACAAGTAACTGGAAATCCATCTATCTAATTTCAATACATGGCATGTTCCCTTTAACTATATAAGTCAAGATCATCTTTCAAAATCTTTTTTGAGATTGTGCCCTGAAGATTTCAATCTTTCATTGTTATTTATGAAGTTTTGTTTCATAATTACAATCAAAGACCTCCCCTCTAAAAAGCAAAACTCAACAAAGAAAGTATATTCTAATCTCAGAAAACTCATCTTGAAAGACTTCTATACTTCTTTGAAACTATGAAAGTAACTGTTTAGTAAGCATAGTCTGCCTAAATTCTTAGTTGGCACTGATTTAGGTAAATGTCATTTAAAAAATGTTCCTAATTGCCAAATCAGAACTGTAAGTTATTGCTCTTTTGTTAATGTGGAATGTAAAAAATATTTGAAGCCTTAAGGAGTATGTTCTTATAAATTTCTTGACAGTCCAAAGTTACAAACACCTGTCCCTTTTCTGTACAGAATTGCTTTGTGCTATGAAATTAAACTCAAGTATATATAGCTAAAAGGTCAAAAAACTATGAAGGGTAGAATACCCAGAACAATAACTAGAACTGTAGTAATATTTTATGTAAAGTATCATTTGCACTTGTATGGAAATTATTGTGCCATGACATCTACAATATTTGTTGAAGATTCCATTGAAGCAATTTTATGTAGTTTTGAATAGCTATATATAAAATCTACTTTTCTAAATATATGCCAGAATACTGAGACTTAATACTTAAGATAGCTAAGCTAGGCTTGGCACCCATAGCACAGTGGTTAGGGTGCTGGCCACATGCACCCAGGCTGGTGGGTTCAAACCCAGCCCCAGTCAGCTAAACAACAATGACAATTGCAACCAAAAAATAGCCAGGCATTATGGCGGGCACCCATAGTCAAAGCTACTTGGGAGGCTGAGGCAAGAGAATCGCTTAAGCCCAAAAGTTTGAGGTTGTTGTGAGCTGTGACACCACAGCACTCTACCCAGGGTAACAGCTTGAGGCTCTGTCTCAAAAAAAAAAAAAAAAAAAAAAAAAAAAGCTAAGCTAAATAAGAATGCAAGAAACCCTTGAGAGCAAAGGAAAAAAAAATAACTATTTCCACAACTATATATATTTTAGGTTTTACTATACGACTAGTTGGTATAGTGGCTAATGACTGGGAGCCCAGATTGAGGAATCAGAATACCTGCATTTGTTTCCAGCTTTCCCACTTCTCAGTAGTTTAAACTTAATGTTTTGGTATGAGTAAAGATAACTTAAGCCCTCTAAATACCAGAAAAAACAAACATCTCCAAAAAATGGGGATTATACAGACCTATATTAAATTGTGGTCAATCGCGTAATTCATATGAAGCACCAATCAGTGTGTCTAACATATTAAAGTCCCAATAAATGTTAGCTATTGAGATAAGTATCAAAAATTACTATCAACGTAATTGAAAACTCAAAATGATTTGTTAGAGAGCTCTTTTTACTTCTGAACATCCATCTTAAAAAAATTTCACTTCCAAAAATTATCTCTTCTATTTTTCCATAAAATTTGAAAATATTTACATTTTCAAATGTACATTTATACTTAAAATTTAACAATGGCAAAAACTTACTTTTAAGAACTCCAGTACAAATTGATGGATATTTTGGGTAAGATTCACAAAAATTGCAACTTTTTCCAAATACATTAAAATTCAGAGTAAAATCAGTTAAAATGTTACCTTGTTAGTAGTAAAAATATAAAAAAGTGCCTCTCTACCATCCCACCCCAAATATAATGGCAGTTCTATAATTTTTGTCTAGAATAGTTAAAATTTTCCATTTATGTCATAATTTAGATGGGAATCACACTTGAGTTCTTATTAGACTTTTCATTCAGATGGAGAAAGGTCAAGTTGGAAAAAGAACAGTATCTGTGGCAAACTGATACTGAAACACAAAGCACAATAGGAAAAGAGTATTAGTAAACATACTCCAATAATTTTATCAGTCATAAAAATAGGGAATTTTGAAAACAATGAATCTAGGACAGTTGGAAAAATGTAAATATGAACTGATTACCACTTTTGACACTACTGTTCCTTTTAGGGTGATAATGGAATCGTGATTTTGTAGAACAATATTCATATAAGCACAGAAATATAAATTAAGGTATACAGGTATTTGCTATGCTATCCTTTCAATTTGCATTTGCAAATATAATCAAATGATCTTTTTGATTCACTTGTTTTTAAAGCAAAATATGCCAGTCTTTACAAAAAAACATGTAAATTTCCATTTGAAATAATTTGAACTTGTTCAACTAAGTAAATCAACACATTTAGTTCCTTCAGCCTACACTAAGTTTCTGTATTTATCTATTGAATAGGGGAGCCATTTTTAAGTTTTCTTCCCCATATGATTTATAACAGAATTGACAAGCATTACAGACAGAATGATTTTATATTTTAAAAAAACTGCTTAAGTCGGGTGGCGCCTGTTGCTCAGTGAGTAGGACGCTGGCCCCATATATTGAGGGTGGCAGGTTCAAACCCAGCCCCAGCCAAACTGCAACAAAAAAAATAGCTGGGTGTTGTGGCAGGTGCCTGTAGTCCCAGCTACTCAGGAGGCTGAGACAAGAGAATCGCCTAAACCCAGGAGTTAGAGGTTGCTGTGAACTGTGATGCCTGGGCACTCTACCAAGGGCAATAAAAGTGAGATTCTGTGTCTTAAAAAAAAAATTGCTTAAATCAAAATCTTCTAAAATCCTATAAACTATCTTTTGTACCTGTACTCACTAGTTTTTTTTTTTTGTGGGGGGGGACCATGGTGGAGAAGGGAAGCTTATTCTAAGTTTTAAGGAATAAGCAGCTTGAAGTTTGAGTCATTAATAAAGTACCTACTTACACTCAGCAATCTACATATTGAAAAACACTAGATGATTTGATGGAAAAATATCACTGATTCAAGCAAGAATTAATAGGTTCTGAATGGGGTAAAAGCTAATGGATGAGAGAAATAGAGTATTTACAAAGTCTCAAGGTATCTCCTTATCACTTTTTCTGTTAACTACAAAAGGACCCTTAACCACACAGTGGGGAAGCCACATCATCCCAACTGACATCCTCAATAAGGGATAACTGAATACCATTGTGCCTCTTAATGAGATACACTGAAGACACATGACCATTTTTATAGCTCTACAGCTAAAACCTACAACCTAAACTAAGTCCAATAAGCAAGCAGCAAACAAATTTAAACTAAAGCTGAGGAACTTTTCTAAATCAAAGGAGACCAAAGAGGAATATAAATTATATTATTAACTTAGATTAGATACTAATCCAGATGAAAATTGCTATGGAGTATAACACCAGTAGAACACAGACTATAGATAAATTTATTAATGTTAAATTTCCTGAATTTCCTAACTTGGCTATATGTTTATCACTATTAGGAAATACATCAAAATATTAACGGTTGTGATGTATGCAACCTAATCTCCCATAGTTCAGAAAAAGAATTGCTGAACAATATAGTGCCAAAATGTTCAAAACTGGTCAATCACTATAAAGAATATGAGAGTTTCTTGCAACTTTTTCTAAGTTTAAAATAATTTTAAAATAAAATCAAAACTGCATTATAAAAATTGGTGTAATTATTAAAGTGTCAGCATATAGTCCTTAAAAGCAATGCTCTTGCTATTCAACCCATATTAAGCAGATTAAACCACATTAACTCCTGATTGGCATACCATTTGGCTCTTCAACTCTAAGTACCCATAACCTAAATGTTTTAATCATGTTCTCCCCTACTACCATATCCCAATTATGAGACCCATAAAACCTTTCAGAAATGTTAATTGATATACAACAGTCAAAATGGATAACCAAAAGAAATGGTAGAGTTAACAATGTCTGTACTTCTGTAATACTTCATATAGTGTCATTTCTGACATTTAAGTTTTATAAAATTTAGATTGCTCATGCACTTCTTAATATCATTAGTGCTTAGATTCTCAATCATGGCTGGAAAAACCATTCTAAAATTACCATTGGTTTATTTTTAGTTGTCATACTTGATCTAAAAACTGTCAAAAGCCATTAAGGAAATATTTGGGAGATGGGTTTTAAAAAAATGAGACGTGAGTAAAAAATGGTTGAGCAACATAGCAGATATTCATTTCTAGTAAAATATTCAGAAATGGATTCAAACCACCTTAATACAGAAAGTTAAAAAAAAGCTGGTTCTAGGTGAGAACACTCCATTCCCTATACCAAAAAAGAATGAGAAGTCTTATAACGGTTACTACTTTAATGAGTAACCGTTAGCCAACAAACCGAAAAATATAAAGATGTGGTGTTCTTAAACTCTCCAGTTATTTATTAAGTTAGCTAACCACAAAAAGCTACTGTTAATTCGTCTAAGCCAAATTTTCTAGCTTAAATGACTCTCCCAGAACACTCTAATTTCTGATAGAGATTATCCGATTCTTATTTTGGCACTCATGTGTTTTTTGCTTTAAAAAGTTTATGGATCCACAAAATCAAGTTTCAGACCCAGAAATTCAGTGAGCAAAAACTTGTTAAAGCTAAAATGGTGCAATCCTGATAGTGGATTTAAGAAACAGTCACATTATACCAAGCACACAGTAGATGCCTCATAGATTACTTCTTGATTACATACAAAATACAGGCAGACTATTGTCCAAACATAGGAAGTATTGTGCCAGCTATGAAATATACTGATAACAGTAAGACTTAATTACTGCCTTCTAAAGCTTTAATTCCCAAAGCTGGTTGCCAGAAATACCTAAAAAAAAAAACAAGATCCCAAAGAACCTGTCTGTACTCAGGAGACTGAACCAGCAGTACTGATAGGTTAACTGGAAAGCTTGGATTAAAAATGTTTTCCACGTGATGACAAAGCACTGAAATTTAAAAAGTACGACTTCGCAAATAATCATCTCTTCATTTTACTCATGTTTAAAATAAGATGGCTAACCTAATTCATCTTCCAGCTCTAAATTTCTGATTTAAAATAATGTCCACTTTGGTTTGAAATATGTAATACCTGCAATCATAACTTGGTGGGAAAAATTTCAAAACCATTACCACAAGATGGTCAACCCACTTTTTTCTTCAAATTTGAGGTGTAGAAATTGCCACCATAAAAAGACCATCTCCCATATATGAATCTTTGGACAAAAAAGACTTCCAATAATAAGTATGATAGTTCTTAAATCTTGCATGTAATCAAGTTTCAACTGAACATGTTCTGTCACATAAATTATTCATATTTGCTTTAAGAAAGATTAAAAACAGCCTTGGGATCTTGTTATCTTTGAACCTTATTATAGTTCAACATTTTTTTTTCAGACAGAGTCTCACTTTGTCAACCTTGATAGAGTGCTATGGCATCACAGCTCACAGCAACCTCAAACTCTTGGGCTTAAGTGATTCTCTTGCCTTAGCCTCCCAAGCAGCTGGGATTACAGGCAATTGCCACAATGTCCAGCTATTTTTGGCGGGGTCTGGCTCTTGCTCAGGCTGGTCTTAAACTCCCGAGCTCAAGCAAAATCCATCTGCCTTCGCTTCCTAGGGTACTAGGATTACAAGCATGAGCCACCATGCCTTGTCTTGTCAATATATTATTTTTCTTTTTTTTTTTGAGACAGAGCCTCAAGCTGTCCCCCTGGGTAGAGTGCCGTGGCATTACAGCTCACAGCAACCTCCAACTCCTGGGCTCAAGCGAGTCTCCCGCCTCCATCTCCCAAGTAGCTGGGACTATAGGCACCCGCCACAGCGCCCAGCTATTTTTTGGTTGCAGCCGTCATTGTTGTTTGGCGGGTCTGGGCTGGGGATTCGAACCCGCCACCTTAGGTATACGTGGCTGGCACCTTAGCCAGTTGAGCTATAGGCGCCGAGCCCAACATATTATTTCAAAACTACATGTCAATTCTGTCTTTAACATCAAATTGTCTTGAAAGCTATTGCTTAAACATTTCCAAATAGAAAAATTTTCTTTGGAAGTCTCTTAGCATACAAGGTGATAAAACTTACCCATGTTATTGTTTTCCTGAATCATAGAAAAGCAGCTGAGTTTCTCAACAAGATGTATGCAAAGCAAATATTCACAATTTTGTTCAAATTGCTGTCGATTCTCATATGTGAGGGAAAAAAATATATAGACCATACCTATTATGCCACTATACTAAACAACTATTTGTTTTCTGTTACCAAGTTGCTAAAATAGTTTCATAATAAAATTTAAAGTTTAAAAACATAAATAAATCTGGGAGTTTGGAAATAAATAATTTACAAGCTAATAAATATGTTCTTGCCAGTTGAGCTTTTTTTTATGGCTATGAGTGGTGATATTTTAGATATCTTAATTTTCTGGAAATTAAGGTCTTCAAATGGCTTGAACCAGATTCATTCAAAGGAAAAAGAGCAGTTTCAAAGTTAATGCACTGAACAAAATAAAAGCAATGAGTCCATTAGAAAATATTTAAGACTTATAATGGTTCTTTTGTTTTATATAGAAAGTTAACTGATACCAGTTCCTTTAAGCTCAAGTTAGAAGCAAAAATGCCAAGCCCTAAGAAGGCTTATTGTGTTGGAATTAGTTCTATTTCCAAACGGAGAGGTTTCTGGCTATGCAATCTTATGAAGGGCTTAAGTGTGTTTGTGTTGATTTATGAATGCCATGTAGAAGAGTATCTTATGTCTCTTGGGATAGATATTCATGTTCCAAAATTATCCCCTATATTCCTTTATAGCTAAGTATTAGGCATTACACATTAAGTACTGTTATTCCATAAATGTCCAAGAAATTTAGGCTAAAACACTACTATACCCAAAGAAACTTCAGATCCTATGACCCAACTCCTTTTGGTTTCACAACTAATTTTAGAAATGTGCATGTACTTTTTATCATAAGCCCAGAGATGGCCTTTTCCACATTTTCAGAATATAACTCTTATTATCTAAGAATAGAATCTAAAGAAGCTGTATTAAAAATGTTAAAGAGTCTCTGCAGAGGAAAGAAAATGACCATTTCCCCCCAATATGTTTACCAATGACTGCAGATTAGTTTTGCTTTGTAAGATTGAGAAACATAAAAACAGTAGGTTGATTAGCATAGATTTTGCTTTAAAAAAATGGCTATGTTTCATATTGTTTGGAAGATACAAAGATTAGAAAACATAAAATGTTATTTAAAGAAATTTTGTTACCTAAATGACTATGTCCTTTTAGAAATAGTTGCCTTGGGTGAAGAGAAAAAAACCCCAAGGGGAAAAAATGTATAGACAATGTTAGTAGAAGGAACACCACTTAAACATCTCTGCTACAATAGGTAAGGAAAAGGGATGGAAGAGGATGCTTCAATAAAACCTAAAACCGTTTACTACTTGTAATAGTGAACACGCAAATATTTCCTTTGCTTATCCAATAGTATTTTTTCAGACATTTGATCACTGTGTTTCCAAGTACTTCCTATTGTTTTCTTTTACATCTCTACTCTACGTGAATATATGCATCTAAGAAACTGTACAGAAAAAAGCATACTGAGTTTTAAAGTAAATCTGAATAATCACACAGACATGGACCAACATTTATTACAAACAGGAAAAGTACAGATCTATTAGAAAGGAGTACAGTTTTTTTTTAATGACTGCAAGGTAAAGTATAAAAAAGAAATTATCATTATCTGTATGATAATGTAGTAATTTTTAATCTGTATTTTAAAATCACATCACTCAATATAAACAAAGCATTATAATACATTAGGCTGCTACGTAAAGGAATTAAAACAATTATCAACGGTGGAGAAGTTTTTTTCAATTTAGGTCACTCATGTTGCATCCTGAGTTCACTTCCATTTTCCAAGAAGAAAGATTATTTTTAAAATTCTTTTTCCAAGAAGAAAAGTTATTTTGAAAAATTGTAATGTATGCTACAGAACCCATTATTTATAAGAAAAACCATGTATAGAGAAAAGAATTCATGTCTTTTAAAATTTTTTAAATAAAAAGCAATCAATTCTCTATAGACTTTTATTAAAGAATTACAGCTTTCACAGACACCAATATACATTGTTGCTATTACCAGCAGCATTACCTTCTTCATTTCTGCTTCAGCTACCAATAAAAAACATCCTTCAGCCAAAAAATTTACGAATGTGGCCCAATTCAACAATTACTTCTAACAGTAAGATATTGTAGCTTACGTGTTGTCACACTGATTACCTACTTACATGAAAAGCTACAGAAACCATGGGGGGGAGGACAATTTAAAAGATCATGGCAAAACTGTATAGATTTTTCTCAACTTTGCAATAGTGACACTTCTGTGATCATTGTAAAAAGTGTTTTTTTTTTTTTAATTTTCTAAATAGCATGATGAAATAAATGGTTCTTTAAAGAGCACTGAGGCTCTGACTGGGACATTCCACTGTAACTCTAAGTGTTTCAAAATCCACATTTCTTAAGTTCAAAAATATACTAAACTGCACTTAAGACATCTATCTGTATACAATTAAATAGCTGGAGACATAGTAAAGTGTTCCCTTTACTTAAAACTAAGAAGCAGCAAAAGTACTTTTATATCATCATGTAAAAGTCTATCCTTCTTTTATATTTAGACTCTATACTTGATAACTATGTCACTTTAAGAACAGTCGGACAATTGCCTGTTCTTACGCTATTGTTAAATCATGTGAAGTAGTCGTTTGGGAACACAAGAGTAGAGCAATATATTTCAAGGGAGGGAAAATGTTATCTCTGATGTGTTAGGAACACTACTGAAATAATTTGGCCTAATTTTTGAAATTATATAAATTATAAATACAGAGGTTCATTCTAAATGCCCATTCAGTAGGACAAGAGAATTTATCTCCAACAATTTCCATAATGCATGAAAAAAATAACAGTATGTAACAAATTAAGGATGACATTTTAAAATTCAAATTTAACACAGCTAAGTAGGTATTGCTAAACACTCAGATATTAGAAAAGCTGACACAGTATCACTAACTTCTTTTCTAAAATTTATAATTTGCTCATGTTCAACTGATGCTTCAAATTTTAAAAGAGTTTTTTAAACTACTTTCCTTTGCTTCTTTGTACTTAAGTATGATTTGCAAAAAAATTTCTCAAAGGAAGCAGTTATCTTGTTATTAAAGCTTTATGTATCTTCTATTAGAAAAAATAATATATTTAAAGTCATACAAGTTGGTTTAGCTGAATATAAATGAAACATTACAATTTTCCCCCATAAAGTATTGAGCTACAACAAATGTATTCACAAAACTTTATTTTCTTGAGAGTGCATACAGAATGTTATGTAAATACTATATTACTTTCCATGTAAAGACATTCTTATTACTTCAGATTTTTAGAAGTACTATAAAAAGATTATATGTCTTCTCCAGAAATATCAAAGGCCACACTGAGCGATATGACCAAAGAAAACTAGCCTGTTACAGGCTAAACAAAGTGTAAAATGTTAAAATAAAAAATAAAAAAAAGAGCAAATCAGGAAAGAGAAAACCACACCTCAGGATATGCATTTCTAAAACCAGTATTCAATTTAAAATCTTAATTCCTATACCAAAAATATAAAATTCTAAAAACACACACATTTACCATTTTTACTCAATGTTTTATATATATACATATTTGCATGTGTGCATATGAGTGAGATATAACTGCATATATTACCAACTAAATAAATCTAGCAGCTGCTAGCAGCTCTGAAATATTATGAAATGAGCCTGTTATTTAGCCAACTTTCAGCCCTTGGAATAACATCTGGTCTTGAAATTCTTTTTTAGAATGCAGTTTGTATCTCATACCTAGGAAATAGGAAAAACAACCCATTGTCTTTATAATTACAGAATGGCGCATCTAACTGCCAATTTCAGTTTAATTTACACTATAATAATATGCATGGACAATGCCTGAACATTTGAGAAATGATTTAAAGAACTAAGAAAGTATTACCTCTCTAAACAAAAAGGGTTATGTATCAATTATGTGTGTTTCTGACGAGCCTGAATATAAGCTAATTAATGTGTTTGAAAGTCAGATTAGAAGGCAGACCAGGTGCAGGTGATCCAGTTCCTTGTTTTAATAAATGAGTAATACAAAGCAGCACTGGCTTCAGCAAATTTCAGACAGACCTCACCTGTTGAGTTTTGTGCCGGTCTACTCTGGTGATTTAAGTAAGGAAGAAATGGTCCCAAAGGATAGGTGATGAAACCTTAAGGATATATATATATAGAGTCATGGGCCAAAACTATCAAACTCCACATAAGGTACAATCTTCTCCCACACATACAAACACACAAACACACATACCACATACACAACCACACACACAACAAAACATATACAATGTTCCAGCTATTATCCAGTAATTCCCCTTCTCACAAAGTAGAATAATCTAAACTATAGCACAAATACATTGAGTACACTGTAGCCTCTATTTAAATCTGCTGCTGATTGAGTTCATGCTGAGGATGCATCACAGGTGACACTGTGTTGTAAAGTCTATTCAGTACTGTCGGTGACTAACACCCTTTGAATAGGTCCAAAATATTAATAACAGACCCACATATTATCAAATTTCAGCTCTAGTGGAAATGTTATGTTGAGGCTGCAGTGTACTTGATTATGTTGAGAATTTATATTATAAAAAAGTAATATTAAATAAAAATAAGTAATGCATAAGTATCACAAATAAGTTACAAAAAGAAATGGATATTGTTTTCAGCTTAATGTGGATATCACTTCCATGTCACCTTTCCTATCTCATTAATTTGTAACCTTAAAATGATTAGTTGGTGCCAACTGTTAGCATCACATCAATACTTTATTATCATTTTTACGGTTAATTCCAGTTTTCAAAAATTAACATTTTCCTTCTAATCATCAAGAATGGGATCCTTACTCTTTAAAATAAACATGGCTGACTTCAAATTTCAAGACAGATAAAAAGAAAAAAAAAATCAAAGTATCATTGGGTAAATTATGATTAAACAGGTTTGAGTCATATTAGCTTATTCCTGCATAATGTAAACTTTGCCTTACGAAAAAAACTCTCTCTAAACTACTGAAGTGCTTACATCGACAAACCATGCATTTTCACAAAATTATAATTTGAAATAATTATTCTCTTTAAAATGTTTCATTTCACCAGACACTCAAAATACCCTATGCAAAACTAAGTTAACATTTCTGTATTTTCATATAATCCCATTCATATTAGTTTGTAAGTAGGAATAAAAAGAAAAATGAGTTCTAAATAAATGACACAGGAGGCAATAAATTGACACATGACAAGTAAATAAAAGGCTAAAGCACTCCAATACCATTGAAACTGTTTTAATGTTGTTGCAATTCCAAAATGCAACAATCATCAGCTTGTAAAAGACCCAAATTTCAAAAATTCATTTTAATTATTCCTTCATACCTATTTTACAAAATAAAGGCAAAAGACATTTAAATCCTCCTTGTCCTAGTTGTGCTATGTTCCTAACTTGTTTCCTATCACTATAGGGTATGCTGTAATTCCCATCAGATGCTATATAAGAAAAAATAAAATAAAATAGTAACCTCTGCTTCAATGTACAGTTTCCAGAATCTGCCAGAACTGGGGAACTGGGCAACAAGACGTTCATAAGTCTTCCGTGCTTTGTCTATAGGTTGATTCTAAAATTGAAAACCAATAAAGAGCATTTACAATGTTAGGATCATGAAAACAGTATTTACTGCAGAACCCGGTAGTGTGCGCGGACCCACAGAGAAGGAAATGTAACCCTATGTCACTAAACCTGTGCCTCTCGAATGAGAATGCTCCAAGCATCAAGGTCATATGGGTTCTCTTCTAATTTCTTTTCGGCTTTCTTCACCTTCTCTGGGACATACTCAGCTGCCTGGGGGGAAAATAATAACAAAATGAAGTTACTGCTTGAAAAATCTCATGCCTAACTTTATTCAAGAACAATATGAACAGTCCCTGGAGGCAATGTCACATTATAAAACATCTTCATATAAAAGAGAACTGTTTTCTGGAATCTACATATACAGTCATCCCTTAAAATCTGTGGATTGCAAATCCCTGGATTCAACCAAAAGTGGATCACAAATAATGCAGGCGGTTAAAAAAAGGACAACTGTGCCTGTAATTCACATGTATAGACTTCTCAGTCTTGTCATCATTTCCTAAACAATACAGTATTATTATACAGCATTTCTACTGAACGAAGTAGTATAAGTAATCAAAAATGCACATGTTTATACACAAATACTATGAAATATATACCATTTTATGTAAGAGATTTAAACATATGTAGATTTTGGTATTGGGCATGGGGGGGACCCCCAGAAACACTCACAGATAACTAAGGGATGGCTATGTTATCAGAAATTACTTGCATAAAAAAGAACAAAATCCCATTTTTATTCAAATAAATTTACTTTTATATTAAATATTACAAAACAGCAGTTATCAACTTTATGGTCCCAGGACCCCTTTACACACTTAAAAACTATTAAAAACCACAAATAACTTTTATATGGGTTATATCAATACCATATATATGTGTATGTGTGTATGTGTGTATATATATATATATTTTTTTTTTTT
>NW_003852396.1:60048368-60055445 GCF_000181295.1 Otolemur garnettii
TGAGACTGTCTCACTGTTGGCCAGGATAGAGTGCCATGGTGTCAGCCTAGCTCACAGTAACCTCAAACTCCTAGGCTCAAGCGATCTTCCTGCCTCAGCCTCCTCAGTAGGGGAACTACAGGCACTCACCACAATGCTGAGCTAATTTTTCTATTTTTAGTAGGGAAGGGATATTGCTCTTGCTTAGTCTGGTCTCGAACTCCTGAGCTCAAGCAATCCTGTGTTGACCTCCCAAGAGTGCTAGAATTAAAGACATGAGCCACCATACCTGGCTATCAATACCATGTTAGAAAATAAAATTGAAAAAAAATGTTAATATTCACTGATTTACAAATAACAATTTTTACACGTTAACATGTTTTATATGAAAAATAACTTTAAAAATTCAGTAAGAATGTCTTTGTTTTACATATTTACAAACTGTTTAATGAATGACTTAATAAAAGGCAACTGGATTTTCTGATCAGCTTCAGCATTCAATCTGCTGCCGTAACACTTCACACAGAAGCTGAAAAGTTCCACTGTACACCCATGAGAGACTGTGAAAAAAGCAAATAATATCTTAAATTATGACACAGTCTGAACTTCCAAATCCTCTGAAAGTTTCAGGAACCCCTGAGGTCCCCGGACCAGCTCTGAGAAACACTGCTGCTAGACATTCATCCTGAGCCACAAAGAAAAGCATGAAATGACACGGAAATTTTACTTTGATGTAAAAAATTTTAAAAGCATGACTCACAAACTGCATATACAGCATAATAAAAACTAAAAAATAACCTCCAATAATGGAGATTTTAAAAACATACTAATACTCCCAAAGTAGTCATGCTTAGGAGATCAGTAGTGGAAGTACAGGTGATTTTTTTCCCCATTCTTTCATTCAGTATTTCCTAAATCCTTTAATAAGGTAGTTTTATTTTTATTATACAAATTTAATCTTTTAAAAAGTGCCTAAAATAGGGTGGTGCCTGTAGTTTCAGTGAGTAGGGCACCAGCCCCACATACAGAGGGTGGGGGGTTCAAACCTAGCCTCGGCCAAACTGCAACAACAACCAAAAAATAGCTGGGCGTTGCGGTGGGCGCCTGTAGTCCCAGCCACTAGGGAGGCTGAGGCAAGAGAACTGCCTAAGCCCAAGAGCTGGAGGTTGCTGTGAGCTGTGTGATGCCAGGACACCCTACCAAGGATAACAAAGTGAGACTCTGTCTCTTAAAAAAAAAAAAAATGCCTAAAATAGCAGCTAGCACCTGAGGCATAAATACAATTACCACTGTTGAAATTGTTCAGAATATTACTGTATACTGCAAATAACTGAGATAAATGTTAATTTAAACAAAGTTTTGCCTTCTAAGACTTCTTGAAATCTACTAATGGTAATATTAAAGCACAGCCATCACCTCCCTGCCTCCTCTTTAAGTGGAAATAATATCTCCTGGAATAATTCTGTCAAAATGCCAGTTTAGAAAGATTTAAAGTCAGCTGTTTAGATAAAAAAAAAAAAATCACTTACGAGAAATAAACTCATTTCTTTGAAATAAATGAGCTTGAACCACCACTAGAATAATTTAGAAAGGAAAAAGAATTTTAAGACTAATTTCAATCACAATATGTTCACTAACTTTTAAGAACTTTATGAATAGCTTGCTCAAGGAACTAAAACTAGAAAAAGTTTATAAAGGACTACTGGCTCCCCACCACATGAAACTAGTTTGGGGACAACCCAATCATTAGACCAGGACTATTTAGAAAGAATGGTAATTAGAAAATGTGCAAACAAAAAAGGTGGCATTTCATATCAGAATGTTGGCTTATTCAGTAAATGGTGACAGAATAACCAGTCACCTATAAGCTCAACTTTATAAAAATAAAGTTAAATTCCTACTTGCCCTTTCTACTCAAATAAATTTTAAGATAGATCAAAGATTTAAATGTTTTTTTTAAAAAAAAAAAACACACAAGAAAGAACTAGAGAAAATACGGTAACATATATCTTTGCATGAGAAGACTTTAAAAGAGTAAACTCAATTTACATAAAAAGTTTAAATTTGTGCCCTTTCTACTCAAATAAATTTTAAGATAGATCAAAGATTTAAATGTTTTTAAAAAAAAAAAAAAACACAAGAAAGAACTAGAGAAAATACGGTAAAATATATCTTTGCATGAGAAGGCTTTAAAAAAGTAAACACAATTTACACAAAAAGTTTAAATTTGCCTGTGGCTCAGAGAAGTAGGGCCCTGGCCCCATGTGTTGGAGGTGGCGGGTTCAAACCCAGCCCTGGCCAAAAAATGCAAAAAAAAAATTTAAAAATAAATAAATAAATTTGTGCATGAGAAAAGTTAAAAGACAAAGTCAAAAGACAAACTTTCAAATGACAGAGTACTTAAAAGTATTAGCATAAAGGCCAGTCAATAAAAGACCAGTGATTCAAAAAGAAATGAAGTATATGAAGAGTTTATAGAATAAGAATTAACTTTTTAAAACTCAAAAGAAATGCAAATGTAAACCATATGATAAGAGATCAAACATTTTATAGTTAACATTGCATAAGCAAGAGTCTGTAGAAACAGACATTCTCCAATTGTTGGCAGAGACAATTGGCCGTAATGCACAAAATTTAATACAAATGTCTTATCCTAAATTTCACTTTTAGCAACTTGCACTACTGCACATGTACACAAACATATATACTGAAAGGTGGTCAACTATTAGACTGGCAATAATTTAAATAACTATGTACAAAAGAACCAATTATGGAATTTATAATCTCTAAGAAGAACAAAGGCAAGCAGGTAGCAACATGGAACAATCTCCATAGTAATAGTTTAAAAAAAAAAAGGGTGAGCAGGGAGACAGGCACACAACACATACACTTACTTTAACACTGCTGTATACCCTTCTGGTGTGTTTTTACTGTTCATTTGAGAAATATTCATTCAGTGCCTACTATATACCAGACATTGTTGAAGCGGCTCTTGGCATACAACAAAATAAATTCTTTCAAATAGTTTTCCTCTTAAAAAGATAAACTTAAAAAATTTAAAGTAAACTAGAATTTAGTTGTGAGATACCAATTACAAAATGATAATAGTAAACCAAAATTGATACAGAAACTAAAAAACATCCAATTATACTTGAACAGTTTTAGTAACAAAAATCCAAAACTGCTCTGAATAAAAGATTTGCTTTGGAAAGACACCAGAGGATGAGGTGGACAAACAGTCCTTCAAGATATGACAAGTAGATTTCTTTTGGCCTTTTAGTAGCACTGAAGCTCAAGTGTGTACAATAAATCTGATCATATCTTGAATTTGTCACTAATAAATATGGGTGGTCATTTCTTTCATGGTACTAAGACTTGTGATTTGTGACCTCTGAAAGAAAGATATGACTATGGAGAAATCTAATTACTGCTATGGTTTACTGCCATTATTTTTTCACTCCTGCCAAAGCTCTATTTTGCATTTAGAGAGCTATATTAATTACCTTACGGTGTTCACTGTCCTTCTAGATTAGGACCCATTTGTTGAAAACCTACCTAAAAAATTAGACAGCATATACCATATAATCTGTAAAGGAACCAGAGAAACTCCTAAGATAGAATCCAGCATTAGACCAAGCATAATCACAGAAAGACATATAGATTTCTCCTTATTAAATAAATCATCCCTTCACTGATTCTCAAATTCAGCAGTGTCAGAATCACCTCTGGGAGACTTTTTTTTTTCTAGATAAAGTCACTATTGCCCCAGGCTAGAGAGCCTTGGCATTGGCTTAGTTCACAACCACCTCAAACTCCTGGATTCAAGTGATTCTCCTCCCTCAGCCTCCCAAATAGCTCTAACTTGGACTACAACGTCGGGCTAATTTTTTCTATTTTTAGTAGAGCTGGGGTAGGGTGTCTTGCTCCAACTCAGGCTGGTCTCAGAACTCCTGAGCTCAAGCTCAAGGGATCTACCCACCTCAGCCTCCCAGAGTGCTAGGATTACAGGCCTGAGCCACCATGCCCAGCCAGAGGGTTTTTTCGTTTTTGAGACAGTCTCACTATGTCACCATGGCATCACAGCTCACGGCAACTTCAAACTTGTGGGCTTAAGAGCAATACTCTTGCCTCAGCCTCCTGAGTAGCTGGGACTAAGGCGCCCATTTGCAACACCCAGCTATTTGCTGGCTGCAGTTGTCATTACTGGTTAGCAAGCCTGGGCAGGGCTCGAACCTGCCAGCTTCAGTGTATGTGGCTGGCACCCTACTCACTGAACTACAGGCACCAAGCCCCAGCCAGAGGACTTTAAAGTGCAGCATCCCTAGTTGAAAACCATAGCTCTCTAGTTGCTCCTGTTTTGGTGCCACAGAAACTTTCTGTAGTCTAGTGGAGCCCATGAGCTTTTTCTCAGAATAATGTTCTTAAATATACAAAATAAATTCTGTGGGATTTCAAAGAAAATCAATTATATAAAAATATAATTTTTGAGGCCAGGCGCAGTGGCTCACGCCTATAATACCAGCACTCTGGGACACTGAGGCAGGCAAACTGCCTGAGCTCATAGGTTTGAGACAAGCCTGAGCCAGAGAGTGAAATCAGCCAGGCGACTTGGCACCTATGGCTCAAGCAGCTAAGGTGCCAGCCACACACACCTGAGCTGGCAGGTTCGAATCTAGCTGGGCCCCGCCAAACAATAATGAAGGCTGCAACCAAAAAATCCAGGCATTGTGGCAGACACCTGTAGTCCCAGCTACTTGTGAGGGGGAGGCAAGAGAATCGCTTGAGCCCAGGAGGTTGCTGTGAGCTGTGATGCTACAGCATTCTACCCAGGGTGACAGCTTGAGGCTCTGTCTCAAAATAAATAAAATAAAATAAAATAAAATAAAATTAGCCAGGCATTGTGGCGGGCGCCTGTAGTCCCAGCTACTCAGGAGGCTGGGGAAGAGAATTGCTTAAGCTCAAGACTTTGAGGTTGCTGTGAGCTGTGACACCATAGTACTCTACTGAGAGGAACAAAGTAAAATTCTTATCTCAAAAAAATATATATATTTAATATACATATATAATTTTCAAAATATTTTTAAAACAAAGTTTTGGACTTTTTTTTCTAAAGAGACAGCATTTTGCTATGTTGCTGGTCTCCAATTTTTGGGCTGGGATTACAGTTGCTTGATGTCAAGCAGGGCTCTAAAGTTGTATATAGTAATATATACTTAATACATTAAAAAAATTATAGTAGCCACTCCAGTGATGAGTGCAAACAATATTTTGAATATTTATGGCAAAGTCACAGCTGCTGCTAACAGTACCATCACAGTTTCAGGCTTATATTACTGATAAAAGGAAATGCTAATTTTCAGTTAGAGATTAGTAAAAATTTTATCTTCTGTCATCCAATTTCATGAAACCCCTAAAATTCTATCTGCAATTATCCAGAGGACCATCAAAAATGAGCTACATCTGTTAATATTTTTCTCTGGCCTACGATGTAATTAAACGTTCATAAAACCACCTATACAGAAAACCATCAATCAACTGCATTAACAATAGAAGCTAGGCCCAGTGCCTGTAAGTTCAAGCCGCTAAGGTGCCAGCCACATACACTAGAGCTGAAGGATGAGACCCAGCCCGGGCCTTCCAAACAACAATAACAACTTCAACCAAAAAATAGCCAGGAGTTGTGGTGGGCGCCTGTAGTCCCAACTACTTAGGAGGCTGAGGCAAGAGAAGTGCCTAAGCCCAGGAGTTGGAGGCTGCTGTGAGCTGTGACGCCGCAGTACTCTACCAAGGGTGATAAAGTGAGACTCTGTCTCCAAAAAAAGGGGAAACTAACCAAAATGTTCAAGAGCCCTGCTAGTTATGGCCGCATTTAATTCCCAAATGTCATCTAAGATCACACCCATGTGGGAGCCCAGAAGTTCAAGATTACAAAGAGCTATGTATGATGCACTGCACTACAGCCTGGGTGACAAAACAAGATCTTATCTCTTAAAAAAAGAAAAAGCCTTTTATCATCACCATTATCAACCAGTTAGAAGTCAAGGCTGAGAGTATAGGTATTTTTGTTTCCAGCTTGGTTGCCATACTGCTATAGGGCATTTCCCAGTATCTACAAAAAGATATAGGGCCTCCATAAGGAATGGAGCTGTATTGTTACTTCCTGAATCTGTAGCCAGAGCAAGGGAATAGGTCACCTTAAGAAAACAGATGGCAAGTTTCCAGTGCCCATCTATAATGGCAAAAGAACAGCTGTCCCATGCTTACAAATTCCAACAACTTATTACTATAAGAAACTATCAAAATCCAGCCTTTGCCTTTGGAATAACCACCTATGGCCCCCAATACCATTCTTCAGGGGATGTTTTTCTGTTTTTTTGAGATGAAGTCTCATTTTGCCCCCCCCCCCCCGCGGCATCATAGCTCACAGCAACTTCAACTCTTTGTTTTTGTTCATCAGTGAGCACCTTCAGTACCATTTTTGCACACACCTTTCTCTTGCGAAAAATTTTTTTTCCTTGAGAGTTGCACTTTGTCACCCTCAGAGTACGATGGCATCATAGCTCATAGCAACCTCAAACTCTTGGGTCAAGCGATCTCTTGCCTCAGCCTCCCAAGTAGTTGGGACTACAGGCACCTGTCACAGTGCTTGGCTATTTTTAGAGGCAGGGTCTCCCTCTAACTCAGGCAATCCTCCTGCCTCAGCCTCCCAGAGGGATTACAGGCGTGAACCATGCCTAGCTTCAAGGGATGTTAATGGGGAGCAAAATGGGGCCCCATATCAACTAGTAAAACAAAAGATGAACAATTCTCAAGGCATGAACATTACCAATTACTTAATTTTCTATTTTCTTTTCTCTACCTGTCTCACTCCCCCACCCAATTTTCTCTGTGAATAGCAATACATGTACAATGGTTAAAAGTCTAGAGATACTGTAAATGTATTATGCATTTAACTTTTAACATTTTTCAGTCCTGGCTTTGAGACATGAGTCACACACCATACAATTCATTCATTTAGAGTACATAATTCAAGTTTTTTTTTTTTTTTTTTTTTGAGACAGAGCCTCAAGCTGTCCCCCTGGGTAGAGTTCGGTGGCA
>NW_003852396.1:60056591-60071880 GCF_000181295.1 Otolemur garnettii
AGCTTGAGGCTCTGTCTCAAAAAAAAAAAAAAAAAAAAAAAAAGTTTCTTTGTAGAGTTTTTTTGCATTTTCTTTTTTTCTCAGTTATATACCTAGAAATGGAATTGCTAAGTCAGCTGGTAACTCTGTTTAAGATTTTGAAGAACTGCCAAACTGCTTTCCAAATGGCTATAGCACTTGACATTGTCCCCAGCAATGTAATTTTTCTGCATTTGTTACTGTCTTTTTGATTACAGTCAGCCTAGTGGGTGTGAAGTATTTCACAGTAGTTTTGACTATACCTCCCTGATGACTATCAAAGTTGAGCGCTTTGCATTTTTAATGCTCTTACTGGCTACCTGCATATCTTCTTGGGAGAAATATCTACTTACATACCTTGCTTTTTTTTCTTTTTATGAGACAGAGACTTGCCCAGGCTAGCATGCAGTACCATCATTACAACTCACTGCAACCTAAAACTCCTGGGCACAAGTGATCCCCCTGCCCCAACCTCACAAAGTACTAGGATTACAGATGTGAGCTACCATACCTGACCATCTTTAAATTGGGTTTTTAAAAATTATTAATTTTGGTCAGGTACAGTGGCTCACAACTATAATCCCAGCACTTTGGGAGATTGAAGCAGAAAGATCACTTGAGGCCAGGAGTTCAAGAACAGCCTGGGCAACATAGCAAAACTCCGTATCTTTAAAAAAAAAAAAAAAAGAAAAAAAGAAAAATCAGGTGTAGTAGCATGTACCTAGTCCCAGCTACTCGGGAGGCTGAGGCAGGAGGACCACTTAATCCTAGGAGCTGGAGAATACAATAAACTACAATGATACCACTATACTCTAGCCTGGGCAACACAGTGAGACCCTCATCTCAAATATATATATATATATATTCCTGGCACTTTGAGAGGCAGAGATGGGCAGATTGCTTAAGTTGAGGAGTCTGGAGTCCCAGCTACTAAGCAAAACTTGGACCTCATCTCTACAAAAAACAGAAAAATTAGCTGGTCATGATGGTGCAGTCTGTAGTAGTCCCAGTAACTTGGTTGGGGAGGCTGAGGCAGGAGGATATCACTTAAGCCCAAGAATTCGAGGCTGCAGTGAGCTATGACGGCACCACTGTACTCTTGCCTGGGTGAAAGAGCCAGACCCTGCCTAAAAACAAACGAACAAAGAACTTGTTATCTTGGCTTCACAGACACCATCCACTATTTTAACTATCCACAAACTTTTTGTAAAGGATTATTTTATAATCTTAAAAATTGAAGAGCCCAACAGGATTGTTTAAAAAGATGTGGGTTACATCAACCAATATTTACATTAAGTTTTTTGGTTTTAATTTCTAAAATATTTATTATTTCATTTTAAAAACAATAAACTCCTTAAATAAGTTTAAGAACATATATAAACAATATAAATTACAAAGAATATATTCCAGAATAAATAGTGAAAAGAACAGCACTGTTGGGCAGTACCTGTGGCTCAGTGGGTAGGGCGCTAGCCCCATATACTGAGGATGGCAGGTTCCAACTGCCTAAGCCCAGGAGTTGGAGGTTCCTGTGAACTGTGATACTACAGCACTCTACTGAGGATAAGGTGAGACTCTGCCTCTTAAAAAAAAAAAAAAAAGCGCTGTTTTACATTTTTATGATCTTTTTAATGTCTAGCTGAATAGAAATTATCTGCTTCTGCTTACTACCTGGGCAGCTGGAAAAGGGAGCAAAGAGCATTTGTAAAAGCTTTCTCATATAATTATGGATAGGTAAGAAAGCCTCTGGAAAACTCTGTGTTATGTTTTACTGAAACTCCAAACCACTTGACTTCTATATGGGCTCTTGTTTTACAAAAGAGGTTGTTAGTGGGAGGGTATTATGAGAAAAGGTGACAGACAACATTACATTAATGCTTGTAAAATAATATAGTTTCTTCTTCCTATTCCCACCAGGTGATAAAACAGGGTTTTGTTTTCTCCCCCCGCCCCCAATAGCTATTTTCATAGTATACTAGGTTGTTTTTTATTTTTGGGGGGAGGGGACAGAGTCTCACGCTGACACCCTAGAGTCACAGGGTGAGTCACAGCTGTGAGTCACAGCTCACAGCAACCTCAAATTCTTGGGCTCAAGCAATCCTCTTGCCTCAGCCTCCCAAGTAGCTCGGATTACAGGCGTCTGCCACAAACCCCTCATAGTTTTTTTCTATTTTTATTAGAAATGGGGTCTTGCTCTTGCTCAGGCTGATCTCAAACACCTGAGCTCAAGCAATCCATCTGCCTCAGCCTCCCTGAGTGCTTGGATTACAGGCATGATCTACCTCACCTGACCAATTGTTAGTATTTTATACTCAATTTCATACTGAAATTAAGTGAGAACAGGGATCGGCTTAATACAAATGATATACACCAAAAGTATGAAGAGGGGGTAATGGCAGGTTAAAGATTTAAGCCTATACAAGCTCTTAACTATGACCCACAGAACAATCAAAGATAATATTCAACAATGGCTTTATAATGAGTATTCCTCACAAGGTAAAAATTATCTGAATATAGCGGGAGCAGGCACGCAGGAAAAAAAAAATCACTAAAATACCATCCTTAGATTATCTGCAATTTTCTTCCTTTACTTACTTATCAATAATGTATTTAAAACATTAAATTTTAAATACATTCTTTTGCAGACCAGGTATCCTCTCTAACTCAGTGGTTGGCAAGTTTTCATTTACATAAATGAAAGATATATTGTTTCACATATAAAAACGGGAGAAATGGTAATTTTTTCTCCAAATAGCATTTTCATACTACACTAGGTTTTTTTTTTTTTTTTTTTTGGAGACAAAGTCTCACTCTATCACCCTGGAGTCATGGCTCATAGCAACCTCAAACTCTTGGGCTGTGATACCTGCTTTAAATAAAAATTCTTAGCCCCACTTACAAAATCTGATATAGCAGGTTTGAAATTGGAGTCTAGGCATCTACAGTTTTATAAAGCACCTAACTGGTTATGATGTAAATAAGCCATGGATTCCATTTTAAGAAGTATGTACTACTTATCTATTTTATAAGTAAGTTTCCCAGATGTCATCATTCCTTTAAAATAAGGTGGCATCAGACCCAAGACATTCGAATTAAATTTTTGCCAAAATATTTTTAAAAACTGCACAAAAATAGCTGAGCATTGTGGTGGGCGCCTTATAGTCTTGGCTACTAGGGAGGCTAAGGCAAGAGAATCCCTTGAGCCCAAGAGTTTGAGGTTGCTGTGAGGTATGATGCCATAGCACTCTAATGAGGGTGACAAAAAGAGACTCTGTCTCAATTAAAAAATGAATAAATAAATAAACTATATTTGAAGTCTCCCTGTAATTAACATTTTTTAAAATTAAAAGCAGACCACAGTAGTACTCTATAAAACTTTCTTAGAGAAGTAACTTAAATGAGCCAATTAATATCCCTGGAGAATATTTTATGTAACTAGTGTCACATTAGGACAAGATATCAGCTTAATTCTGTGTTCCTATACCAATACTAACTCAACCAAACCCTACACCATGTTTGTTGTGGAAAAAAACCTGATGTATCCAGCAATAAGATATAAACCCTTCAATTCTTCCAAAGACTAAAAATCTAAACATGCAAACAATTCAAAATTTTAAAAAAATCTAGGCTTTGGCTCGGCGCCTATAGCTCAACCGGCTAAGGCGCCAGCCACGTACACCTAAGGTGGCGGGTTCGAATCCCCAGCCTGGACCCGCCAAACAACAATGACGGCTGCAACCAAAAAATAGCCGGGCGTTGTGGCGGGCGCCTGTGGTCCCAGCTACTTGGGAGGCGGAGGCAGGAGACTCGCTTGAGCCCAGGAGTTGGAGGTTGCTGTGAGCTGTAATGCCACGGCACTCTACCCAGGGGGACAGCTTGAGGCTCTGTCTCAAAAAAAAAAAAAAAAAAAAAAAAAAAATCTAGGCTTAAGATGTTGGTTCAACTAACTATACATATTATTTCTAATTTAACTTATTCATCTTCTAGGAAAAAATCATTACAAAATAAAAAAGAATTTAGCCCTTTGGAATTTGAAAGAAGGAACTCCTTTCAACCAAGAGTAGCCTAGATATTAATTCATTAGATAAATTATGTCAAAAACAAATTTTTTTTTTTTGAGACAAAGAGTTTCACTTTGTCACCCTTGGTAGAGTGCTGTGGCATCATACCTCAAACTCTTGGGCTTAAGCAATCCTCCCGCCTCAGTTTTTCATTTTTAGTTGAGCCGGGGGTGGGGGTGGCGGTGGCGGGTGGGTGTCTTATTCTTGCCCAGCCTCGTCTCGAACTCATGAGCTCAAGTGATCCACCTGCCTCAGCCTCCCAGAGTACTAGGATTACAGATGTGAGCCACCGCGCCTGGCCGAAGTCAAACATTTTTTATTTTATTATTTATTTATTGAGACAGAGCCTCAAGCTGTTACCCCGGGTAGAGTGCTGTAACATCACAGCTCACAGCAATCTCCAACTCCTGGGCTCAAGTGATTCTCCTGCCTCTGCCTCCCAAGTAGCTGGGACTACAGGCACCTGCCACAACACCTGGCTATTTTTTTGGTTGCAGCTGTCATTGTTGTTTGGCTGGCCTGGGCTGGATTTGAACCCACCAGCTCAGGTGTATGTGGCTGGTACCTTAGCCGCTTGAGCCACAGGCGCTAAGCCGTCAAACATTTTTTTAAAAAAGCAATTATGATACATAGTTTTGGGCTTCTGAATTTATTCAGTATTTACTGTGTATCTTAAGTTGCCCATTAATCTAAAAATAGGTTTTGGTTTTTTTTTTTTTTGAGAAAGAGTCTTACTTTATCACCCTGGGTAGAGTGCCATGGCATCAAACAGCTCACAGCAACCTCCAACTCCTGGGCTTAGGTGATTCTCTTGCCTCAGCCTCCCAAGTGCTGGGACTACTGGCGCCCACCACAACACCCAGCTATTTTTTTGTTGTTGTTGCAGTTTAGCCAGAGCTGGGTTTGAACTGTCCACCCTTGGCATATGGGGCCGGCACTCTACCCACTGAGCTACAGGTGCTGCCCCTCAAAATAGTTTTAACAATTGCTGAGTCAAATCCCTCTAGATCAATTCTCACATCATTACCAACTGTCCAAAAAAAGCAAACCAAAAAGACTCAAATACAGGCACGTCCTATCTAAAGAAAAACAAAGATTTAGATATGGTAGAAAAATTTAAATCATGAATTAGTCTTTGGCAATTGTCCAGTAGGTACAAATATCCAAATACAGATTTTGCTCTTTTGATGGTCTATCTAGGATGTATACTCCTATATTCCACTGAAACTGCCTAATCTTGAAGGAATGTAATTTATCCTAAACACAGTACATTTCTGTAGTACCTCTAAGAAAAACCAATACTGGCTCAGTGCCTGTGGCTCAAGTGGCTAAGGCATCAGCCACATACACCTAAGGTGGTGGGTTCAAATCCAGCGGGGGCCCGCCAAACAACAATGGCTGCAACCAAAAAATAGCCGGGTGGGCGTTGTGGTGAGTGCCTGTGGTCCCAGCTACTTGGGAGGCTGAGATAGGAGACTGGCTTGAGCCCAGGAGTTGAAGGTTGCTGTGAGCTGTGATGCCACAGCACTTTACCCAGGGGGACAGCTTGAGGCTCTGTCTCAAAAAAAAATAAAAACCAATACTTTCATTCTATGAGCACACATCAATTTCACTTAATAACAATTATTGCCAAGTATTCTATATAATCCAGTTGTCCTACCTAAGCAATATTAATAATAAAGATTAAATAAATGTGCCTGCCCTAAATATCACTTCAAATGGGGGGGGGGGTAGTAGGAAAGGCTATTAGACATTTTAAGAACAAATAAAAAACAATTGGGCCCAAAGAATACAATACAATTGGGTCCAAAGGAGGCTATTTCTCTCCCTTTAGCTGACCCCCCAAATATGTGAACCTTGACTTTCAAATTGTTTGGATGCTGTTACTTCCGGAACAGCTTGTAAGTACTAATAGCTACCCAACAACACAAACCAGGTTCCAAGACTCTGAGTGTTTCAACTTCCTTTCCTCGTAAGTACATATTGTCTAAATCTTCTCTAAACTATTTTTTCGTTAAAAGGAAAGCTCTGATTCACACTCTGAATTTTCCCCCTTTGAGAACTATCAGCAATTATTAATAATTTGTGCTTCACTAAGGGCCAAGCACAGTGTCTCACGCCTGTAATCCCAGCAATTGGGAGGCCAGAGTGGATAGACTGCGCCAAGCTCACAGGTTAGAGACCAGCCTGAGCCAGAGCAAGACTTCGTCTCTAAAAATAGCCAGATGTTATGGTGGGTGCTGATAGTCCCAGCTACTTGGGAGTCTGAGGCAAAAGAATCACTTGAGCCCAGGAGTTTGAGGTTGCTGTGAGCTATGATACCACCGTACTCTACCAGGGATGACAAAGTGATACTCTGTCTCAAAAAAAAAAAAAAGTAATAATAAATAATAATAAAATTTATGCTTCTCAAAGGTCATTTTATCAAAGTGAAGATCGTTTGTCTGAATTTTAGGCCTAACTCTAGGATAGGCTAAATATTGTCTAAAAAGCAAAATGTTATTTCTAAAAGACAATAATGGAGAAAAAAAAATTTAGAAGCTTAAAAGTGCATTTGAATTGACCTGGCAAAACACATTTCTCTACCGTTTCTTATCCAACAAAGATTTAAAAACCATCTAATCTTATGCCTAAAACACTATATTTTCTATTAATTACTTATTCACCTGTCCTCCCACCAGTTTAAATTCTTTGAAAATTTTGTAATGTACTGCATATAGCCTAGATACAAAATTAATTCATTTACTAAACACCTTTAAGTATCAACAAAATAGCATCTCCTAAGTTTTTAAGGTGTAGAGATAAGAGTCTCTTCCAACTCAAGAAGCTCAAAACCCAATGGAAGAACTCTTAATAGCATATGAAATGCTTTTAAGAGTAATGCACAAGTTAAATGGCGCTAAGAAAAAAAATAAGACCAAAAGTTGAACTAAGCAGTAAGAAAAAAACCCATCAAAAAAAAAAAAAATATATATATATATATAGCCAAAATTCTACACAGAAAACAAAGTGTTTGTGGGGCAGGGGGAAGGCGCCTATATGCACATTAAACTGACAAGAACAGAAAACAAGGAACTTCAGAAAAATATCCTCAAGTGCTATAAGGTTGTTTAAATAGCTCTCTAAACGCAAAACTGAACTTTCTTAAAAGATTTAAAAAGAATTACAGTAATGACCCTTAGCAGTGATTTTGCTTCTCTATAGTCATTTCTTTCTTTCAGAGGAAACGAACCACAATGACCATCCATAATTTTTTAGTATCAAATGTAAACATACTTGAGCTTCAATGCTACTAAAAGACCAAAAGAAATCTACTCCTCATATCTTGTAAAATTGCTTGGCCACCTCACTCCCTGGCATCTTTCCAAAGCAAATAAATCCTTGATTTGAAGTGGTTTTAGATTTTCTATTATTCTTTAGTTTGGTTCAATCTTTTTCTTATCAATGATTTCAGCTCACTTTAGGTACTGTGTTTTCCCTTAGATTTTTACTGACCATTATCTTATACATCAAGCAAGGTCTACTGCGGGGGGTGGGGGGTGGGGGGTGGGGGGGTGGAGGGGTGGGGGGGGTTCTGTAAATTTTTACCACCACCTGTTCCCATTAAAATGCCACATTTCTAAAATATTCATGGTCATGGCAATTATCTGTCTTTACAATTTTAGAATTAATGAATTTCAATAACTTTCAATGAAACCTGAGTACATTACCCTTTCTTCACTTTCAGATTACAAAATACTAGCCAAAAACGGGTAAGCAAAATGAAGTTTTGACATACGCCATGAACCCGGGCATCCTAACTATATGTAAAATGTAAACACTGTGAAGATTTCAGGACTGATACCAGTCTTGGAGCAAACACAAAATCAGGTTAGCCAAGCTTTGCCCAGGTAATGAAATTTACAGTCATACAGTCACCCAAGACTAAAACAGGAACTCCTATTTTGCCTCATCTTTATCAACCTCCAGTAACAGCTTCCAAGTTCTAAGCTGAGGACTTGAAAAATGAAAATCTAAGTGTATGTCGTTGCTATAGCAATGGGAAATTTCAGTAAATTGAGCCTCTGCAGGGTACTTAGCCTCCATTTTAAAAACTCTTATTTATCTAAACATACTAGGACTCAGATGGAAAAACAACTTAATGACGTTTTATAAAATACTAGCTTTCTCTCTCACACCAAAACATAAATACTATTCCAACAATATTCTGAACACAAAAAGCAAAAGGAACCAATCAGTTACATAAAAACCTGAGTTTTAATATTTTTAAATATCACTCATATCTAATACTAAAACAGATCCTTTTATTTACAGTGGCCAAGACAGACTCCTTTCCAATTAATCAAACTCTGCAATGCTGTGTAGCTGGAAAAATGAAAATGAAACGTGGGCTAGAAGGGAGAAAAGCGAGAGAAAGACTCAAAATTACCCAAACTTCAGCATAATCATGCTCTACTTCTAGAATGGTGCTTTCTTCATTCTCTCTCTCAAGAGTCTGTCCCTACAGATTAATTTTGTCTCAAATATCTCTAAACCAAACTAATAACCTATTTCTGGATAAATATATTTGACCGGGGCGGAGAACATAGTCAAGTTTTTCTAAAACGGCGGGTACGCGTGAAAATAATTGATTCCTCACAACCCTAACTCCAAAATGCTATCAAAGAAACGCATCCCATCAGGAATATTGCCATGAATCTAAATGGCACGAAACAGACTCCCGGCTATTGTCTAAATCAAATATTTGTTCATATTAACGTCTAAAACAGGAGAAGTCGAGAAATTTTACATCTCAGTTAAATCTTGCTCCTCATTCCCACCATTCTTTTGTACCCTGTCCCAAGTTCACTAGACCCCTGACGCCTTGGTCCGGCGAACATGGCTGGGGCACTCGGACGAACAGACTTGGAGAGAAGAGGTCGCCACGAGGCCCCACCACGCTCCTTCCTCACCTGCTCCGCGGCTCCGTCTCCTGACATGGCCCCAGCTGATTAGAACAGGAGCACTAGCCGTCAACTGGAAGCTAGGAAAGAAAAATTAAACTAAAACCACCCCCAAACCAATAAATTTACCCCCTGCCCAGCGGAGCCAGACAGCCAACACAAATCGCCACCGCCCACTCAGATATGAATTAAAATGGCTGCGCCCCTGCCGGCCGAGGAGGCGGTGGCTTCTGCATTAACTTCCGGGGTAGTGGGTGGGGCTAAGCGCACACCTCGCCGGTTATTCTGGGCGTGCAGACGTAGAGAGATCCCGGAAGGCGGGCCTAATGCCTGGGATGACGTCACGGCCCGGGCAGGGGAGGCTGCAGCCGAGGTGGCTGCTTCCGCCTGTGAGGCGGGAAGCTATTTCTTCTGGAGATTCGCGCGCTTTTTGGAATTTAATTATCAAGCTATAGACCTCATTTCCTTACAGCTGAAGCCTGACCGCCAATCAGTTCAGGTCAGGCAAACTGACCACCTTCATTTGTTAAAAATGCCTACTTATTGAAAGGAAAAGCAATCCGTGGAAGTTTTTTTTTTTTCCGTCTCGGCCAAAGGTTCTTACTTTTCTTGGGGTAGGACGGATAAATCGAGCTCATATTTTTACTCTCACCATCTACTATTTTGTAGAAGGTTTTGTGAAGTCTGTAAAAGACCTCGTGTTTCAACTTAACAATGAAGCATGGTTTCTTGGCTGCACCCTGGGTATAAGAGTCTGGAGCCAGACTGCCTGAGTTTGAATCACTAAGTAACCTGGGGCAGTTTAACTTTCTGCCTCAGTTTCCTCAGGATGCCTGTAGATGGGAACAATAATAGCACCTGCAATTTAAGTAACTTAATGCACGGGAAAATGTTAGAAACAGCACCTGCGGGGCTGGAGTAGTTCAGGCTGGTCTCCGACTCCTGAGCAAGAGTGAGACCCCATTTCTACTAAAAATAGCAAAAAATTAGCCTGGTGTTGTGGCGGGCGCCTGTAGTCCCAGCCACTTGGGAGGCTGAAGCAAGAGAATCCCAAGAGTTTGAGGTTACTGTGAGCTACAATGCTATGGCACTCTACTGAGGGCGACAGAGACTGTCTAAAATATATTTATAGATAGATGGATAGATACATCGATTGATTTAAATGAGATCAAGTTTTCTCAAACTCCTTTTGCATTGGAAGATCACAAAGTATCTGTCCATCCTTCTTTCCTATAGTGTCCTATGCCCCAGAACAAGTAAACTATTCAAGTGTTCCCATACTGGTCTTAGTCTTTTAGATCTCTGTTCCCCTGCTCATATTTACACTTGTTCCCTTTCCACGACCTGAAAATTTTATCTTTCCAAATAATCAGACACATGAGTAAAAGATCCTTGTACCACCCAATAATGTAGGACGTGAGACACTTCTGCAATGGAGTGTCAGGCAGTCAGTAAAATGACATGGAAAGGCATCCACAATACTAAGTGGAAAAGCAGAATACAAAATAGTGTTTTCTGTGTGTGTACATATACGGTATTCCAGCCTGTGAGACAAAGGCATTGGAAACGCTCCAATGAGCACTTCGTTGAGGCATCATGTCAATGTTCAAAAGGTTTCAGACTTTTTAACATTACAGATTTGGGAGCATTTCGGATTTCAGACTTTGTAATTATAGGTACTCAACCTGTATATATCCTCAAAACATTAAAAGGTAGTTATATGCAGATCATGTCACAACATTTTATGTTTTCTCTTTTTGTCATTAATGAACTGATGTAACAGCAAAGTCTTAGTATTCATGCCCTATCCTTCAAATGCCATTTTTTTTTTTTTTTTGAGACAGAGCCTCAAGCTGTCCCCCTGGGTAGAGTGCCGTGGCATTACAGCTCACAGCAACCTCCAACTCCTGGGCTCAAGCGAGTCTCCTGCCTCCGCCTCCCAAGTAGCTGGGACTACAGGCGCCCGCCACAACGCCCGGCTATTTTTTGGTTGCAGCCGTCATTGTTGTCTGGCGGGTCCGGGCTGGGGATTCGAACCCGCCACCTTAGGTGTACGTGGCTGGCGCCTTAGCCGGTTGAGCTATAGGTGCCGAGCCTCAAATGCCATTTTCATCAATATTTTTCATGAAAAATGTCACAAGGTAAAGGTGCACATAATAACAAACATTTGCTTACCCATCACATTAATCTAGAAATTAATATTTTGGTATGTTTGCCCTAATATGTATATATCTACATGTAGTTTGTGGGGTTTTTTGCGAAATAATTTGACAGTAAATCACAGACATTCATGACACTTCATCCCAAAATAAATCAGTTTGTGTTTTAAAACTGTTCTTACAAATTAACGATGGGGTGCAAAGAAAGAACTGGGGTAATGGCCTAGCTAAAAATAAGGCACCAGCCCAGCTAAAAATAATGATAGTAAATAGCCACGGTGCCCATATCTGCAAGTCTGTAGTCACATATGTGATGGTCATATTCTTTTTTTTTTTAATTTCAGGTTAATAGGTTAATATGAGGGTACAAACCATTATATTATATCATCTACACATGAAAGGTTAAAGTCAGAGTTGTAGCTGTGTCCTACATCCAGGGATTGTGTCATACATCCAGCGATTGTACCCGTCAGGTGGGAAGCTACTAAACCTCCTCCCTCCCTTCTTGAATTTAATTGAGATTTTTCTCTCATGTGGGTCTGTGATTGTTAATGTCCTAGTTTTAAATTGGTACTGAGTACATGTGATGCTTGTTTTTCCAATCTTGTGATACTTAGGAGAATGCTCTCCAGACCCATCCAGGTTGTTACAAAGGATGCAAAATCTCCATCTTGTTTAGGGCTGAATAGTATTCCATGGTACACATATACCACAGTTTGTTGATCCATTCGTGTGTTGATGGGCACTTGGATTGTTTCCACATTTTTGCAATTTCATGTGAATTAAGCTGCTATGAACATTCAAGTACAAATGTCCCTGTGGTAAAATGTCTTTTTCCATTCGGATAAATGCCTAGTAATGGGACAGTAGGGTCAAATAGTACGTCTACGTTTAGTTCTTTGAGGAATCTGCATACTTCTTTCTATAGAGTCTAAACTCGTTTGCAGTCCAATAGTGTATGAGTATTGGTCATAAAAATTCCTTTTTTTTTTTTTTTTGAGACAGAGTATCACTTTGTTGCTGTTGGTAGAGTGCCATAGCATCACAGCTCACAGCAACCTCTAGCTCTTGGGCTTAGGCACTTTTCTTGCCTCAGTCTCCCGAGTAGCTGGAACTATAGGAGCCCACCACAATGCCTGGCTATTTGTTTCGTTACAGTTGGCTGGGGCCGGGTTTAAACCCACCACTCTCAGTATATGGGGCCGGCAATGTACTCATTGAGCCACAGGCGCCGCCTGGTCATAAAGATTCTTAACTTTATTCATTGACAACATCTCCTTTTTGAAACCTAGGGCTAGTTTTGAGATATCTTCCAGGTCCTACATTCCAGTGCAGACCAAGGAGTTCAACCAGTCTTGTGACCTCCCACCCAAGAACCTGGTCCTGCATTCCAGTGGATTGTCTGACCTACCCAGGCTGGTGGCCAAGTAATAATGGTTCTACCTCAAACCCAGCCAATTAGCAAACCCTGATTGGCTAATCCTCTGCCCACCAAATTGTCTTTTAAAACCCTATATCCCCTTAACAGGGCCTTAACTTCATGTTGTCTTCTTTTCTACCCTTTTTAGCCCTGGGAGAAGGAAACTATGATACTGGTCTGTCCTGCTCCTTCCCTTCTTGCCCCATGCTCAGGGCCCAGCCTTCTCCAGATGTACACATGGATGCTGATGACAGTACAAAAGCTGGAGTTACAGCTCTTGGCTAAATGAGTACTTCCCCCTCCCCCCTTTTTTTTGCAGTTTTTGGCTGGGGCTGGGTTTGAACCCACCACCTCCGGCATACGGGGCTGGTGCTCTACTCCTTTGAGCCACAGGCACTGCCAACTAAATGAGTACTTTTAAGGGAATAAATGTCGTAGGCAATCCACCCCTGATGAGGGGACATGTGGAACTTTGAAATAGGCTTCTGGATGAATGCATATCACAGGAGGGACTTTCTTCAGAGACAGTGGTGCAGTGCCGGATATTTTGCACATAGTGCACCAAGCAGCCCAGGTCTGCTGAGATGCCAGCCACCTGCAGGAACCTGCTTTGATACTATGGAACTTGGGGATACCTCCTTTCACAACCTCCCAGTGTATTGGGATGGTTTTCCAGGTGAGGTGCTCCGCCTGCCCTCACTGGCTGGGCCCTCTCAGGGAGCAGTTTTCCATTATCCTGAATTTCATCTTCCAGGGCTGTCCCTATGGGGCAGGGCCTCAGGGCCGGCCTTGTTTCTCTAGTCCTCATGTAGATGCAAGGAAGCCAGAACACAGGTTTTCCTGATGATTCAGGTCTTGTTTCTTTTGCACCTGACAAAATACAGTTATCTGATGGTCCCTCAATTATAATACTTTAGTAAAATAAATAAAAAATAAATCAAAGCCCGTCTCCCAGATTCTCAGAGAGACCTGTTTAAGAAATTCCTCCCTTCTCCTTGCTTAGCACTATGCAAAATAAACTTTTTTTTGAGATAGAGTCTCACTCTGTTGCCTAGGCTAGAGTGCCATGGCCTCAGTTTGGCTCACAGCATCCTTAAACTCCCGGATTCATGCAATCTTCCTGCCTTAGCCTCTCGAGTAGCTGGGACTACAGATGCCCACCACAACATCTAGCTAATTTTTCTATTTTGAGTAGAGACAAGGTCTTGCTCTTACTCAGGCTAGTCTCAAACTCCTGAGCCCAAGCCATCCTCCCACTTTGGCCCCCCAGAATGCTAGGAATACAGCTGTGGGCCACTGTGCCCAGCAAGAATAAACTCTTCCTGTCCTGTAAATCCTGCTGTTTCTGGGTATTGGCTTCCCCCTTGAGCAGTGGCCAATGACCCTGGATAGGCAACAACAGTGTTCTGATAATGCCATTCTCCTTCATATCCTCCATACCATTATTAAACCTAAGAAAATTCATAGTTTTTTTTTTTAATTTTTGAGACAGTCTTACTTTGTTGCCCTAGGTAGAGTGCCATGGCCTCTTAGCTCACAGCAACCTCAGACTCCTGGGCTCAACTAATTCTCTTGCCTCAGCCTCCCAAGTAGCTGGGACCACAGGCACCCACCACAATGCCCAGCTATTTTTTAAAGACAGGGTCTTGCTCTTCCTCAGACTGGTCTCAAACTCGTGAGCTCAACCAATCCACCCACCTCAGCCTCCCAGACTGCTAGGATCACAGGTGTGAGCCACTGTGCCCGGCCTGAAAATTAATAATTATTTTCTAGTATTGTATACTATCTAGTCTGTACCCAAATTTTCACTGATATCCTAAATGTGTCTTTATAGGAAGTTTTTACAAATAAGAATTCAGTCAAGTTTCAAGAATTGCATGTAGTTATTATATCTCTTTTTATTTTAAAAATAGTTCACCCTTTTGTATGTGAGCAATGTTTTTTCTTATGTGCTATACAAATAGTTGAAGGTTAATTGGCAATGTAACTATAAATAGTAATGCTGCCAGTCTCCTTCAGACAAAAAAACTTTATAGAAAGTAGTCAAATATATTAGGTAAATATAAATATATTAGATAAAGAACTACAAAAGATGTGACCATTTAAATTTTTGTTTTGGGAAACTAGGATTTTAAAAGATATGTTTGAGGGGTAGTATAATCCATGTATGATGGATGGTTCAGAGCAGACTTTGGAGTTGGTAGCCTAGAATTCTAATTCTAGCTTCAGCAATGCTCTGTGATTCTCTGAGCTTCAGTTTTGTTTTTTTTTTCTCAGAATAAAATGGGCATGAATTCTGCTTGTCATGACTGTCATGACATTGCACATAAAAAGTGCTAAGGAAATAGTGGCTGTTATTAACCCTGTGCTTTCTATGAAAAAAAAAAAAAAGAAAGAAAGAAATAGTTCACTTTGAGGCCAGGTGTAGTGACTCATGCCTGTAATCCCAGCACCTTGGGAGGCCAAGAAGGGTGGATTGCCTGAGCTCACAGGTTCAAGACCCCTGTCTCTAAAAATAGCCAGGTGTTGTGGTGGGCACCTGTACTCCCAGCTGGTTTGGAGGCTAAGACCAGAGAATCACTTGAGCCCAGGAGTTTGAAGTTGTTGTGAGCTATGATTTTACAGCACTCTACTGAGGGGAACATAGTGAGACTCTGTCTCAAAAAAAAAAAAAAAAAAAGAAAGAAA
>NW_003852396.1:60072188-60073530 GCF_000181295.1 Otolemur garnettii
GTTGTTTGGCAGGCCCGGGCTGGGTTTGAACCCACCAGCCCAGGTGTATGTGACTGGCGCCCTAGCCACTGAGCTACAGGCGCCATGTCTATATGATGGTTTTCTTGTGGTATCATTTACACTGAAAGTGTACTCTAAAGAGTGATTAGATTCCGGTTAAACATTTCGGCAATATGTTATAGGTATAGCTATGTACTTTGTGATAAACCAAACTACTAGGTTGATGCTAAGTTTGGTAATTGAGGGTGATTACCATCAAATCTCTTCATAAGGATAATTATAGAATAAGCCTGTTCCCCACTATAATTTTTACCATTTTTTTAATAGAAAAAACCCAAACCTTATTAAATAATTGTACTTTATTTTTTTGAGACAGAGTCTCACTCTTTTGCCATGGGTAGCGTGCCATCACAACAAAGTTCATGGCAACCTCAAACTCTTGGGCTCAAGCAATTCTCTTGCCTTCATTTCCCGAGTAGCTGAGACTGCAGGTGCCTACCGCAATACCCAGCTAATTTTTCCATTTTTAGTAGACATGGGGTCTTGCTCTTACTTTGGTTGGTCTCGAACTCTTGTGCTCAAATGATCTACCCACCTCAGCCTCTAAGAGTGCAAGGAGTACAAGTATGAGCCACTCTGCCCAGTCCTGTAGAATAATTTAAAGAGGCTTATTCTGAACCAAGTGGGTATGGCCCAGAGCACCCGTTTTCAAGAGGTTCTGAGAAAATGTTCCTGTAGTAACAGAGTTACAGTTTGGTTTTACACATTCATTTAATATCATAAGTCAATACCTGGAAAACATACATTTGTTAAAGAAGTGAAGCTGTGTCTACAGACTTAGAATGTTTTCACAGAAGAATGTCTGTTAATCAGACACCAGCCACTCCACTAGACATTTATGGATCTGTTAAGTAAATTGACGGGCTGCAGGTGTAGTTTGAGCTTTGTCCCTTGCATGTCCCCAGGCCTGTTAATGGTTAGTATCTGATTGTAAGTAAGAGTAAGAAGAGTAACTCCAAAAGGGAGGGAACATGACAAGGTAGGTGTGTGGGACCTCCCTTCTCCTCAGGACAGGCAAACTCAGCTTTTTCTGGGGTCCCCTTGACCAAAAGGAAGTCTATTTAGTTGGAGGAGGGCCTTAAGAGTTTATTTTAGTTCACAGTTTAGTCATCCATTGGTAAACCGTTTCTGAATTAATAAAATATTTTGTAATTAAACAAATACTTTTCCGTTTCTATATATATATATATTTTTTTTTTTTTGAGACAGAGCCTCAAGCTATCCCCCTGGGTAGAGTGCTGTGGCATTACAGCTCACAGCAACCTCCAACTCCTGGGCTCAA
>NW_003852396.1:60073550-60094414 GCF_000181295.1 Otolemur garnettii
AACCTCCAACTCCTGGGCTCAAGCGAGTCTCCTGTCTCTGCCTCCCAAGTAGCTGGGACCACAGGCGCCCGCCACAACGCCCGGCTATGTTTTGGTTGCAGCCGTCATTGTTGTTTTGGCGGGTCCGGGCTGGGGATTCGAACCCGCCACCTTAGGTGTACGTGGCTGGCACCTTAGCCGGCGCCGAGCCCCGTTTCTATATTAATAGAAAAGAATTTTGTGTGTGTGGAAAAGAACATTTAAAAAGCAATTTAGGGGCAGCACCTGTGGCTCATGAGTAGGGTGCCAGCCCCACATACTGAGGGTGGTGGGTTCAAACCTAGCCCCAGCCAAACTGCAACAAAAACCAGCTGGGCGTTGTGGTGGGCGCCTGTAGTCCCAGCTACTCAGGAGGCTGAGGTAAGAGAATCACCTAAGCCCAAGAGCTGGAGGTTGCTGTGAGCTGTGACGCCCCAGCACTCATCTGAGGGTGACAAAATGAGACTCTGTCTCTTAAAAAAAAAAAAAAGCAATTTAGGAGGCCAGGCGTGATTGCTCATACCTGTAATCCTAGCACTCTGAGAGGCTAAGGTGGGTGGATCACTTGACCTCAGGAGTTCAAGACCAGCCTGAGCAAGAGCAAAACCCTATCTTTACTAAAAAGAGAAAAAGAAAACTAGCTAAGCATAGTAGCTCACATCTATAGTTCCAGCTACTAGAGAGGCTGAAGCAAAAGGATCACTTGAGCCCAAATGTTTGAGGTCGCTGTGAGCTGTGATGTCACGACATTCTACCCAGGGCTACAGAGTGAGACTCTGTCTCAAAGAATAAATAAAAGAGGTGGGAGGATCTCTTGAGTCCAGGAGTTTGAGGTTACAGTGAGCTATGATTACTATACTCTAGCCTGTTTAAAAAAAAAAAAAAAGCAAAATTCTCAATTAAAATGCTAATACTAAAATATCAATAGTGATATATAAGATTTATTTGAAGTTCTTTTTATCCTTAGAATATATCCCAGTAAGAATGTTCAGACAGAATATCACCTAAAATATCACTTGAAATAAGTTTTGTCTCACTGTCGGTATGTTGGCGATTTGTTTTTATTTGGTGTAGTTTGAATGCATCCACTTGTTGGGAACTTAATTTTCATTGCAACAGAGTTGAGAGGTGGGTAATTGAAGAGGTGATTAGGTCATGAGGTCTGTCCTCATGAATGGTTTTAATGTTGTTATCTTCTGGAGTGAATTCCTGATGATGAAAGGGTTAGGATTCGGCCCACCCTTCCCCTCTTTCATACAGGTGCTCTTTTGCCCTTCCACCTTCAGCAATGGGATTATGCAGCAAGAAGTCCCTTGTCAGCTTGGCACCTGTGGCTCAAGTGGCTAAGGCGCCAGCCACATACACCTAAGGCAGCAGGTTCAAATCCAGCCTGGGCCCACCAAACAACAATGATGGCTGCAACCAAAAAAAAATAGCCAGGCGTTGTGGTGGGCGCCTGTGATCCCAGCTACTTGGGAGGCTGAGGCAAGAGATTCACTTGAGCCCAGGAGTTGGAGGTTGCTGTGAGCTGTAATGCCACGGCACCCTACCCAGAGGGACAGCTTGAGGCTCTGTCTCAAAAAAAAAAAAAAAAGAAGTCCCTTGTCCGATGCTGAGCGGATTACAGTATGGTGCCCTTGGACTTCCCAGCCTCTCCAACTATGAGCCAAATAAATTTCTTTTTGCAGTTTTTTTTTGGCAGGGGCTGGGTTTGATCCCACCACCTCTGACATATGGGGCCAGCATATGGGGCTGGCGCCCTACCCCTTTGAGCCACAGGTGCTGCCCAATCTTTTCTTTATAAATTACCTGGTCTGGCTTGGTGCCTGTAGCTCAACAGCTAGGGCGCCAGCCACATACACTGGAGCAGGCAGATTCAAACCTGGCCCGGGCCTGCCAAACAACGACGACTACAACCAAAAAATAGCTGGGCGTTGTGGTGGGCACCTGTAGTCCCAGCTACTTGAGAGGCTGAGGCAAGAGATTCAGTTAAGCCCAAGAGTTGGAGGTTGCTGTGAGCTGTGATGCCAGAGCTCTCTACCCAGGGTGACATAGACTCTGTCTCAAAAAAAAAAAAAAAAAAAAAATTACCTGGTCTATGGTATTCTATTATAAGAACACAAATGACTAGGACACTATTTATTTGTGAACTTCATGCTTGCCCTTTTTATTGTTTTTAAGTGTACAATTGCTGAACTATTTATTTTAATGCTATTTTACCCATAAAGTGTTCACTTAGGGAAGTTTTAGTATTTCTTCTACTTTGACAAGTCTTCCCACATTGATTTTTTTTTTTTTTTTTTTGTAGAGACAGAGTCTCACTTTATCGCCCTTGGTAGAGTGCCATGGTGTCACACAACTCACAGCAACCTCCAACTCCTGGGCTTAGGGGATTCTCTTGCCTCAGCCTTCCGAGTAGCTGGGACTACAAGCACCTGCCACAGCGCTCAGCTATTTTTTTTGTTGCAGTTTGGCTGGGGCTGGGTTTGAACCCACCACCCTTGGTATATGGATGGGGCTGGTGCCCTACACACTGATGCTGCCCCCCACACTGATTTAATAATAGTGTTGAACTAATTATGAAATGTAGAACACAGCAAACAACTTTAATTGTTCCTATCACTTTTTTTGTAAATGATTTTTTATCAAATCTTAGTGTTTGTGTAGGAAATCTAATATACCTGAGCATATTATTTTATTTTTTCCAATTTGGAATTTGATAGTTTAGGCTACCAAAATATTATAGCAGATTTGATGGTTCAAGATAGGATCATGGGTACTGAGAAAGAATATTTGGTTATTTTTTTTAATCAAAGTGATAGCATGTTTTAAATAAATACAAATGATAGGAACAGTTTTGTAAGAAACTAGAGTTTTCTTGTAAATAATTTATTTTAATTAACCAATTGCATAATAAATGAAAACCTAGGCAGAGAAGATTGTTTCACTGAGGTTTGGAATCTCTACTACGCAAAAAATATATGCAGAAAAGAAAGAATCAGCAATTTGACACAGGAATAGCCACATTTTAACTTTATATTATTAAATATTTGGCAGTGTTTTCATGCATCCTTGTATTTGTATGTTATCTGGTTAATAAGCCCAACAAAACTGAGTAAACTTTGCCAAAATTTATATCACTTCACAGCTTTCTTTCAGGCTTAGGTACTCTAAACCAAGAAAAAATTAACATTCCTGAGCAGCGCCTGTGGCTCAGTGAGTAGGGTGCTGGCCCCATATACAGAGGGTGGTGGGTTCAAGGCTGGCCCTGGCCAAACTGCAACAAAAAATAGCCAGACATTGTAGCGGGTGCCTGTGGTCCCAGCTACTCGGGAGGCTGAGGCAAGAGAATCACCTAAGCCCAGGAGTTGGAGGTTGCTATGAGCTGTGATGCTAGGGCACTTTACTGAGGGTGACAAAGTGAGACTCTGTCTCTAAAAAAAAAGAAAAAAAAATTAACATTCCTCCTACCTTCCACTACTTGCTATACACACTAAAGTTTTCTCCTTTTCTGTGTTTACCTTTTTCTGATTCTAGATCAAAGTTGTATTTTATTTTAAGACAAACTGACTCTTTTTTGCCCTTGAAAAACAAAAACCGCAACATACACAGTGGTTTTCTCAATCATTGTTGCTGCTAATATGGTTTCAATAACTCATATTAGTTATAAAACTTTTTTTTTTTGAGACAGAGTCTCACTCTATTGGTCAGGTTAGAGTGTGATAGTGTCCTAGCTCATAGCAACTTCAAACACTTGGGCTTGAGTGACCCCTTTGCCTTGGCCTCCTCAGACTAAAGTAGCCTCTCCTTTGCTCAGGCTGGTCTTGAACTCCTAAGCTCAAGCAATGCACCCACTTCAGACCCTCAGAATGGTAGGATCCCAGCCATGAGCCACCTCGCCCGGCAGTTACAAATCTTAACTAAAATAACTATCTTTATTGACAGAAGAAACTAGAAACGGTACTGAGACTTGTCGGTCATATATAAACATTATTTTACCAAACAAAGCTCATAATTACACATAACACAAGTATAGCCACATACATTGTTTCTACCCCTAAGTGGCAAGAATGAAGAAGTTCAAAAACATGATCCAAAGATAACCCATTTTATACCACATGCAAATAAGAAGCAAACGATATAAAATTAAAATAATACTCTCCAGTTTGCGTTTCAGTATGTAATCTCACAAATTAGCTAAGAATTCAATGATTTTTTATTTTATTTTTTGAGACAGAGTCTCACTATGTTGTCCTCGGTAGAGTGCTGTGGCATCACAGCTCACAGCAACCTCAAATTCTTGGGCTCAAGTGATCCTCTTGCCTCAGCTTCCCAAGTAGCTGGGGCTACAGGCGCCTGCCACAACACCTGGCTACTTTTTTGTTGCAGTTGTTATTGTTGTTTAGCAGGCCCGGGCCAGTTTCGAACCTGCCAGCCCCGGTGTATGTGGCCAGTGCCCTAACCACAGAGCTATAGGTGCTGAGCCAAGAATTTAATGATTATTGTTTAATATTATTCCATGGATTTTAGTTCTCTAAAGACATGAGAAATAATGTTCAATATATTGTCCTACAAAATACATTTACACTTCACATTAAGAGCTTCTCAGAATTATGACTCAATTTAATTAAAGACACATTCATATTTTTATGATCTGTCTGTTACTTGAGTTTCGATATGAAGTAAAATAGAAAAAAAATTTTTTTTGAGACAGAGTCTCACTTTGTCTCACCCCTGGTAGAGTGCCTAGGTATCATAGCACACAGCAATGTCAAACTCGTGATTCTCTTGCCTCCCAAGTAGCTGAGACAATGCCTGGCTATTTTTAGAGATGGAGTCCCACTCTAGCTCAAGCTGGTCTTGAACTTGTGAACGAACTCAGGCGATCGGCCCACCTTGGCCTTCCAAAGTGCTGGGATTATAGGTGTGAGCCACTGTACCTGGCCTTAGTAACCGTTTTTATTAATTTCCAGTTTAATTCTTCCTGTGTGTATGTGAATATTGTTCTGTTTTGTTTTGTTTTGCAAAAATGAGCAATACAAATATTTCATCTTATTTCTTATACAAAAGTTACACAATTATACACTTTTTTTCCCACTTAGTATATCATGGAATTCACTTCCTTCTTATAGTGAGTGGCATGATGAAAACAAAGATTTTCATCATTCTTTTTTTATATACTTGCACAGTACTCCACTGTATGAATCTATAATTTTCTCCAACCCTACCGGTGGATATTTGCCTGGTTTCCAATCATTTGCTGTATAGATAATGTTTCAGCAAATAATCTTGTATATATGTTCTTTTATATTTGTGAATCTGCATATTTAAGGTACAGTCTTAAAAATGGGATTGCTGAATCAAAAAGTGTATGCATGTGTAATTTTATGAAGTTCCCTTCTATGAAATTTATAAAATTGTGCCGTTTTGCACCTGCAAATTAGTGTACTTATTTTTACCATAGCCTCTTTAATAAAGTATGTTGCCAAATTTGGACTTTTTCCTGGGTAAGAAGTGGAATATCAGGTCAGTTTTATTAATATTCCTTTCCTTTTTTTTTTTTTTCTTTTTGAGACAGAGTCTCACTTTGTCACCCTCAATGTGCTATGGCATCATAGCTCACAGCAACCTCAAATTCTTGGGCTCAAGTGATTCTCTTGCCTCAGTCTCCTAAGTAGCTGGGACTACAGGCTCCCGCCACAACGCCTGGCCTCGTATTTCTTTTCTTACCAGTGAGGCTGTGTATCTTTTTAGACATTAAAGGATTATTTACTGTCTTTTACTCTGGAATCTTCTGTTCATGACTTTTTTCCTGTCGTATTTTTTGTTCCTCATTGTCTTGAGTTTTAAAAACTCTATCTATGTTAGAGAGATTAAACTTTGGAGTATTATATAGGTTGCAAATATTTCATCATTATTTCTCATTTTTAATATATTTTTAAAATTGTTAATATTATTATCATTTTAATTTAATGTGCTTTTTTTTTGAGACAAAATCTCACTCTGTCACCCTGGATAGAGTGCAGTCATGTCATAATAGCTCACAGCAACCTCAGCCTCTTGGCTTGAGGCCTCCCAAGTAGCTAGGACTACAGGTGCCCACCATAATACCTGGCTAATGTTTCTATTTTTTTAGTAGAGACAGGGTCTCGCTCTTGCTGGGGCTGGTCTAGAATTCCTGAGCTCAAGCAATCCACCCGCCTCAGCCTTAGCCACCAAGCCCAGCCATTATTATCATTCATTTGCTAATGGTGCCAATAATATCAGGTCACAGCAACCTCAAACTCTTGGGCTTACACGATTCTCTTGCCTCAGACTCCCAAGTAGCTGGGACTACAGGTGCCTGCCACAATGCCCAGCTATTTTTTTTGTTGCAGTTGTCATTAGTGTTTAGCAGGCTCGGGCCAGGTTCAAACCTGCCAACCCCAGTGTATGTAGCTGGTGCCTAACACTGACCTACAGGCACCAAGCCATGTAAATAATTAAAAAAAAATTTTTTTGGAGTTGGAGGTTGCTGTGAGCTGTAATGCCACGGCACTCTACCCAGGGGGACAGCTTGAGGCTCTGTCTCAAAAAAAAAAAAAAAAAAAAATTTTTTTTTTTTAAATTTTTGAGATAGAGTTTCACTTTGTTACCTGGGTAGAGTGCTATGGCATCATAGCACACAGCAACATCAGACTTTTGGTCTTGAGCAATCCTCTTGCCTCAGCCTCCAAAGTAGCTGGGACTATAGATGGGAGCCACTATACTTGGCTAGTTTTTTTCTATTTTTAGTAGAGATGGGGGTCTTGCTGGCCTGGCTTAAAAAAAAATTATATAGCACATTTGTTGCTTCTGTATTTTGAGTCTTGTATAAAATGAACTTCTCCACTCTAGTTGTCTCATTTTTTGAACTTAGATATTATTGGCAGCATTAGAAAATAAAAATATAGTCCCAGCACTTGGGAGGCAGAGGCGGGTAGATTGCCTGAGCTCCCGGTTCGAGACCAGACTGAGCCAGAGTGAGACCTCGTCTCTAACAAATAGCCGGGCGTTGTGGTGGGCAACTGTAGTCTCAGCTACTTGGGAGGCTGAGGCAGGAGAATCACTTGAGCCCCAAAATTAGAGGTTGCTGTGACTAAGACACCACGGTACTCTACCAAAGATGACCATGTGAGACTCTGTTCCCCTCAAATAAAAAAGAAAATAAAAATATAGGATATCCACTTAAATTTGAATTTCAGATAAACAACGAATACTTTTTTTTTTTTTTAATGTAAGTCTGTCCCAATGGGCAAATGTAGACAAATCCCCTAACTGGGGAAAACTCTGTAAAACAAAAAACAAAAAAAGAACATTTTTCTGTGTAGCCAAGATAACAACACTATCACTCCTAAATTAACAATTCCTTAACATCATCTAACATCTAGAACATATCAAACAGAGAAACATTCCAATTGTTTCCTTTGTAGCTGGATTGTTTAAACCAGGAGTGTTAAAGCTTTTGGCTTCTGTGGACCACATTGGAATGTGAAGAGTTGGCTTAGGCCACACATTAAATACACAAACACTAATGAAAGCTGATGAGCAGGAAAAAAAAAGTCCATGAATAAATTTTGTGATATCTGCCAGCACAGGTAAGCAAAAGTCCTCATATAAGAATTCCAATTATGGCTGAGTGCAGTGGCTCACATCATAATCCTAGCACTCTGGGAGGCAAGGGCTGGTGGATTGCCTGAGTTTACACATTCGTGCCCCCATCTCTAAAAATAACCAGGCATTGTGGCAGGCACCTGTATTCCCAGCTACTCGGGAGGCTGAGGCAAGAGAATCACTTGAGCCCAGGAGTTTGAGGTTGCTGTGAGCTATGATGGCACTCTACCTGAGGGTGACAAAGTAAAACTCTGTCTGAAAAGAAAAGAAAGAAAGAAAGAGAAGAAAAGAAAAAGAATTCACATTATGCAGCAGCTCATTCAGAGTCTTTTAAAATTGCTGAACAGGTCCCAAGTTTGTGACCACTAATATCGAAAATGTACCTCTGTGCCTTCCAGGTCCATCTTTTTTTTTTTTTTTGAGACAGAGCCTCAAGCTGTCACCCTGGGTAGAGTTCTATGGTGTCACAGCTCACAGCAACCTCCACCTCCTGGGCTTAAGTGAGTCTCTTGCATTAGCCTCCCACGTAGCTGGGACTACAGGAGCCCACCACAGCACCCAGCTATTTTTTGGCTGTAGTTGTCGTTGTTGTTTGGCAGGCCTGGGCTGGATTCGAACCCGCCAGCTCTGGTGTATGTGGCTGGTGCCTTAGCTGCTTGAGCTACAGGCGCCAAGCCCCAGGTCCATCTTAATGAAAGACCCACTCACTTAGACTTCCCCTTCAATCTATGTACTCTTAGCACCCACTCGGGCTGGTATTAATGAAAGTGCTGCTGGTGGTTGGTGCAATGGCTCTCTCACCTGTCATCCTGGCATTCTGGGAGGCCAAGGCATGTGGATTGATTGCCAGAGCTTGTGATTTGGGGATCAGCCTGACTAAAAGTGAGGTAGGCCTTGTGGTAGGTTCCTGTAGTCCCAGTTACTTGGGAGGCTGAGGCAAGAGGATTACTTGGCCCCAAGAGGTTGAGGTTGCTGTGAGCTATGAGACCACTGCACTCTACCCAGGATGACAGAGTAAGACTCTCTGTCATAAAAATAAATAAAATAGGCTGGCCTTAAAGGCTCTGGGAGACTGAGGCGGGTGGATTGCTTGAGCTCATGAGTTTAAAACCAGCTTGAGCAAGAGTGAGACCCTGTCTCTACTAAAAATGAAAAACTGAGGCAAGAGGATCGTTTGAGGTCAAGAGTTGGAGGTTGCTATGAGTTATGAGGCCACGACACACTACTAAGGGTGACAAAGTGAGACTCTGTCTCAAATTAATAAATAAAAATAAAATAACTTGCCAATGCTGTTGGCATGTTACTTAATTTTATTATTATTTTTATTTATTTATTTTTTTGAGACAGAGACTCATTATGTTGCCCTCGGTAGAGGGTTGCAGCTCACAGCAACCTCAAATTCTTGGGCTTAAGTGGTTCTCTTGCCTCAGCCTCCCAAGTAGCTGGGAATACAGGTGCCTGCCACAATGCCTGGCTATTTTTTTTTTTTTTTAAGAGACAGAGTCTCACTTTGTCGCCCTCGGTAGAGTGCTGTGGCATCACAGCTCACAGCAACCTCCAGCTCTTGGACTTAGGTGATTCTCTTGCTTCAGCCTCCCAAGTAGTTGGGACTACAGGCACCAGCCACAACACCCAGCTATTTTTTTGTTGCAGTTTGTCCAGGACCAGGTTTGAACCTGCCACCCTCAGTATATGGGCAGCACCCTACTCACTGAGCCATAGGCGCTGCCCTGGCTCCTTTTTTGTTGTAGTTGTCATTGTTGTTTAGCAGACCTGGGCCTGCCAGCCCTGGTGTATGTGGCTGATGCTCTAACCACTGAGCTATAGGTGCTGAGCCTATTATTATTTTTAGAGATAGGGTCTTTCTCTGTCACTGAGGCTAGAGTATAGTGGCATCATCATAGCTCACTACAACCTCAAACTTCTGGGCTCAATCCCTTCTCCTGCCTCAGCCTCCCAAGTAACTGGGACTATGGGCAGGCATCACCACGCCTGGCTAGTTTTTCTGTCTCATACAGGTGGGTTCTCACTCTTGCTCAAGATGATCTCAGACTCCTGGCCTCAAGCGATCCTCCCACCTCCGCCTCCCAAGTGCTGGATTACAGGTGTGAGCCACCATGCCTGGCTGTTGCTGGTATTTTAGACATGTTGTTTTATATTTTTTAAATATCCTGGTATCCTGTAATCACCTTAGGCTGCCTGTCTGGGTGGTCCAAGTTTTCTTTCAAGGTTTTCTTTCATTAATCACTACTTTTATTAGTGGCGTAGATTTTTTTATTTTTTTGAGACAGAGCTTCATGCTGTCCCCCGGGTAGAGTGCCGTGGCATCAAAGCTCACAGCAACCTCCAACTCCTGGGCTCAAGCGAGTCTCCTGCCTCAGCCTCCCAAGTAGCTGGGACCACAGGTGCCTGCAACACTGGTTGCAGCTGTCATTGTTGTTTGGCGGTGGTGGGCTGGGGCTGGGATTGAACCTGCCATCTTAGGTGTATGTGACTGGCGCCTTAGCCACTTGAGCCACAGGGACCGAGCCGTGGCATAGATTTTTTATGAGCTGTTCTTCACTCTATTTTATTTATTTATTTTAAGACAGAGCCTCAAGCTGTTGCCCTAGGTAGAGTGCTGTGGCATCATAGCTCACAGCAACTTCCAACTCCTGGGCTCAAGCGATTCTCTTGCCTCAGCCTCCCAAGTAGCTGGAACTACAGCACCTGCCACAATGCCCAGCTATTTTTTTTTTTTTTTGATTGTAGTTGTCATTGTTATTTGGCAGGCCAGGGCTGGATTCAAACCCGCCAGCTCTGGTGTGTGTGGCTGGCACCTTAGCTACTTGACTACAGGCGCTGAGCCAATCATTTTATTTTAAATGTGCAATTTTGCTGAAGGTATTTTATTAAAATATATTGCACTATAGCAGAAATGTGTGTATGTGCCTATGTTCTTATCCTTATTCCACAGTTTTGCACTTTATTTTATTTATTTATTTATTTATTTTTGTTGTTGTTGTTGCAGTTTTTGGCTGGGGCTAGGTTTGAACCCCCCACCTCCGGCATATGGGGCCGGTACCCTATTCTTTGAGCCACAGGTGCCATCCTGCACTTTAATTTTAATCACTTTTATCACAGAGATCTCTCCACATTAACACATAAAGTTCTTTTATTTTTATAATTATTAATATTGCTTCTCGGCCTTTTGGCTAAGATCAAGTGTAGTATTTTTACAGTTATTACACATAGGATTCACTTGTATGGAGTACCTATCATTGTACCTATGATGGTTTGTTCCACTTGTTCCCTACTGATAGGTAGATCAGTGCTAATCTTCCTATTACAAATAATGCCCTGATAAATAACGATACACATAATGTTTCTATTTTTGCAGATGTTTTCAGTACAGATTCTATGTAATTAGATTGTTGACTCAAAGGCTAAATACATTGGTCATTTTGGTAAACATTAGCTATTTCTAATTTCAGTAACTTTTGTCATTTTCCACTCACCAGGGATGGTTGAGAGTTCCCATTTCCCCAGAGTCTTGCTACATAGTATATTGTCAGATTTTTGGATTTCTGCCACTCTGGTAAGTGAGAAGTGGTAACACAGCACGATGTTGTTTTGCATTTCTTTTATTATAAGTGAAGTTGAGAAATTTTTCATAAGTTAAAAATACAAGACATCTGTAGTCTCCTGTAAACTCTATTCCTGGCATTTGCCCATTATTCTACTGGGTGTTAGTTACTTCTCAGTTTCTAGGAACTCTTTATATAGAAGGGATATTAGCCTTCTGTGATGTAAATTCCATATATTTCTCCTCCACCAGGTGTTTTTATGTGGCACCTTATCAGATCAACTGAGCCAGAAATAATCATCTCTAAATTTCTTATAACAAGTCTCACACACTACCTTATCTTATATTTGCATTCATATTTTATTGCTTCTATGAGATTATATTATGTACTCTCAAATACAGTGCTAGTGCTTTTTTTTGGCCGGCCCCAGGTTTTAACCTGCCACCTCCGGTATATGGGGCCAGTGCCCTATTCCTTTGAGCCACAGGTGCCACCCAGGGCTAGTGTTTTTTTCTTTGACAACTTTTTACTTTAATAAAACCCTGCATGGTTGTCCTAGTTAGATGCAAAATTCAGAGTCAAAATATATTTTCTGTTAAGCAAATACAAAATCTTTCTCTTTCTTGGGGTATTTTTCCTGTTTTTTTTTTTTTTTTAGTTTGCCTTACCTCATTATTATTTTTTTGCAGTTTTGGCCAGGTCTGGGTTTGAACCCTCCACCCCCGGTATATGGGGCCGGAGCCCTATTCCTTGAGCCACAGGCACTACCCATTACCTTATTATTATTATTAGTTTTTAGTTGAATTGTAGCTGGGTGCAGTGGCTCATGCTGGTAATCCTAGGTCTAGGTGGATGGATTGCTTGAGCTCAGAAGTTCAAAACCAGCCTGAGCAAGGGTTAAACCCCTTCACTACTAAAAAAAATAGAAAAATTAGCCAGGTGCTGTGGAGGGTGCCTGTAGTTCCAGCTACTTGGGAAGCTGAGGCAGGAGGATTGCTAGAGCCCAAGAGTTTGACGTTGCTGTGAGCTATGATGATGCCACAGTACTCTACCCAGGGCTATAAAGTATGACTCTATCTCAAAAAAACCAAACCAAACCAGAGTAAAAATTGTATATATTGATGGCGTACAATATGAAGTTTGGAAATATATAAATATGGCAAGCTAATTAATATATGCATACCTCACATACTTTTTTTGTAGTTTTTGGCTGGGACTGGGTTTGAACCCGCTGCCTCCGGCATATGGGGCCAGCACCCTACTCCTTTGAGCCTCAGGCGCTGCCCATATTTATTTTTTGTTGGTGAGATACAGTATTGTTGAATGAATTAAAAAGCATTCAAAATTTTGTTTTAGCTGTTGCTTGAGATTTGTAAATAATCAAGTAGAGCTTAGAGATTTGCCCTGTATTATAGTTATTTAACATTTTTAGAATTTATATAGTTCATTCCTTTCATTAACTCTCAACCCAGTCTAAGAGCTGAAAATAATTCTGATACCAAAATTGTACAAGGTTGGCATCTAAAAGCCAATTTTACTTATGAACAAAGTTAGAAGAATCCAAAATTGAAATCAGCAAATTGAAAATGGCATCAAACTTAAAAGAAAATATAAAATACAAGATAATTAGGTTACAACTATAAAATATTGAAGAACAACTCTTTTACAACTATAAAATATTGAAGAACAACTCTTGCACTGGTCACTTAGACCTCGCAATTGCCAAACACAATGATCAATTCAATCTTCTTCTTTTATTTGATCAACCAGTAACTTTTTCTTTTTTTTTGAGACAGAGTCTCAGTCACTCTGGGTAGAGTTCTGTAACATCATAGCTCACAGCTACCTTAAACTCCTGGGTTTAAGAGATCCTCCCACCTCACCCTCCCAAGTAGCTGTGACTACAGGCACTAGCCAGGATGCCTGGATAATTTTTCTATTTTTAGTAGAGGCAGGGGTCTTTCTGTTGCTCAGACTAATCTCAAACTCCTGAGCTCAAGCGATCCTCCCACCTTGGCCTCCCAGAGTGCTAGGATTACAGGCCCGAGCCACTGTATCCAGCACAACTAGTATCCTTTTTTGGTTTTGTTGTTGAAGATTCATTGAGGGTACAGAAGACCAGGTTACAGTGCTTGCATTGCATTTGTTAGGTAAAGTTCCTCTTATAATTGTGTCTCACCTCTAAGAGATATGTCACACACTGTGACCCCCATCTCTCCCTTCCTTCCCTCTCTTAGTTCCCCCATCCCCCCGCCCCCTACTATGTACTAGGTCATCAATTATCCGTATCAGAATTGAGTACATTGGATTTTTTTAAAAAACCGGGCAGAGGGGAGGGGAGGCATAGGGAGGGCAGAGGAGGGGGAAGGAGGGGGGGCAGGGTAGAATGGAGGGGCTGGATTCTTGCTTCTCCATTCTTGTGATGCTTTACTAAGAAGAATGTGTTTCAACTCCATCCAGGTTAATAATCTTTTGAATGAGTGGATTACCACTTTCATTTGGAAATATTTTTTTCACTTGACATCCGGAACACAAGTTTCTTGGTTTTGCCACTACCTCATTAGCCACAATTATGTAAATGTGTCCGTGTGTGTGTGTCAGACAATACCACTCATATAACACATACAATACTATTAACACATACAGTGCTTCTGTTCCAATTTTGCCACTTGCAATGTTTCCATGAATCCCCTAGGTGGCAGACAAATACAAGTTTTACCTAACAATTAAGCAAACTTGGTAAACACATTGCTCCCTGGTCACAAATCATTTCAGAAATATTAATCAGAATTCTAGAATATAGTCCAACTATATTTACCATATTATTAAGAAACTGACTTTTTATAATTTATATGAGCATTTTATTGGAAAAATGAATGGCAAAATTTTCTTTTTTTTTTTTGCGACAGAGTCTCACTATGTCACTCTGTGTAGAGAGCTGTGGCGTCACAGCTCACAGCAACCTCAAACTCTTGGGCTTAAGCAATTCTCTTGCCTCAGCCTCCCAAGTAGCTGGGACTACAGGCGCCCACAACAATGCCCAGCTATTTTTTGGTTGTAGTTCTCATTGTTGTTTGGCAGGCTGGGGCTATGTTTGAACCTGCAAGCTCTAGTGTATGTGGGTGGCGCCCTAGCCACTGAGCTACGGACACTGAGCCTGAATGGCAATTTTTATTTGTTTTATTTTTTATTTTTTGAGACAGAGCCTCAAGCTGTCCCCCTGGGTTGAGTGCCATGGCATCACAGCCCATAGCAACCTTTAACTCCTGGGCTCAAGTGAGTCTTCTGCCTCAGCCTCCCAAGTAGCTGGGACCACAGGCACCTGCCACAATGCCCAGCTATTTTTTGGTTGCAGCTGTCATTGTTGTTTGGTAGGCCCGGGCTGGATTCGAACCCGCCACCTTAGGTGCATGTGTCTGGTGCCTTAGCCACTTGAGCCATAGGTGCCGAGCCGGCAATTTTTAAATTGCTGAACAATCATTGTAATTATGCACACATATTCATCATCCTAACAGTTAGAAATGTATCTGCTGTATATGAAAACTATAGGTTGTCCCAAAAGTCCTCCCTAAAGTTGCCACACATAGGGAAAAATGGGAAATTGTAGTCAAATGTAGCTTTATCTGCGAAATATTTATTACAAAATTTTATAAGAGGCTGCTAATGTGTAGAGAGTATTTTGTAAAATTTGATAATGAATATTTTGCAAATAAAGGTACTTTTAGCTATAATTTCCCATTTTCCCTATGTGTGGCAACTTTAGGGACGACTTCTGGAACTCACTGTTGTTTAGGTTTTTATTTGGAATTTTTAAAACAAAATTAATTAAACATAGCTGATTTTAAAAGAAGCTCTACTGAGCAATTAATAGAATTTTTAAAAATCTCTGGAGATTTCTATGGTTATGTTTAATTTAAAATTCATGTCAGGACAGGTGCAATGGCTCATGCCTGTAATCCTAACACTCTGGGAGGCTGAGGCAGGTGGATTGCTTGAGCTCAGGAGCTCAAGACCAGCCTAAGCAAGAGCAAGACCGCATCTCTGACAATGAGCATCTTTGGGCATTGTGGCTGGCTCCTGTAGTCCCAGCTATTTGAGAGGCTGAGGTAAGAGGATCTCTTGAGCTTCAGAGTTTGAGGTTGCTGTGAGCTCTGATGATGCCATGGCACTCTACCAAGGGTGACAGAGTGAGATTCTGTCTCAAAAATAATTTCATATAATAGTTAAAATTGGTCATAAAAGAGCCAGGCATAATGGTGCAAACAATAGTCCTAGCTACTTAGGAGGCTGAGGGCAGAGGATGGCTGGAGCTCAGGAGTTCAATGCAGCAGTGAGCTATAATCTTGACTTTGGAACAGAGAGTTTCCTTGTCTCAAAAAAAAAGAAAAATTAACTTGGGCTCGGTGCCCAGGCACAATGGTTAGGGCACCAGCCACATACACTGAGGCTGGTGGGTTTGGACCTGGCCTGGCCATCTAGACAACAATGACAACAGCAACAAAAAAAGCCGGGCATTGTGGTGGCGCCTGTGGTTCTAGCTACTTAGGAGGCTGAAGCAGGAGAATCACTTACACCCAGGAGTTTGAGGTTGCTGTGAGCTGTGACACCACAGCACTCTACCCAGGGCAACATAGTGAGACTCTGTTGCCACACACACAAAAAATAATAAATAAATAAAAATAAAAAAATAAATTAATTCGGTCATAAAAGGCTGGGTGTATGGGCGGTGCCTGTGACTTAAAGGAGTAGGATGCCAACCCCATATACCGGAGGTGGCAGGTTCAAACCCAACCCCGGCCAAAAAAAAAAAAAAAAAGAAGACTGGGTGTATGTTATATATACACTTGCTATAAATACATCAACTGTACCCCACCTTCTCACCCTCATAGCCATATTTCCTAATGTTTCTTTCTGCTTTTTATATTATGATCTATTTTACAGAAAAGGTTAACAGGCACATGATGACAGCTATGTAGAGGGATGGGCAAATATTTTAAAAGCTTGTGTGAGAGGGACACAGAGATGCCTGAGATTTTATTTTTAAAGTATTTATAGAACTTGCAACTAGTGTATTCTCCATGTGCGTGACGAAGCTGACTTGAGTGACTATTGACCCGTCTGGAATTAGAATGTTAATTAAACACATCCTTTACACATTTCCTAAATTAAATCTGACTCTATTGCTTGAGTTTAAAATGATTTGAAAAAAGTAAAATCACGGGAGATAATCAGTTAAAAATAATCTGGATATTATTAAATTATATCCATTGTTCTAACCATTTTTTAAACTTTCTTAAATTCACTAAAGCACTCAAATATTGGTGAAAACTGAGGGAGGAAAAAAAGCCAATCTCAATACTTTGGAAAATTATTTTTATTTCAAAAAGTCCCTTTTAGTATTCAGTCATCTTTTTGTTATCTAGTGAATATTAGGCGCATACTATTTTGATTTATGTGGAAGGCTATTTTTTTTTTCTTTGAGGCTCTGACTCAGTCGCCTGGACTAGAGCGCAATGGTCTGATCATAGCTCACTGCAACTTCAAATTCCTGGGGCCCTCCTGCCTCAGTCCCTAAGTACCTGGGACTATAGACAGGAGCCGCCATTCCCAGCCAATTTTAAGTTTTGTAGAGACATGGTACCATTGTGTTGTCCAGGCTGGTCTCAAACTTCTGGGCTCAAGGGATCCTCCTGCTTAAGCCTCCCCAAATGCTAGGATTATAGGTGTAAGCCACCACACCTGGCTTTATTTCTGGTTTTAAAAGATGTGGAGCCAGTACTAACCAGTATGACAGACTTTACTACCTCCTAATGCCTCCTAAAAGAAAAAGCTAAATGTTTTGGTCAATGTTGGGCACCTGAATCAGAATCTACCCAATAGATAACACTCCACACTGATGAATAAAACAATCTAATCATATATTCCCTACTTGAAAGGTTGACACTCAGAGAGAGAGAGAGAGAGAGAGAATGTGGACACTGATATAACCAATCTTAGCATTGCCTTGGTTGTAAAATGGTTCAACAATTTTAAACCATACACGTCCTTATAGTCAAACTCCTTTTTCCTTAAGACTGAATGAACCTTTGTTCTTTCCAACCTAAAGTAAGACACAACCACATTTTGACAAATTGTTAATTCATGCCCTCCTTCCTCCTCTTTTTCTGTGCTCCCTCACCTTTTTTTGTGAGCCTGTTCACCAACTGATTCATCTATAAGAGAAGTAATTTTAAAAAAAAAGATTTTACCAACTCCAAAAACTACTTGCTGTTTTTAAAAATAATGAATATTTTTGAACTTTGCTTCCACAACTTCAGTATCCTTTGTCTTAGGAATCATATAAAGGATTTATTCATTTTCTTGGAGAAAAATCCACCATCTCCATAAATTTACATTATTTAAAATGCCATGTCTGTTTTCAGCACATGAATTTGACCCACAAAGGGCTCTCAGTAAAGCATGTGTCCTCATAATCTTTGGTATAATAATATTCTGCACGGTAGTACAATGCTACTACTATATTCTGTGGGGCGACTTTCGTCCAAAGACTCTTCTAAATGCCTTTTATGAGGCAAGAAATACTTAGACTTGATGATGGTCGTTTCATTGTTTACTAGTAATAGTACACAGAGGATGGAATGTGCTATCCCTGGCACGAAGAGTTCTCCTGGCAGTTCACGGAGAATAAAATGTCTTCATGCTTCGATGACTAAAGAGAAAACACTTGTGGAAAGGAGAGCAAGTAAAGGTCCAAGAAGTATGTATTTATTATCTTTGTTCTGGTTAGTTGGAACTCTTTGTCCATGAGGTCATCGTTTTGATCCTAATGTGGCTCATTTATCTCTGCTGGCTTCCTTAATCATAGTGTGCCCCTCACCCCAGGCAACTGCTTGACAAATGTCTTTTCTTGAGCAAAAGGGGCCCTACCAGGAGAATAAAATACTCTAAGCAAATTAACTACAGTCATTAAAAAAAGAATTTAAAATACTTGTCCAATTAACAATGAGTTAACAGGGTTATTTTCATCTGGGCACTAGTTAGTCTGATAGAAAGGCCCTGCCAGAGGTAAAAAGCTACCTAACAGGTATTTTTTATTTTAAAAATAAAAGAAACACTATTTGGGTGATGAGCATACTTATCGTCCTGACTAAAGCATTATAAAAGCTATCTATATGACAGAAACAGTTGTACTCCTTAATATTTTGAAATTATAGAAAAGAAAAGAATTTAGGATAAAAAGTTAAATTTTAAAAAAGAAAGGCAATGCCTCTGTATACACAGACAAAGCAATACCTAAATAATTCTAGATGAGCAATTAATTGATCTATGTCAATGGTGGTGAGATTTCCCAAATGTATTTCATGATGTGTCAATCAATTTACAGACAAAGCCTTATTAAAATGAAGGAATCAAGGGTTTTAATCAAAGGGTTTAAGATAATAACAGATTAAAGTTTTGAGCACTCGAGTCCTACATTGAAGTCATTTGTTTGAAGTACACAAAACCACAGAAAAAATAGTGACAATTTTTAGTCCTTTGGCCACCTTGTTCACATAATTATTAGTAAAATAATTGATGTCATCATGTGTCAGAAAAGATATGAAATATCTTCTAGAACTTAACTTGGAATTACAGCTATGTGAAAATTGATGATGATTGCTAGGGCGGTGCCTGTGGCTCAGTGAGTAGGGCCCCGGCCCCATATAACAAAGGTGGTGGGTTCAAACTCAGCCCAGGCCAAACTGCAACAACAACAACAAAAAATAGCCAGGCGTTGTGGCGGGCACCTGTAGTCCCAGCTACTCAGGAGGCTAAAGCAGGAGGATCGCCTAAGCTCAGGAGTTGGAGGTTGCTGTGAGCTGTGATCCCACAGCACTCTACTGAGGGCAATAAAGTGAAACTCTGTCTCTAAAAAAAAAAAAAAGAAAAAGAAAACTGATGATGATTGCTGTAGTATTATTCAACAATAAATCAAAATTTAGGCTTTTTAGTAAAATAATTATGTAATGAATTGTCTCTTTTTTTTTTTTTTTTTTGAGACAGAGCCTCAAGCTGTCCCCCTGGGTAGAGTGCTGTGGCATTACAGCTCACAGCAACCTCCAACTCTTGGGCTCAAGCGAGTCTCCTGCCTCCGCCTCCCAAGTAGCTGGGATCACAGGCGCCCGCCACAACGCCTGGCTATTTTTTGGTTGCAGCCGTCATTGTTGTTTGGCGGGTCCGGGCTGGGGATTCGAACCCACCACCTTAGGTGTACGTGGCTGGCGCCTTAGTCGGTTGAGCTATAGGTGCCGAGCCAATGAATTGTCTCTTAAAGTGAAATTCTGATAAAGAATCCAGTAAGGGAGTCAAATAAAATTATGTGCAATTTTTATAAATGACAAAACTCAAACAAACATAATTTACTCTAAAAAAGTTTTCATTCTGGAATGAAATTTTTTGTGCAGTATATATGGACACACAAGAAGTTAGTCACATTGTATTATTGTATGAATCTCAGCTATAAAATAATTTGCTTTCACATTTTTGAAATCTAAGTTTTTTGTGATGGATGACAAGTTTGGGGACAGTATCTGCTGTCCTCTTACTCCCACTTGCACCATGGCTCTTTTTTTTTTTTTCTCAGTAGAGTGCTGTGGTGTTACAGCTCGCAGCAAACTCAAACTCTTGGGCTTAAGTGATTCTCTTGCCTCAGCCTCCCAATACAGGTGCCCACCACAACACCCGGCTATTTTTTTTGTTGCAGTTGTCATTGTTGTTTTAGCTGGCCCAGGCTGGTTCCAATCCACCAGCCTTGGTGTATGTGCCCAGCTGGCGCCCTACCCACTGAACTATAGGTGCTGCCTGCTCAGGCTGATCTTGAACTCCTGAGCTCAAGTAATCCACCCACCTCAGCCACAGAGTGCCAGGATTACAGGCTTGAGCAACCATGCCCGGCCTCAGAAAAAATGTTTAAAGATCATTAATTAAATTATTTTCAAAAGAAGTTGAAAGCACAGTAAATATATTCTTTTTTTCACTTTGTTGTTTTGATCAACATAATTCAAGTGTGCCATTGAAGTTTAACTATAGATTCAAGTGTGCCGTGAGATACAGGTTGAAAAGCACTGCTCTGTATGGTAGTCAGAGTGATTCTGCTAAAAGGTAGCCAGGTCCTGTCACTCCTGTCACTCAAAACCCTCCAATTACTTCCAATTCTATTCAGAATTAAACCAGATTGTAGTATATGTGGGCTACCCCACTACTTGAAAGAGATGAGATCAATAGGTCCTCAATCCCTAAACGGAAACATTTCCTAGTCTGCTGTGATCCAATTTAGCAACAGTGGGAAAGTCAGAAGAATGTTAACTCAGAAAAAGTACAATTTGACTTCTTTGAATCTAGACCAATTGTCCCTGTCAGAGTTTTAGGCTATTTTCCAGAATGTGAGGCTGTGGGATACAAAGGACATTTATCAATGTATGCTACACTTACTTTTCAAATGAAAGAATGAGGAAAGCATGCCTGTTTGAGATTTTCTTGAGAGAAACATCCAAAGATTCATCTGCAACCAGGGACTTCCAAGGCGCAGGTAGATTGGAATTTTTCCTGTCTCCAAGCAAACTAATTTGACTTTGTTTTTCATTTGTCATTTCTTTTTTTTTTTTTTTT
>NW_003852396.1:60094851-60104777 GCF_000181295.1 Otolemur garnettii
GCCTGTAGTCCCAGCTACTTGGGAGGCTGAGGCAAGAGAATCACTTAAGCCCAAGAGTTCGAGGCTGCTGTGAGCTGTGACGCACAGCACTCTACCAAGGGTGACATAGTGAGACTCTGTTTAAAAAAAAGAAGAAGAAGAGAGTAAAAGGATTTAGGGCTATTTGGAGAAATGGCTTATTCCAAAGGGCTGGAGCAGGGAAAGCCAAGTATGTTCGGAACATCTTACTGTAACAGAAAGTAAGGAAGTACTGAAAATTTGGTGGGGATATAGGAGTCAACTTGAAGGGGCTCCCACTGGTCAAAATAAATAACAGAAACAAATTATAACTCACTGATTAATAAAAAAATTAGTCCACATTATTATATAAAATCATCTTTAAAAATTTTCCAAATTATGAGCGGCGTCTGTGGCTCACTGGGTAGGGCACCAGTGCCATATACTGAGGGCGGCGGGTTTGAACCCAGCCCTGGCCAAACTGCAACAACAACAACAAAAATATAGCTGGGCATTCTGGTGGGCACGAGTAGTACCAGCTACTTGGGAGACTGGGGCAAGAGAATCACCTAAACCCAGGAGTTGGAGGTTGCTGTGACCTGTGACACCACAGCACTCTACCAAGGGCAATAAAGTGAGACACTGTCTCTTAAAAAAAAAAAAGATTTTTTTTTAATTAAAATGTATTAGTGTTACTAATGTAGCTTTTGAAATTTTGAAAATCTAGCATTCCTGTTTTTTAATGTTCATATGAAAGACTAGAAACTCCATTAAATAGCCCTGGAGATACTGAAAAATTAATTTTCCATTAGTGAAGCAAAATCCATATATCTTCTAAAGAGAACACATTTTATGAGCCTCATTAGGCACACTTGACACAAAACATTCAGAAATAGAAATAGAACCATTGACTAAAATACCTAATGTTTTTCTAGTATTAAAAAATACTCTTTCAGGGCTCAGCGCCTATTAGCTCAGTGGCTAGCCACATACACCAGAGCTGGCGGGTTAGAATCCAGCCCGGGCCTGCCAAACAACAATGACAACTACAACCAAAAAATAGCCGGGTGTTGTGGCGGGCACTTGTAGTCCCAGCTACTTGGGAGGCTGAAGCAAGAGAATCACTTAAGCCCAAGAGTTAGAGGTTGCTGAGAGCTGTGATGCTACAGAGCTCTACCGAGAGTGACAAAGTAAAACTCTGTCTCAAAAAAATAGTACTCTTTCAGGCTGGTACTATGGTTCACACCTGGAATCCGAACACTCTGGAAGGCCAAAGCAGGAGGATACATTGAGGCCAGGACTTGGAGATCAGCCAGAGTAAGAACGTAAACCCATCTCTACAAAAAAGTCCAAAAATTAGCTAGACCTGGTGGTACTTGCCTATAGTCCCAGCTACTTGGGAGACTGAGGCAGGAGGATTATTTGATTTCAGGAGTTCAAGGATATAGTGAGCTATGATGAACCACCACTGCACTCTAGCCCAGGGCACAAAGTAAGACCCTATTTCTTTCTTTCTTTCTTTTTGAGATAGAGTCTCACTATGTCATCCTTGGTAAAGTGCCAGGGCATCATAGCTCACAGCAGCCTCAAACTCTTGGGCTTAAGAGATTCTCTTGCCTCAGCCTCCCAAGTAGCTGAGACTACAGGCACCCACCACAATGCCCAGCTATTTTTTGGTTGTTGTTGCCATTGTCATGTTGTTTTAGCTGGCCAGGGCCGGGTTCGAACCCACCAGGCTTGGTGTATATGGCCGGCGCCCTACCCACTAAGCTATGGGTGCTGCCCAAGACCCTGTTTCTAAAAATAAAAAATAAAACAAAACAAAAAACTCTTCCAGAAGCCAGAGGATCACTTGAGCCCAGGAATCAGGGTTGTGGTGTACTAAGGTCATATCTCTCAATAGTCCCTGCAGCACAGACCTGGGTAATATAGTGAGATCTTCTTCCCTGAAAACAAAAATACCCGAACTCTTTCAGAGAGGTCTGGGAATGAGGATAAAAATGTAAAATTACAAGATATTTAGAAAGTAAAGGCTTAAAGAAACTATGGGATGTCATCCATGCCTATCACAAAGGTATTTGAATTTATAAATGACCTAAGGAGATGAGAAATTGCAAAAGTTACATATAAAGAAGGAGAAAAGAATTTATAGAGATATAAGCAGTAAAATCTGTTTTTGCAAAGCACTTCCTCCACAGCTCATGTCCTGGACTCCTGAAGTCTCTGGAACTCAGCCCAGGGCTCTATGTCTCTTGCCTTCTGGGTGAATGAGGGATGGAAATGAAATTTATGTTCTGTGTGGGAGTCAGTGTGAAACTGTGCGCTGTGCACAGGCAGACTTTGAGATTTGCATCCTAGCCTCCATCAGCAGTACAGACAACTGCAGTCCATGCTTAGGGAGGTAACTTGTTCTAACTGTGGAAGCTGCAAATGTTTCAGACCCCACCACCCCAACCTGACCCTGTCTCAAAAAAATAGTACTCTTTCAGGCTGGTACTATGGTTCACACCTGGAATCCGAACACTCTGGAAGGCCAAAGCAGGAGGATACATTGAGGCCAGGACTTGGAGATCAGTCCTGGTGCCTGCAGCAGTATCTCCACTGCTCACAAAAAGGGCTTTGACTTGAACCATAGAAAATCACCTTTTTGTGAGACCCTCATCTCTATAAAATATTAAAAAATTAGCTGGGTGTAGTAGTTGCAGCTACTCTGGAGGCTGAGGCAGGAGGCTCTCTTGAGCTCAGGTGTTTGAGGTTGCAGGGAGCTATGATGATACCACTGCACTCTAGCCCAAGCAACCATGTAACATGGTGAAATGCTGTCTCCAAAAAACTAAAATAGGGGCGGCACTTGTGGCTCAGTGAGTAGGGTGCCAGCTCCATATACCCAAGGTGGCGGGTTCAAACCCGGCCCTGGCCAAACTGCAACAAAAAGTCGGGCGTTGTGGCAGGTACCTGCAGTCCCAGCTACTCGGGAGGCTGAGGCAAGAGAATTACCTAAGCCTAAGAGCTGGAGGTTGCTGTGAGCTGTGACACCGTGGCACTCTACTGAGGGTGACAAAGTAAGACTCTGTCTCAAAAAAAAAAAAAACAAACAAACCTAAAAAACGAAAATAAAATAAAAGGAAAATCACCTTTTTGTAGTTCCCAAAGTAATAAATGGTCTGTATAATAATCACCAATGAATACTAAAACTATTCTGTGCAAGAGTTTTGGGAGACAGTTTACTCATGCTGTCTCAAAATATTATCCCACAAAAGAAAAAAAAAATTTTTTTTGAGACAGGGACTAGCTCTGTTGCCATGTCTAGAGTGCAGTGGCATTGTCACAGCTCACAGCAAACTCAAACTCCTGGGCTCAAGTGATCTTCTTGCCTCAGCATCCCGAGTAGCTGGGGCAATAGACACATACTATCAAACCTGGCTAATTTTTCTGTTTTGCAGAGATGGAGTCTTACTTTTGCTCGCCTGGTCTCAGATTCCTGAGCTTAGGTGATCCTCTTGCCTTGGCTTCCCAAAGTGCTTGGATTATAGGCATGAGCCACTTTGGAAAAAAAAAAAAGGCCATCTTTATGTTAGAGAAATTCAGGAGGACCTTAGCTAAGTGAACAAAGTTAACACCAATAATGAAGCAAACTGACACCATGTGCCCATGTTGAAGATCTCCCAAACCACCCTCAAGTTTGATGATTCACTAGGAGAACTTACACAACTCAAAAAAGCTGTTCTTCTCACAGCTACAGTATATTACAGAGAAGGGTACAGACTAAAATCAGCAAAGTGAGGAGGTGCATGGGTTTAGGTGGAGGAGAATCCAGGTGCAAGCCTCCAGATGTTCTCTCTTAGTGGAGTAACATAGACAGTGTCAATTCACCCCAAACCTACATATGTCATCTCAGCAACTATGTGTGACAATATGTGTGACGTGCTGCTGGCCAAAGAAGCTGACTCAGGTCTTTTTGTTCAAGGTCTTAACGGTGGACCATCAGGTAGGCGTGCATGCCTATGTGACTGACATTAGCTACCCAATCTCCAGACCTCCCAGAGGTGAAACTGATACAGTGTGGTCCAGGCCACATATACAAACAGGTGTTCCTCTCTGTTCAAACTGCTGGCACAAACTGTCCAGTCAAACTGATACAGTATCAGTATCAGTAGGTCCAAGGCCTACCGCATACAAAGACACTCTTATCAGACAGGATATTCCAAAGGCTCAGAGGTTATCTCCGAAAAACAGGTCAAGGTCCAATCCTTTCTTTGGAATGTTTGAACAATCCAAGCCTGCTGAGTTAACCCCTTCCAGCATATCCCCTGATAGGGAAAGGGCACAAATCAACAATACAGTAGGCTGTGAAAAGATTTCATCTAGATATAATCATGAGGAAACCGTCAGGGAAATCGAAGTGGATTCACATTTGGCAAAACCATTGTCCTGCAAAGATGTCAATGTTATGAAAGACAAAAAATGGGCAACTGTTCTGGGTTAAAGAGGACTGCCTTTTTACTTCGTTTTTCTGATTTTGACTACTTTAGAGAGGTCGTATGAGTAGAATCATCAAATAGTTGTCTTTTTGTGAGTGTCTTAAGTAAGATGATAGTGGAAAATGGGATAAAACGAGAGGAACTTGGATTAATTTAATTAGGACCCTATTTGATTTGAGAATACAGTATTCTCCACAGGTACAAACATAGATCAGTAGCAGATGTGGGGAATCATCTTTAGACTTATTTCACTTGGCGTAATGTCTTCAAGGTTCATCCACATTGCAGCCTGTGACAGGATTTTTAGTTGGTCGTCTTTAGTCTAGAAAAGTTCTTCCTCCTGTTTTTCTACCATAGCACAATGCATGGTTCTCCGTAGGATCCTGAGTGGTCCATTTTATGACATTTCTTTTTCTGTGCATGTGTTGGTGGACACTTGGATTGCTTTCACCTCTTGCCTATTGCAAATGATGCTAGGATTAATATGGGTGTGCAAATATCTCTTCAAGACTTTGTTTTCCATTATTTTGGATGTATACTCACCCAGTAAGTGGGTATACTGTTGGATCATACAATAAGTCTATTTTTAATTTTGTGAGGAACCTCCATACTATTTCCCATAATGGCTGCACAATTTTACATTCTCTCCAACAGTACAGAAGGATTCCAATTTTTCCACATCCTTTGCAACAACTTGCTAGTTTATGTTCTTCTGATAATAGTCATCCTAATGGGTTTAAGGTAGCTGGGCGCAGTGGCTCATGCCTGTAATGCTAGCACTCTGGGAGGCCGAGGCAGGTGGATGGCTTGAGCTCACAGGTTTGAGACCAGCCGGAGCAAGAATGAGACCTCCGTTTCTACTAAAAATAGAAAAAACTGGCTTGGTACCCATAGCTTAGTGAGTAGGGACCTGGGCCTGCTAAACAATGACAACTGCAACAAGAAATAGCCAGGCACTGTGGTGGGTGCCTGTAGTCTCAGCTACTTGGGAGGCTGAGGCAAGAGAATCGCCTAAGCCCAAGAGCTGGAGGTTACTGTGAGCTGTGATGCCACGACACTGTACCGAGGGCGACAAAGTGAGATTCTGTCTCTAAAAAAAGAAAACACACCCCCCCCCCCAGTAACCCTAATGGTTCTCAGTAAGTGCTAATAGATACATGTCAGTTGGATAGAAAGATCAATACTGATAGGAAGAAAGTATTTGATGAATTTACTTTCCAAAACTAAAGCTGTAATAGGAGTGCTTTTGCTTCAAAAAGAATCATCAAAAACAACCTCATAAGCTACACATTGTGCTAAGTATTCCTCCAGAGAAAAACCGAGGAACATCTTAAGTGGTAAGATAGTCCAAGATGGCATGAAACAAGAAGCCCTAGGATTACTTTAATTAGTGCCCTGTTGAATGTCAGAATACAGTGTCCTACACGTGTGCAAACATAGATCAGTAGCAGATTTAGGGAATCACTATTAGACCGCACCTGTCAGAGTCCTCAGTGAATCTAGCCCTTGTTTAAGGCTCCCAGTTGGAGCTGGCAGTTGTTGCAGGGATTAAATTATTTAAAGCCTTCAGCTGGCTAGTGTAGGCAAGCAGTAGCTTAGAAAACACTTAATCTATTTTTTAAAATCTGTTCCTAAGTTTGCTTTGCTTAGGCTGTAAGACTACATGCAGCACCCACCTGCCACATTCTGGAATCTTTTAAATTTATCCAAGAAAAAATGGCCTTTAAGGAATATGTATATTTTAAAATACAGCATGCTTATGTTATTGTCATAAAGAAAACAATTTGCTAAACATTTAAAAATGTATTGTTTAAATTTATTTCAAAGGGAAATTACTACATTACTTACTTATTTTTTACAGTCATCTCTGAAGATGTTATTTTTAGTAATAGTTAGAGCGGCTTTGGTAATAAACAGTATATGGACCCTTTTAAGAGGAATATTTTTCAAAGTCAGTTTTATTTATGAAGTAATTTGGTAGCACATGACAACATATGTAACTTGTTTAGAAAACTAGAAATACTTAATACACCTTACTGTTCCTTGAAGTGACCTAACAAGGAATTTGGATAAAACCTTCTGGATCACACTGAAGCAGAGGATTTATTAGTCAAATCTACTTATATGTAATTAACTATCACTTAGAAGCCTGGTGTATTCTTTTTGTTGATGAAAACTGCAAATTTCTTCTTTCCTATTAGAAATTTTTAGCCTGGTATTATGCCTCTATTATTTCTTTAAATATGTTATATGCATGATAGATTAAATTAATATAATTCCAAAATAAAGAACTATGTTTTTGACATCACTCATTGTCTGAAATTCTTTCTTGGCTCCCTCTAAAAAATAACAAAAATTATATTTCCAAGTTGTGGGATGTGAAGTAAAATAACTGTGGGGAGAATATATTCTTATTTTCCTGGAATTTATAGTAGAAAATAAAATCCTATGAAGTAGGTATAAAGTTGAAATATAAAACTCTTCACTTTTTCTATGACAAGTTTCAAGACTGCTTATTTGTAAAGCTAACAAATTTTACAATATTCCTTTTTTTTTTTCTCCCTAAGACTTTTCATTGCTTTATTTTTAGAAACTTATTTTGGGCATGATTAAGATGAAGGCAAAAATTTAAGATATGTAGCAGAGGAAGAAAGTAAATTTAGGACAAACTGCCTCTTAAATAGAGAAAATAATAGTTAAGTTATTCTAGTGCAGTTTCTTACTTGGCTGCAAACGTACCCTCAAAGAGAAGTAGAATGTGATTTTATGCTAAATGGTGGCCGTTGGAGAGTCAATTTGGGCAAATTGAACCAAATGACCTACACATTTATACCAGCGACATTATTGTGACTTTTATGTAACTACTTTTATTCCATCATTTCTCCAATTTGATTGCTTTGCCAATCTTGGCACTGGGCACCATTCCAGATAGGCAAGGCTGTTGTGAAGTCTCGAGTCCATTCCCAATTCTAGGCAACCTCCCTCCAAGTCTTTTTCTTGCTTTTAGCCAACTCCAAGGGATTCCACACTCATTCCACTACTCTTCACAGCTGTCATCACCTGCTCTATTTCCTGGGGTTCCTCCCCCACCTCATCCCACCCAAGACTGGTTATGGTCTGGCCCAGTTTCATTAGCTTCCCCCCTTCCTTTCCGTCTCTGAAAATAAGTATGAACGCTGTTTACCTACTAAGGAAGCAGAGTGTGAAGATGAACCAATAATCCAGCTGTATATGCCACTGTCATAAGCACATCCTTTGTGGGAGACCCATCCACACTCTTGTGCCTGACTTCTCACTTAGAATCTGCAAAGAATAAAACTGGTATGTTTGTTTACTTTTTCTTCAAGTATTTTGCCTTTTCAGCTAGTACTACTTTCCCTAGAGTGACTGCTTACCGTATACACAATGATTGTGTCACTGTATGTGACATGAAATACAAGGTCAGGCAATTAGGTTTGCAAACTCATCTTAGAAAAAGTGCTTTGAGGGTGGGCACCAAGGGGAGTACTTCAAAGGTGACCATAGTGATATTCAGAAATGAGAGTGTATTACTTTTTCTTGGGTGAGTTTGGGAACTTAAGTGTCCAACCTTGTATATAGTTAAACAATGAATCCTGTCCTGTCCATAGTGATATTCAGAAATGAGAGTGTATTACTTTTTCTTGGGTGAGTTTGGGAACTTAAGTGTCCAACCTTGTATATAGTTAAACAATGAATCCTGTATATAGTTAAACAAAGTTAATCATGTCCAGAGGGGATGTTGAATGAAGTCAGAATGAAGTAGGCACTCTTTCCTTGGTTGCTCTGACCTATACTCATTAACAGTCACCAGCTTGGCCTCTGTAGGCATCTGAGCTTCCCCTTTCTGCCTGAGACCTTTCTAGGCTGAATGCATGGCAAGATCAACCAATGATATCTATACATTTTTAATGCATGCTATTAAAGGAGTACCATCTAGAGTCAGAAGTAGCAGGTTTGAGCCATGGATTTTCCATGTACTAGATGGATCAGTATGGCACCCTTTCCCCATCTGCTCCTTTATCTCTCTTCACCACACCTAGACCAGAAACCACTGGTAACAATCGGTAGCCAATACCTCAACTCTCACCCAGGTAAGGATTCAAGATCCCTTTTTTTTAGTCTGCTTTGAACCATCTGTCATGTTTGCTCTCCTCCAGTTCCAAGCTGATTAAATTTGCATCTTGGCTTTCTCTTTTATTCCCCTGGATTTAATTATCAGGCCTCTATTTTTTTTTCCCTTAAAACTAACCTGGTGACCCCATAGAATTCTGTGTCTCTGACAATTTCCTTTGCCCCAACAGGAAAATTGGATTAAGTATCTCTTAACCTTTGTATCTCTTTTATGTACAATGCCAGAATGGTGCCCTCTGTTTGTTGTGCACATATCATTGAATTTTGTTGTTAATCATGATGATGTTGAACATTATGGCTTTCACAACTAGTTCTGCTTTTTTTTTTTTTTTTATTCGAGACAGAGTCTGACTCTGTTGCCCAGGCTAGAGTGCCATGGCATCAACCTAGCTCACAGCAACCTCAAACTCATGGGCTCAAGCGATCCCCCTGCTTCAGCCTCCTAAGTAGCTGGGACTACAGTCACCTGCCACAACATCCAGCTAATTTTTCTATTTTTAGTAGACACAGGGTCTTGTTCTTGTTCAGGCTAGTCTTGAACACCTGAACTCAAGGGATCCTCCCACCTTGGCCTCCCAGAGTGCTAAGATTACAGGCAAAAGCCACCGCGTGTATAAGTAAAAGCAACTTTATTCTTTCCTTTCACTGCCTCTTTAAACCTTGCAGGGAATTTTACATAGATACCTCATAACATTCTTTTGTCACTTGTATAATGTCACATATAAAGTCCCCTGAGCAGTTTTATTTCCAATAATAGTTTTACTTCTCTAATTAAATCAGCTGGTCCAGTGAGACAATTGAAACTCTAAAATTCTATATATGTTAGAGCTCATTGTGTCCTCAAGCTCAGCTCTGCTGTGAGCCTGAGAAAGGGGCAAGCTGGAAGGCTTTTTCTCCCTTCTCACCTTCTCAGCTGTGATTTGCCACTGCTTCCCCTCTGCTTCTCTAAGCAACTATGGCTCATCCAGGGTTGAAAAGAAGACCAAGAAGTAAAGGATAGGAAAGGTCTTACTCAGCTTATGACCAGGTAATTCTCATCAAGACCTTCTAGTCCAGAAACTAGAACAGATTCTAGTTTTTATTCTTTCTCTCTTTTATGTTTTTCTCAGAGATACCCCAACAAGGAACTTGCAATTCCTGTGATGTGGCTGATGCTTTTCTCTGGCAGGTCACTTACACCTTTAACCCTCAGCCTTTGGATCTGATGGTTCACCACAAACACACATTCTTTTGGGGTCTCATGTCTCTCTCTGGGCAGCCCAATTGGACAGTGTCCTTTTTTTTTTTTTTTTTTTT
>NW_003852396.1:60104797-60144283 GCF_000181295.1 Otolemur garnettii
CCACCACAACACCTGGTTATTTTTGTTGTTGCAGTTGTCATTGTTATTTAGCTGGCCCAGGCCAGGTTCGAATCTGCCAGCCTTGGTGTATGTGACCAGCACCCTATCCACTGAGCTACTGGAACTGGTCCCCCTCCCCCCTTTTTTTTAAACAGTCTCATTCTGTCTCCCTGGGTAGAGTATAGTGGCATTATCATAGCTCACAGCAGTCTCAAACCCTTGGGATTAAGAGGTCCTCCTTTTTTTTAAACAGTCTCACTCTGTCACCCTGGGTAGAGTATAGTGGCATTATCATAGCTCACAGCAGTCTCAAACCCTTGGGATTAAGAGGTCCTCCTGCGTCAGCTTTCAGAAAAGCTGGGACTACAGGCAAGTGCCACCAGGCTTTGCTAATTTTTCTATTTTTAGTAGAAAAAGTGCTGGTCTCAAACTCCTGAGTTCAAGTGATCCTCCCACCTCAGCCTCCCAGAATGCTAGGATTACAGGCCTGAACTGCAATGCCTGGTTACTAGGCAATGTCTTTTTACTTTTTTCAAGACAGAGCCTCAAGCTGTCACCCTGGGTAGAGTGCTGTGGTGTCACAGCTTACAGCAACCTCAAACTCTTGGCTTAAGCAATTCTCTTGCCTCAACCTCCCAAGTAGCTGAGACTACAAGTGCCTGCCACAATGCCTGGCTGTTTTTTTTTTTTTTTTTTTTTTTTTTGCTGCAGTTGTCATTGTTGTTTTAGCTGGCCTGGGCCGGGTTCGAACCTGCCATCTTTGTGTATGTGGATGGCCCTGTAACCACTGTGCTACAGGTGCCAAACTGGCAATGTCCTTTTTAAGGCAATCTCAAGTTGGTTTTTGCCCAGGAATCCATTTGGTCTTCACATCAACACAGCTCACTCCCAGGGAAGCCTGGGAATTCACCATTCTCTCCCTCTACAGGCCTTAAGCCATAGGTTATCCCTTTAGAGTTCTGAAGTATTTCTCAAATTCCGGGGGATGGTATTCAATTTAGCTCTAGAAGTGTGTGTGTGTGTGTGTGTGTGTGTGTGTGTGTGTTTAAGAGATAAGATCTCATTCTATTATCCAGGCTGGAGTGCAGTGGTCAGGATCATAGCTCACTGCAACCTCAAGCTCTTGGGCTTAAGTGATTCTTTTGCCTAAGCCGCCGAAGTAGCTGGGACTATAGGTGCCTGCCATAACGCCCGGCTATATATACTTTTTTTTTGCTGTTTTGGCTGGGGCTGGGCTTGAACCCACCACCCCCGGTATATGGGGCTGGTGCCCTACTCCTTGAGCCACAAGTGCTGCCTGCTCAGCTATTTTTTGTTGTAATTGCCATTGTTGTTTAGCTGACCCAGGCCAGGTTCGAACCCGCCAGCCGCAGTGTATGTGGCTGGTACCATAACCACTGTGTGACGGGTGCTGAGCCCAAATTGGCTTTTATTAGTATTGGGATTCATCATGAATTGGGTATCATCCTGTCCAAAATAGAGGGAGCTTGCTGGACATGACAAAATAGTTGGTTTTTATAAGGTAGCATGAGCAGAAAAATAATAATTTTTTTAAAAAGTAGAAGGACTAACATAAGGTTTTTTCAGGTTACTTTCCTTGCGAGGGTTAAAGTAGATGGGGAATTATCATGTCAGTTTCAGTTGACTGGGCCCTTTTGGTAGGTTTCTGTAAATATCCTGATTTTAGAAAAAAACTGTTCCATTCAAGCATTTTCCTGCTTCTTAAAGTTTCGGTTTGATTATTTAGCACTTAGCATGAGTTACTCCATTTTGGTTTGGTCTGTTGGGGCCTAGTATAGGAGCTCAGTCTAAAATAACAGCCTCCTACGAATTTTATTTAATAATAGAATTCATTCAAACAATGAATGAATTCAAAGGGTTCGGGAGGGGAATGTAGAGGCAGATATTTTACCGTATAGCCTTTTGTATTTTTAAATTTTATTCTATTTTCATTTGTTACCTATTCCATGCACCTCATCATGTCCTGAAATGCTTACTTTTACAAAGTCGGAGCAAAACCACAAGAAAACAACCATGCTGTTTTAAAAGCAAAATTATAATTCAAGGCAGTAAAGTGAAGAATTGATGTAATTATATACATTTTCAAGTCAAAAAGATATTTGTGTGTCTTAGTTCTGGGGGTGAAGGGATCAGGAGTTTTAGGGGTTTTTTTTTTTCAGAGTAAATTATGTTGTCTCAGTTCTTCCTTTCTGCTTTTCTGGTTAGACAAATTATGGTTATTCTGTGATGCTTGAATCCTGTTTACATCTGATTTTGAGTCAGAAAAGTACAAAATTGGAAGAAAGCACAAAATCATCCTGTGATTGTTCTGCAGGTCATGGATGACGAAGTTGAGGCCCTCACAGTAAATCCCTCCAGCAGAACCGTACTCCAGTAAGCCTTTTGCAGAGCAATAAAACCTGTCTGTTTAGCGTTGTGCGTGTTTTGTTTTCTTCTTTTTTACTTAGAAAGTAAACGTTGAAGATAAATGAGAGTACCCACTCTATTATATAACCTGGGACAGCCTTTGTTCCTGTCGGGTGCTACCCTGAGGGTAGCACACATTGCTTGTCTTTATTTCTGAAAGGAAAATTCTTTCTACAAGTCACCAGAGGGAAGATTTTCTGGAGAAGACAGATTGGAGGGTTACATCATATAACACGCAGTAAAATGTAATAAAAGTCCCCATTAAACAATTCCCTTCTACCCCAAGTTCACCTCCAGACACCAGCTACCCTGTCTCCCTTCTAACCCTTTTTAAAGGCAGTTTTTTGTAGGCCTGCTGGGTTCCAATTAGCTTTAGAGTCCTTGGGCTTTTTCCTCCAAATGCCTAAATTTCTCCTTTTTCTCCTGCAGAGAAATTTCCCATCTTCACACCTGAAATTCTGTTCATCTAGTAAAGTACTTCCATTAGAGGAAAGTAAGTCATAAAATTTTGAAAATCTTTCTTGTCTCAAAATAACTTTTTTCCTTGCCATGTTACATTTGGTATGAAAAAACCCGAGGGTATTAAAGCTATCAAGGCCCTGATTTAACTGATGAAGGCACGGAGACCCAAAATAAGATCCAAGGGAGACTGTTAGCTGTCCTCCAAAATCTGTTTTCTTCTTTCACAGTAATAGATTCATACCTGGATGTGACCGTATGACTCGCTTCTCAGCAGTAGAATGGAAACACAGGTGATTTGTGCAGACAGCAAGTCACTCGTTTAAAAACAAGTGCTTGTTTTTCACTTCTTTTCCCCCCAGTCTCTTGAGCAAGAAATTAGACTTGATATCAACACAACTGGGACAACTTAGACAAAAACAATACCTTAGCATCTCACTGTTCTAAGTGTGGTCCATGGTCAGTAGCCTTGGCATCACCTAAGAACTGGTTAGAGAGGCAGAATCCCACGTCTCCTTTCAGACATACTGAACCAGAGTCTGTAGCTTAACAAGGTATATAACAAAGTATATATGATTTACATTGATTTATATTTGTATTAAAGTTTGAGAAGAACTGATTTAGAAGATAGCAGAGCCGTAAGATGGAAGGAATCAGGGTTCCTGATTGTCAAGAGCTGAACTACACTGCCAGTCTGGACTCATTTTCTTTTTTCCTCTCAATTTTCTTTTAATTTTGATAAAACGTATGTAACGTGAAATTTACTATCTTAACCATATTTTTTCTCCTAGGACACACATTCATTATCTTGACCATTTTGAAGTGTACTGTTCAGTGGTATTAAGTATATTCATTTTCTTTTTCTTTTTGAGACAGGGTCTCACTATGTTGCCCATGGTAGAGTGCTGTAGCGTCATAGCTCATAGCAACCTCAAACTCTTGGGCTTAAGCGATCCTCTCGCGTCAGCCTTCCAAGTAGCTGGGACTACAGGTGCCTGCCACAACACCCAGCTATTTTTTTGTTGTAGTTGTCATTGTTGTCTAGCAGGCCTAGGCCAAGTTCGAACTCACCAGCTCCAGTGTATGTGGCTGGCTCTCTAACCACTGAGATACGGGTGCCAAGCCTTACATTCATTTTGTTGGGCAACCCTCACCACCATCCATCTTCAGACTGTTATCACTTTATAAAATTGACACTTGAAACTCTGCACCACTTAAACAATAACTCCCTACTCTCTCCTGCTAGCCCCAGCAACTGCCATTCTACTTTTTGCTGGACCCACCCATGTTTCTTTGTTTGTTTTTCGGGTTTTTTGAGACGGAGTCTCCCTCTGTTGTCTAGGTTGGAGTGCCAAGGCCTAGCCTCACTCACAGCAACCTCCAGTTCCTAGGCTAGAGCTATTCTCTTGCCTCACCCTCTCGAGTAGCTGGGGCTACAGGCATGCACCACCACACCTAGCTAGATTTTTATTTTTTATTTTTGGTACAGATGGGATTTCTCTCTCTTGCTTAGTCTTGTCTTGAATTCCTGAGCTCAAGCACACCTGCCTAGGCCTCCCAAAGTACTAGGATTACAGGCATGTGAGCCACGGTGCCTGGCCTGACATACCTACTTTTGGACTGTTGAGACAGAGAGAGACAGAGACACAGAGAGTGATTGCCTTAAGCCACTGTGTTTTGGGATGTACTGCTCAGAATTTTTTGGATTGAAACATTCATTTCCCCAGCTGGTGAAAATACTGGCAGACGACACCCTGACCCCACTAGAAACTGCCTTTGGCTAAAGAGAGATACTTCACCCAAAATACTTTTCTAGAGTCAGCCAGCGCACATCCAATGAGTGCTAGGGTCAACGCAAGTACAGGTCCCCTTGCTCCAATTCAGAATAACACTAAATGGCCATTCTAACCATAGAATTTCTCTTGAGTTTTTGTGATTGCATCACAATTCAACTTTTCCCTTTGCTTAATTCAGCTTCATTTATTCCTCCATAAGGTTAATCTGGTGAATATTCCCCAATAAACCATCACTTGGTATACTTGGTCTAGGCATAAGATCTATCACAGTGGGGGAGACCATGCCTCTAAAACTACTCCCTCTTCTTGAAATTCCATGCTCCACCCCCCCTACCAAGATAGTAAATCAAAAATCCCAGCACTTCAGGAAGCTGTCCTGGCAGGATCTGATTACTTAAGGCCAGGAATTCAAGACCAGCTGGGGTAACATGGACAGACCTCTATCTCTTATCTAAAAATTTTGAATAATTTTAAAATATACACATTTTGGGGATAGTGATAAAACCTAAAGGGTGCAGAACCTAGGAGTTGGAAGTTGCCTTGAGCCTAGGAGTTTGAGGCTGTAGTATGATGATGATGCACAAAACTTAGGGCGGCGACTGTGGCTCAGTGAGCAGGGCGCTGGTCCCATATGACGAGGGTAGTGGGTTCAAACCTGGCCCCGGCCAAACTGCAATAAGAAAATAGCTGGGTGTTGTGGCAGGCACCTGTAGTCCCAGCTACTTGGGAGGCTGAGGCAAGAGAATCACCTAAGCCCAAGAGCTGGAGGTTGCTGTGAGCTGTGATGCCACAGCGCGTTACCAAGGGTGACAAAGTGAGACTCTGTCTCTTAAAATCAAACAAAAAAAAACTTGGACTGTGTGTTTTCTTATTTAACTTTTAAGAGTTCTTCGTGTATTCTGGATACAAGTCTTTCATCAGATATGTGTTTTGCTGTTTTTTTTTTTTATCTGTAGTTTATCTTTTTATCCTTTAATAGTGAATTTTATAGAGCAGAAGTTTTCAATTTTAATAAAATCCAACTTAATGCTTTTTTTCTTTCATGGATTGTGCTTTCAGCATTGTATCTAGAAACCCATCACCAAGTTGAAAGTCACCTAGAAAACACAGGAATATTATCTTCTAGAATCTTATAGTTTTGCATTTTACATTTAGTTCTAGGATCCATTTTGAGTTAATTTTAGTGAAAGGTATAGGATCTGTGTCTAGATTCCTTTTTTCCTTCCTTCTTTCTTTCCTTCCTTCCTTCTTCCTTTTCTTTCTCTCTCTCTCTTTCTTCTTTCATATGCATACCAAATTGTTCCAGCACCATCTTTTCCTGAATGGCCTCTGCTCCTTTGCCAAAGATCAGTTGGCTACATTTGTAAGTGTCTATTCAAGGGGTCTCTATTCCATTCCACTGATCTATGTGTCTATCCTTTTGTCACTATCCTGTTGTCTCCCTTCTGCCAGATTTATTGAGGAATGATTGACAAATTAAAATTATATATATATTAAGCATACAATGTGATATTTTAAAAATGTAAATGATTACTGGCTCAGTGCCCATAGCACAGTGGTTACAGTGCCAGCCATATACACTGAGGGTGGTGAGTTCAAACCCGGCCCTAGCCAGCTAAACAACTGCAACAACAACAACAACAAAATAGCCGGGTGTCGTGGCAGGTGCCTGTAGTCCCAGCTACTTGGGAGGCTGAGGCAAGAGAATTGTCTAAGCCCAGGAGTTGGAGGTTGCCTTGAGCTGTGACGCCATGGTACTCTACCAAGGGTGATATAGTGACACTCTGTCTCCAAAAAAAAAAAAAAAAAAGTAATTGATTACAACAATCAAGCTAACTGGCCTATATCTATCACCTCACCTCATCTAGTTATCATTTTGTTTGTATGTGTGTGTGTGTTGAGAAAACTTGAGTTCTACTCTGTCCGTGAATTTCAAGCATACATGCCTTGTTGTTAACCATAGTCACCAGTACTCAGCATAGTCATAGTCACCAGTACTCAGCATAGTCATCATGCTGAGTACCATCATATTTTGCCATGTATAACGTACACTCACATTTCTACATTTTTTGGCCAAAACTTTCTGGAAAAGAAATTTTGTTTTAATTTTTAATTCAGAGTTTAATTTTTTTTATCTTTGGGTACTTGTTTTTGTTTTATAAAGGAATTTTAGCACTTTTAAAAACATATTATGGTACAAGAAATTTTATGTTACAAATAATTACAAAACACAAGAACAGATGGGCCGGTTGCAGGGGCTCACACCTATAATCCCTGCACTTGGGAGGCCAAGGTGGGTGGATTGCCTGAGCTAACAGGTTCCAGACCAACCTGAGCAAGAGGGAGACCCCCATCTCTTAAAAATAGCCAAGTGCTGGCTCGGCGCCTATGGCTCAACCGGCTAAGGCGCCAGCCACGTACACCTAAGGTGGCGGGTTCGAATCCCCAGCCCGGACCCGCCAAACAACAATGATGGCTGCAACCAAAAAATAGCCGGGCGTTGTGGCGGGCGCCTGTGGTCCCAGCTACTTGGGAGGCGGAGGCAGGAGACTCGCTTGAGCCCAGGAGTTGGAGGTTGCTGTGAGCTGTAATGCCATGGCACTCTACCCAGGGGGACAGCTTGAGGCTCTGTCTCAAAAAAAAAAAAAAAAAAAAAAAAAAAATAGCCAAGTGCTGTGGTGGGTGTCTATAGTCTCAACTACCTGGGAAGCTGAGGCAAGAGAATCACTTGTATCCAAGAGTTAGAGGTTGCTGTAAGATGCCACAGCACTCTACCCAGGGTGACCAAATGAGACTTTGTCTCAAAAACAAACAAACACAGGAACCAATATAAGGTACAAGAAATTTTATGTTCTGGTAACAAATTTGTGACATTTACCCATCATAGAAGGCCAAGATCTCTTCGTCACTGTCTATCATAAGTATTATATTCTTTGATTTCTATAGTAATAGTGTCTTCTAAAGAGTCACCGTCCTTATCCCAGTAAATTTTATTATCCTCAGTTCCATCCATATTATTGCTAATGCCACATTCTTTAAATAATTTCACAAACTTTTTCTTCTTGACACCATGATCTTAGGATCTAATCACAAACCTGGGTGATGAATGCTTTCTTGATTCCATCTGTAGATGCTAAATCATTACCAGCTGACAGCATCCACGACATCCATCCACTCTTTCTTCATTAGGGCCTTAAAGGGCTTATCAAGAGGTTGTAGTTGGCTGGTTAGCCCACCAGGTATCCCAGCAAGTTGGGTTTTCAAGTTCACTGCAATTGCTTTTGCACTTGTGGAATTTTGGCTTTGAAGTGATCAAAATAAGCAAGGCTGGTTTGGGGGGGGTTTCAGAAGAGTTTTATTATGTCGCCCTCAGTAGAGTGCCATAGCATCACAGCTCACAGCAACTTCAAACTTTCCAGATTAAGCGATTCTCTTGCGTCAGCCTCCCAAGTAGCTGGGACTACAGGTGCTCGCCACAATGCCTGGCTATTTTTTGTTTCTTTGTTTCAGTTGTCATTGTTGTTAGCTGGCCCAGGCTGGGCTTAAACCCACCAGCCTCGGTGCATGTGGCCAGCGCCATAACCACTGTGCTATGGGTGCTGAGCCAGCAAGGCTGGTTTTTAAAGTAATCCTCTTGGTCTTCATGACCAGACTTTCCTAAACCAGATTTTCATGGCTTCTTCAATCTTCCATCCTTTTTCATGCATGTGGACAGTCACTCTGTTTGGAATCTTTCCTTTCAGAAATGGTTTTCTTTTAAAGATGATCACAAGTGGTAGCTTTGTTCTACCTGCATAACAAGCTAGAACAGTGTGTTCAACCTTTTTCTTCTTCTGCCACACATTGGAAGAATAAGAGTTGTCTTGGGCCACATATTAAATACACAAACATTAATGAAAGCTGATTAGCAAAAAAAGGTCCATGTGTACTTTTCATGATATCCAACGCCATAGATAAACCAAAGAAGTCTTCCCTGAACCAGCATGAGACCCTAGGGCTCCAGGTTGGACATCCCTAGAACAACAGTGAAATGTTTTTCTCATGTCCAGGAGTTTTAACAGCTATGGTCTTTGCTCCTTTGACATTCACAGTTCTGTTGGATGGCATATCAAATGTGAGTGTGACCTCATCCATATTGGTGATTTGAATAGCTGAAAGCTGTGAGTCTTTCAAAGATTGATAACATAAGAATGAAATTCCAAAATTTGATTCTCATAGGCTGCTAGAAGTTTGGGGGGCAAGTTTCATGCACATCCTCATGCTCAAACCTTCTCTCTTGACAAAGTTAAAGCACTGTTTAGGTGTCCCTGAGAAATCATCAATGTTTTTTGGTGGTGCAATCCTTTTACCCTTTTCTTGTACCATCTTGGTCAAAACAGAGATCCCAGGTTGATGCTGCTCTGAAATCTAGATCTTCACCTCCTGCTCCACCTCTGGCCACTTTGGAGGTTTCCCTCTCATCACCTTCTTCTGTCTTGGCATCTGACGAAGCTTTGCCTCCTGTTGCCTCCACAATTGGCTGACACTTTCTGTGGGAGGAGGTCCAAAGTGTCTCTTACCAGCTCCGTTGCCATGATCTTTAGCATATTTAATAACTGTTAACTTAAAGCTCCTAGTGTTTAAAAAACATTTTAGCATTTTTCAAGGGATTTTCCAATAATTTTCGTAAAAATATCAGCTAGATTGCTAGCACCTGCCTAATGTATATCAAGAGAAATATGTCACTCTTTGTCAGCAGAGCACGCTTTCTTTCAAGTTTGTTGTAAGGGCAAGGATACCAATTACCATATTCCAAGGTATTATTTTGCACGCAAATATGGTTATTGTTCTCTAGAGTTACATTTTTAATGCATACGCATAAATAAAATAATTAAAAACATTTATATAGATATGGAATTAGTACCACCATATATAATGTGCATCCTTATTTTTCCCTCAAAACTTGGGCCAAAAAAAAGGTGAATTCTACATGGTAAAATACGGTAAATCTCCAGCACTTACTACCTTTTACCTGGTAGGTAGTGCTCTTTCACCACCTTTTGTTCTTTTCTTCCATTCCACCCCCGCCCCTGGTATCCACTATTCTACCCTTTGTTACTTTGGGTTCAACTTTTTTTTTTAGATTCCACATATAAGTGAGATCATTCTATGCTGTCTTCTTGGAGCTTTAGAATAAGCCTTGAGATCAGATGCTGGGAGGCCTTCAACTTGGTTCTTCAGTATTGTGTTGCAATCTTTTGTCTTTCCATGCAAACTTTAGAATAATTTTGTTAATATCTACTAAATAGTTTGCTGAGATTTTTACTGGGATTGCATTGAGTCTATGGATCAAGTTGGGAAAAGCTGACCTCTTAATAATATTAAGTCTTCAGGATGGATGCAGTGGCTCACACATGTAAAGCTAGTATTCTGGGAGACCGAGGCTGCAGGATCCCTTGAGCTCTGGAGTTGGAGACCAGCCTGAGCAAGAGCGGGACCCCATCTCTACTGAAAATAGAAAACTTAGCCAGGCATTGTGTTGGGCACCTGTAGTCTCAGCTACTCAGGAGGAGGCAGGGGATCACTTGGGTCCGGGAGTTTGCTGTGAGCTAGGCTGATGCCATGGCACTCTAGCCTGGGGCAACAGAGACTGTCTCCAAAAGAAAAAAAAATTAAAAAAGTTGGCTGGCAAATGGAGGAAGAATGCTGATTTGCCCTGATATATATACCACATAGGGATTTCCTTGGGTTTCATAGGTACAGAATATGTATGCAAAGCAACTGCACATGAGACTATATAAGATGGAGAACCATTCATTTGTGCCTCAAGTGTCATTATCACTATGTTATCAGGAAGGCAGTTTTTCCTTGAAGGAAGTAGTTCTTTTTTTTTTTTTTTTTTTGAGACAGAGCCTCAAGCTGTCCCCCTGGGTAGAGTGCCATGGCATCATAGCTCACAGCAACCTCCAACTCCTGGGCTCAAGCAAGTCTCCTGCCTCCGCCTCCCAAGTAGCTGGGACCACAGGCGCCCGCCACAACGCCTGGCTATTTTTTGGTTGCAGCCGTCATTTTTGTTTGGTGGGTCCGGGCTGGGGATTCAAACCCGCCACCTTAGGTGTATGTGGCTGGCACCTTAGCCGGTTGAGCTATAGGCGCTGAGCCGAAGGAAGTAGTTCTAATAGGGTTATCTCTCTTCTACAAACACAAATCCTTCATGACATCTCTTTAGTTTCCTGAAATAAAATCCATTGACACAATAACCCATTTTCACAGAAAAAAATATATGAAGGCTTGTCATAGTTAATTTCATGTGTCAATTTGACTGGGCTAAAGGATGACCAGATAGCTGGAAAACATTATTTCTGGATGTTTCTGTGAGAGTGTTTCCAGACGAGATTAGCATTTGAATCAGTAGACTAAGCAGAGAATGCCCCCACCAACGTGAGTGGGCATCATCCAAGCAATTTAAGCACAAATAGAACAAAAAGGTGAAAGATGGGCAAATTCACTCTCCTGTTTGAGCTGGGACATCCATCTTCTCCTGCCCTTGTATATTCCTATCCCTGGTTCTCCAGTCTTCAGACTCAGACTTCACACCAAGACTTACATCCTCTTGCCATCTTTTTTTATTTTTTGAGGCAGAGTCTGTCACCCTGGGTAGCGTGCTGTGGTGTTGTAGCTCACAGCAACCTCCAACTCTTGGGCTCAAGCCATCCCCCTGCCGAACCCTCTCACTTAGCTGGGACTACAGGCAACCACCACAATGCCTGGCTAGTTTTTCTAGTTTCTTTCTTTCTTTCTTTTCTCTTTTTTTTTTTAAGTAGAGACATGGTCTCACTTTTGCTCAGGCTGGTCTCAAACTCTTGAGGTCAGGCAATCCACCTGCCTGGACCTTCCAGAGCACTACGATTACAAGCATGAGCTACTTTGCCTGGCCCCATCTTGCCATCTTATACTGCCAATACCATTCCCCATAATCACTCAGACCTATGGAAATGACCTTGTCTGAGGTCATTTCTTTTTTTTTTTTTTTTGAGACAGAGCCTCAAGCTGTCACTCTGGGTAGAGTGCTATGGCATCACAGCTCACAGCAACCTCCAACTCCTGGGCTCAAGTGATTCTCCTGCCTCTGCCTCCCAAGTAGCTGGGACCACAGGTGCCCACCACAATGCCTCACTGTTTTTTGTTTTTTTTTTCAGTTGCAGCCATCATTGTTGTTTGGTGGGCCCAGGCTGGATTCAAACCCGCCAGTTCAGCTGTATGTGGCTGGCACCTTAGCCATTTGAGCCACAGGCGCCGAACCTGAGGTCATTTCCATAGTAAATCTATATATATCTCCTATTGGTTCTGTGTCTCTGGAGAACCCTGATTAATACCAGATCAATCCTCACTTGAATATAAAAGAAAAATAATAAGAGAGCATTTTATAATAAAGTATGTATCTCAACATATGGTCAGATACGACTATATGAGGTCAGGCATGACTATATTATGAGATAGTGAGTTGCTATATTTGTACCCATACCTAAAATTGTTGTGCATGTGACAGCTATAAATGCAAATTGCTACACTTGTGTTGAACTAGTGACTGGAGTGCCATAAGATATACAGCTGTCAGTAATTTTTTTTTCTGAAACAGTAAAAACCTGTATGTAAAATTCCAAACCAAACAAATTATAACCCTTTCTCATTCTACCTAGAAGATCTATTTCTAAAAAATTCTATGTATACTAAAATTGGTAGGAAAGTTTGTATTTATATGAAAAATGAAGGATCTAAGCTCGGGTGATTATAAACAGGTTTTTCACTGATAAGAACATTCAGAGAGAAATCAAAAGTTGTGGCTGGATGCAGTGGCTCACACTTGTAATCCTAGCACTCTAAGGGGCCAAGGAGGAGGCTCACTTGAGGTCTGGAGTTCAAGACCAGCCTGAGCAAGAGTGGGACTCCATCACTACCCCAAAAATGTGGTAGCTCACACCTGTAATCCCAGTTACTCAGGAGGCTGAGGTAGGAGGACCACTTGAGCCTAGGAGATTGAGGTTGCAGTGAGCTACAATGATACCACTGCATTCTATCCAGGGTAGTGAAGTGAGACTTTGTTATAAAAAATAAATAAATAAAAAGTTATGAGGGCCAGGCACAGTGGCTCATGCCTGTAATCTCAGTGCTTTGGAAGACCAAGACAAGAGAACCATGTGAAGACAGGATTTTAAGACAAACCTGGGCAACATGGCAAGATCCTGTCTCTACAAAACATTTTAAAAATTAGCCAGGCATGTACCTGTAGACCTAGCTACTAGGGAGGCTGAAAGATTGCTTGAGACCAGGAGTTTGAGACTGCAGTGATCTATTATTGGACCACTGTTCAGCCTGAGTAACAGAGTAAGACCTTGTCTCAAAAGAAATTTTTGTCTTGAGACAGAGCCTCATTTTGTCACCCTAAGTAGAATGCCATGGTGTCATAGCTCACAGCAACCTCCAACTCTTGGGAGCAAGCCATTCTCTTACCTCAGCCTCTCAAGTAGCTGGGACTACAGGCGCCTGCCACAATGCCCAGCTATTTTTAGAGATGGGGTCTCACTCTGGCTCAGGGTGGTCTCAAACCCATGAACTCAGGCAATCTACCCACTGAGGGCCCCCACAGAGCTACTGCTAGGACTATAGGCTTGAGCCACTGCACCCAACCTTAGAAAAAAATTTCCTTTTTGAGATAGAGTCTCACTTTGTTGCCTTGGGTAGAGTGCTGTGGCATCATAGCTCACAGCAACCTCAAACTCTTGGGCCCAAGTGATCCTCTTGCCTCAGCCTCCTTAGTAGCTGGGACTACAGGCACCTGGCCACAACACCTGGCTATTTTTAGAGATGGGGTCTCACTCTTGCTCAAGCTGCTTTTTGAAACCTTCAAGCAATCTACCCACCTCTGCCTCCCAGAGTGCTAGAATTACTTATTTGTAAAAGTATGATAAATGTAAAGCATGAGCCACCACGCCTGGTCCCAAGAAAAATTAACTAAAAAAAAAAAAATAAGTAAATAAAAATAAATTAGTTGGGCAAGGTGGCATGTGCTTGTAGTCCCAGCTACTCAAGATGCTGAGGAAGGAGGATTGCTTGGCCTAGGAATTCAAGGTTACAATGTGCTATGTTGGGGCTACAGCATTCTAGCTTGGGTAACAGAACCAGACCATGGCTTTGGCGTAGACAGCATCCCAGCCTAAATCCACTAAATCCCAGCAGCACTTCTAAACATTGTGAGATCTAGAGATGCTCCCTCAGAATACAAAATGCTTGTGGAAAAGTTTTACCTGCCTTGAGAACCACAGCTTTAGAGAAAATGTTATTACATATGATTTTATTACATCAGGACAAGGGCACTTAAAACTTTCCAGAAATTATTTCTTTGAGTCTATACAATAATTGTTTTTACACCATTTATCATACTTTTACAAATAAGAAAACAAGCTCAGAGAGATTAAGTCATTTGTCTGGGTCACTTACCCAGTAAGTGGCAGATGTAAACAGCTCAAGCTCTTGGCCTTACCCCACACAGTTCACCAAATCCCCTTGCTGGGAGTGCATTAGAGATCCATGGGTCTCTGGCTCAGGGCCCAGCAGTGAAATTGCTGGAACTTCAGCCCTCACCCTGCCCTCCATCCCCTGGAAATGCCTGTGTCCTGGTTTCAGGGACCTCTGAGCCACCGTGCTGGGGGTGTTTGCCTCTCTTCAGCCCCTCCCTGCAGCCCCAGCCAACCACCCTCCCTGCCTCATTTCCATGGTTATGTCTGCTCTTCAGGGAAGCAGGGTAGCTCTGCTTCCAGTGTCCTGCAGGGCTTTAAAGGAGGCAGCAGCTGTCTTATTTGATTCGTTCTTTATTCCAGATCACTCTCTCTGGGAGCCTAACATAGGGACACAGGGCTGGCCTGGAAGGCTACATTGCCCATTACTCAACAGTGTCTCTCCCTTCCATCCCAACCAAACGCACGTGCTCTACTTCTCTCCTTTCCAAGGGAGAAGGGAAACAAAACAAAACAAAACAAAATCCCAATGGTGTTTTTTGCAGAAATAGAAAAATCCTCCCTAAAGTTAATATGAAATATCTAGGGACCCAAATAGCTAAAACAATCTTGAAAAAGAACAAAGTTAAAGGTCGTACTTCCTGATTTCAAATTTACTACCAATCTACAGTAGTCAAAATAGTGTGGTGCCAGCACAAAGACAGATAGACAGTGGGACAGAATAGAGTGATCAGAAAAAGCCCCACACATGTGTATTCAAATGACTTTGACAAGGGTGCCCAAAGACTACTCAGTGGAGAAAGGGTGGTTTCTTCAACAAATGGAATTGGGAAAACTGGATATCCACATGCAAAACAATGAAGTTGGGCAGTGCCTGTGGCTCAATGAGTAGGGCGCTGGCCCTATATACCGAAGGTGGCAGGTTTGAACCTGCCCTGGCCAAACTGCAACAAAAAATAGCTGGGCATTGTGGTGGGCTACTTGAGAGACTGAGGCAAGAGAATAGCCTAAGCCCAGGAGTTGGAGGTTGCTGTAAGCTGTGATACTACAGCACTCTACGGAGGGCAACATAGTGATACTCAGTCTCAAAAAAAAAAAAAAAAAAATGAAGTTAAACTTCTACTTTATACTACATACTAGCTTGGGTAACAGAGCCAGACCATGATTACCAAAATCAACTGAAAATTAATATAATAAAAGACCTAAATGTAAAAACTAAAACTATAAAACTTGTAAAAGAAAATATTGGACAAGGCTTGGCGCCTGTAGCTCAGTGAGTAGGGCACCGCCCACGTACACCGAGGTTGGCAGGTTCGAGCACGGCCCGGGCCTGCTAAACAACAATGACAACTGCAACCAAAAAATAGTCAGGTGTTGTGGTGGGCCCCTGTAGTCCCAGCTACTTGGGAGGCTGAGGCAAGAAAATCGCTTAAGCCCAAGAGTTTGAGGTTTTGAGAGTGTGAGCTGTGACTCCATCTCAAAAAAAAAGAAAGAAAATATAGGACAAAAGTGTCATGACAGTGGCATTGGCAATAATTTGTTAGATAAGACATGAAAGGCACAGGCAACAAAAGTAAAAAAAGATAAATTGGACTACATGAAAATTTTAAATTTTTGTTTGTGAAAGGATACAAGCAATAGAGTGAAAGGCAACCTATGGAATGAGAGAAAATGTTTGCAAATCATATCTTTGGCAAGGGGCTAATATCTAGAATATATAATGAACTCCTATAACTCAACAACAAAAAATGCCTCCCCCAAACCAACTGAAAACTGGACACAGGACTTGGATAGGTATTTCTCCACAAATAGAGAAATAGCCAACAAACACATGAAAAGATGCACGACATCTTTAGGGAAATGCCAACCCAAATCACAATGGGATAGCACCTCATACCTACTAGGATGGCTATTCATTTTGTTTAAAAGTGGCAAGGAGGCCGGGTGCAGTGGTTCACGCCTGTAATCCTAGCACTCTGGGACGCTGAGGTGCATGGATTGCTTGAGCTCATGAGTTTGAGACCAGCTTGAGCAAGAGTGAGACCCCTGTCTCTATAAATAGAAAAAACTAGTGGGACTTGGTGGCACATGCCTGTAATCCCAGCTAGTCAGGAGGCTGAGGCAAGAGGATCTATCGAACCCATGAGTTTCAAGTTGTTGTGAGCTCTGATGATGCCACAGCACTCAGTGCAGGGTAACAAAGTGAGACTTGGTCTTAAAAAGAATAAGAACAAATAAAAATAAAAACTAGCAAGTGCTGATGAGGATGTGAGAGTTTGAAATGCCTATGCATTGCTGATGGCATAGTAAAATGGAGTAGTTGCCATAGAAAACAATATGTTGATCCCTCAAAAAATTAAAAACACAGCTACCACATAAGTTAGCAATCCCACTTCTTGGTATGTACCTAAAAAAGTTGAAATCAGGGTCTTGAAGAGATATTTGTGCAACCATGTTCCCAGCATTGTTAGTCATAGATAGTAGTCAAAAGGTCCGTCAGTGAATGAAGGGATAAACAAAATGTGGTACAAAGATACAGTGGAAGATTATTCAGCCTTAAAAAGGAAGGAAATTCTGACACATGTTACAAGATTGATGCATGCTGAGGAAGTTAAGCTAAGCAAAATAAGGCAATCATACAAAGACAAATACTGTATGAGTCCACTTATAGGAGGTATCTAAAGTAGTCAAAGTCATAGAGACAAAAAACACAACAATGGTAGCCAAGACCTGAAGGGAGGAAAGAATGAGGAATTATTATTTAATGGATATAGAGTTTCAGTTTTGCGAAATGAAGAGTTCCTCTGAGAGAGTTATGAGCAGGATGTGGATGAGTAACAGCTTCTATGCAATCGGGTGCAGTGGGATTGGGGAGAGAGGACGCCGGGCATCTCTGGCTGGTGGATCTGCCCAGAGGCTTCCCTTTGGAGACACAGGGAGTATCGAGAGACTTCTGGACCCCACGGGAAGGACAGAGGCAGTGGAGAACTGGCAAGTGGTAGGTGCGTTTGTTTGGTGGGAGGCTGCCTGCAGCTGTAACCATAGCAACAGTGAGACTGCAAGCAGGAAAAGCCTTACCTGTGGGCTGTTTTGGTTTTTTTGGACTTGGGCACTTGATTGAACTGCCTTGGGAGATCTTGGACGAGTGTGCGGATGACTTTTGGCATTGTCTGGGGCCTCAGACTGAGTCACTGAGCCATAAAGGAGCTAATACTCTTCAGCTGTGGGCTGCCCACACAGCCACTGTGGGGGAGCTGCCCCTGCAGGTCACAGCACGGGGATCGGCCACGAAACCTTGGGCAAGTAATATAGTGACGGAGCTGCCCAAAGGTGGGAAATGAGACGCTGGGGAAGAGCAGAGATCTAAGTGTTTGGCAGATTACAACATTGGCCCTTAGGGGCATAGAATGAGACTGGTTTCGGTACACTGGATAAGGGAGCAGTCACATCAGGAGAGATCCCAGCAATAAGTGCTTTCCTTGGAAAGCTTCTGCTTGGGCAAGGTTCACAGTTTGGAGTTTCTTTTAAGTGGGCTGAGGAGACATTTGGCCTCCCAAGCCTGTGAGGTCTGAGAAATCAGCAGAGGCCTCCAGTCTCCATCTCATACAGCTGTATCAGCATTGTGATTAACATCTCATACCTCAGAAGATCACATTGCCCAGACAATATTCAGCAAGATATATATAATGTTTTGGTTTGGAGGTTTTTGTTTTTGTTTGTTTTTTATTAATTTCAACATTTTTCCCCCTAAATTTTCCTTTTTTTCTCTTTTCTTTCTTCACTTTTCTAGTTTAAATACAATCTTCCATTTTTGCCTTCTTTAACACTTAGAACTTCATTTTTGGTAGTGTTTCTGCCCCTATTATTTGGTTTTTTCCCCCCTAATTTTATCCCATAAGGGTTTTTGTTTGTTTCAGTTTAATTTATAGTATTTTTGTCTTTCCTCTTTACCTGGTGGAGGTGGGGTACTGTGTCTGATCTGCTGGCAAAGAGCTGCTGACCTCAAGGGAACCACCCAACACAGCACCCCCAGATGTTGGGGGTTTTTAAGGTTGGGTCAAAATACCCTACTATACACCTATATTATTCCTGTCTCCTTCTTTTGATGCCTCGCTTCTTTTTGTCAATATTTCCCTTTACTCACCCCCTCTCCTTTCTCTTTCTTCTTTCTTTTAAAAATCTTTTTTCCCTTCTTCCTCTTCAATCTTCTCATCCTCTTGTTCCTGGACCAAAAGGACTCATTAAAACTTTAGGTCCGAGGCACAGTAACTTAAAGAGCAAGAGGAAGTGAAAGGAAAATTAGGGCAAGGAAACAGATACAAGAAAACACTCATGAGGAAGAATCAGCAGAAAAATCCTGGCAACATGAAAAACCAGTCCAGAGCAACCCCTTCAAGGAACCATGAGGTAGCTACTGCAGAGACTTTCACCTATAAAGAAATGTTAGAAATGACAGAAGGGGAATTTAAAATCAGATGATGGAAAGAGTGAAGGAAATTGCTGAGAAAGTGGAAAATAACCAAAAGGAAATCCAAAAATAGAATCAAATAAGAAATGAATGATATGAAGAATATAGGGAAGTTAAAGATGCAAAAGAAAGTATCAACAACAGATTAGACCATGCAGAAGAAAGAATCTCAGAGGTAGAGGACAAAGCTCTTGAGATAACTCAGATAGTTAAAGAGGCAGAAAAGAAGAGAGAAAGCAGAATGTTCACTGACAGAATTATAGGACCTTATGAAGCATTCAAACATACGAATTACAGGTATCCCACAGAAGGGGAAGAAGAATGCCCCAGAGGAATGGAAGCCATTCCAGAGTATATTATACCTGAAAATTTCCCAATATCACCAAAGATTCTGACATACTCCTTTCAGAGGAATATCGGACCCCTGGTCGCCTCAACTCAAATAGAGCTTCTCCAAGACACATTCTGATGAATCTATTTAAAGTCAAGACAAAAGAAAAGATTTTGCAAGCTGCCAGGAGTAGTCATTAATTGATTTACCAGGGCAAATCCATCAGGGTGACCGCAGACTTCTCTAATGAAACTTTTCAAGCCAGAAGAAAATGGTCATCTACCTTTAATCTACTTAAACAGAACAATTTCCAGCCTGGAACTCTAACCCCTGCTAAGCTAAGCTTTAAAATTGACAGAGAAATCAAATCTTTTACTGGTATGCAAACATTGAGGAAATTTACCACAAAAAAGACCAGCTCTACAGGAAATACTTCAACCTGTTCTACACACTGACCATCACAATGAACCTGCACCAAAGTAAACACCCAGAAATTAAAGGACAGAACCTAGCTTCCACAATGATGCAAAAGACAAAACTAAGCAATGGACTTTCAGAAAATAAGATGAATAGAATGCTACTACACTTATCAATTATATATATATATAATACACACATTTACATATATATATATTTTTTATAGACAGAGTCGTACTTTATTGTCCTCGGTAGAATGCCGTGGTGTCACACTGCTCACAGCAACCTCCAACTCCCAGGCCTAGGCAATTTTCTTGCCGCGGTCTCCCGAGTAGCTGGGACTACAGGCATCTGCCAGAACACCTGGCTATATTTTTTTGTTGCAGTTTGGCTGGGGTGGGGTTTGAACCCACCACCCTCGGTATATGGGGCTGACACCCTACCCACTGAGCCACAGGTGCCACCCTATCTCAATAAATGTTAATGGCTTGAATTCCCCACTGAAGAGGCATAGATTGGCTGATTGGATTGAAAATCACAAGCCATCTATTTGCTGTCTGCAAGAAACACACCTCATGTCAAAAGACAAATTAAAACTCAGAGAGTTAAGGGTTGGAAGTCAATTTTTCAGGCAAACAGAATTCAGAAGAAAAGAGGGGTTGCGATCTTATTTCAGATACATGTGGGTTTAAAGCAACTCAAGACAAAAAAGACAATGCTGGTCACTTCGTATTGGTCAAGGGAAAGATACAACAAGAAGGCATTTCAATTCTAAATATTTATACACCCAATTTAAATGCTCCCAGATTCTTGAAACAGACCTTACTTAGTCTGAGCAATATGATATCCTATAACACCATGATAACAGGGGACAATCCTCTCTCAGAGCTGGACAGATCCTCTAAACAGAAATTAAACAAAGATATAAGAGATTTAAATGAGACCCTAGAACAACTGTGCTTGATAGACATATTAGAACACTCCATCTTGCATATAGATGCAAAAAAATCTCAACAAAATCCTAGCCAATAGATTATAGCTTATCATCAAAAAAGTCATACATCATGATCAAGTAAGTTTTGATATGGGTTGCATAACAATGTGACTGTGTTTAATGTTCATTGAAAGCTACACTTTAATGTGGTCAAAATGGTAAACTTTATTTTATGTGTATTTTATCACAATTAAAGAGGGGTGTGGTGGCATGCACCTGTAGTCTCAACTATTCTGCAGGCTAAAGTGGGAAAACTGCTTGAGCCTAGGAGTTCCAGGCAGGGCAACATAAGGAGACCCAGTCTCTTAAAAAAAAAAAAGAAGACTGAAAATTTTAAAATAAAAAAGATTAAATATTGTATATATGTAGAATTATCTCCTGAGACATTGCTGTATTTTTTAATGACTTCCAGGAGTCTTGTGGTTGAGTCTTTGGGGTTCTCTAAGTATAAGATCATATTGTCAGCAAAGAGGGAGAGTTTGAACTCCTCTGCTCCCAGTTGGATGCCCTTTATTTTCTTGTCTTGCCTAATTGTATTGGCTAGAACTTCCAGCACTATGTTGAGTAGTAATGGTGACAGAGGACAACCTTATCTGGTTCCAGTTTTAAGTGGAAAAGTTTTCAGTTTAACTCCATTCAGTAAAATATTAGCTGTGGGTTTGCCATACATAGCTTCAATCAGTTTAAGAAATGTGCCACCTATGCCTAAACTCTTCAGTGTGCTAATTAGAAAAGGATGCTGGATTTTCTCAAATGCTTTTTCTGTATCTATTGAGAGGATCATATTGATTTTGCTTCTGTTGATATGGTGACTAACGTTTGTGAATTTACGTATTTTAAACCAGCCTTGCATCCTGGGATGAAACCTACTTGATCATGACATATGACTTTTTTGATGGTAAGCTGTAATCTATTGGTTAGGATTTTGTTGAGAATTTTTGCATCCATATTCATTAGTGAAATTGGTCTGAAGTTCTCCTTTTTAGTTGGGTCTTTTCCTGGTTTTAGTATCAGGGTAATGTTTTCTTAATAAAATGTGTTGGGGAAGATTCCTTCCTCTTTAATTTTTTGGAATAATTTCTGCAGTATGGGAATAAGCTCTTCCTTGATGTTTTGATAGAATTCTGGTGTGAAGCCATCCAGACCAGGGCATTTTTTCGTTGGGAGATTTTTTATTGTTCCTTTGATCTCAGTGCTTAAAATTGGTCTGTTCAGGAGATCTATTTTATCTGGACTAAGTCTAGGGAGAGGGTGTGATTCCAAATATTGATCCATTTCCTTCACATGGTCAAATTTCTGGGCATAGAGTTTCTAGTAGTATTCAGTGATAATCTCTTATATCTCTGTGGCATCAGTTGTTATTACCCCTTTATCATTTCTGATTGAGATTACTAGGGATTTTACTTTTTATTTTTACTTAGTCTGTCTAAAGGTTTATCTATTTTATTTATTGTTTCAAAAAACCACTCCTTGTTTCATTAATTTTCTGAATGATTCTTTTGTTTTCAATTTCATTAATCTCTGATTTAATTTTGGATATTTATTTTCTTCTGCTGGGTTTAGACTTAGATTGTTCTTCCTTTTCTAATTCCATAAGATAGTTTGTGAATTTGTTGATGTGCTTTCTTTCTGTTTTGCTAATGTGGGCTTCTAAAGCAATAATTTTTCTTCTCAACTGTTTTTGCTGTATCCCACCGGTATAGTAGCTTTGGTAGCTTGTGTCTTCATTGTTGTTATGCTCAAGGAAGTTAATAATTTCCTTTTTTTTTGTAGAGACAAAGTCTCACTTTATTGCTCCCGGTAGAGTGCCATGTCATCACACAGCTCACAGCAACCTCCAACTCCTGGGCTTAGGCAATTCTCTTGTCTCAGCCTCCCAAGTAGCCCAACCACCACAGAGCCCGGCTATTTTGTTGCAATTTGGCCGGGGCCAGGTTTGAACCCACCACCTTCAGTATATGGGCCTGGTGCCCTACCCACTGAGCCACAGGTGCTGCCCAATCATTTCCCTTTTTATTTCTTCCTGCACCCAACTGTCATTCAGTGTAAGGTTGGGAAAGGATATTTGCATATTCAGCATGGGAAAGAATATTTGCATATTTTGAATCAGACAAAAGCTTAGTAAGTAGGATCTATGGAGAGCTTAAATTAATCCACATGAAAAAAGCCAACAATCCCATATATGAATGGGGAAGAGAGATGAACAGAATCTTCTCTCAAGAAGACAAACAAATGGCTAGCAAACATATGAAAAAATGCTCATTATCCCTAATTATTAGAGAAAAGCAAATTAAAACCACCCTGAGATATCATCTAACCCTATTGAGAATGGCCCATATCACAAAATCTCAAAACTGCAGATGCTAGATGGAGATGCTGGCACGGATGTGAAGAGAAAGGAACACTTTTACACTGCTGGTGGGACTGCAAACTATTACAACCTTTTTGGAAGGAAGTATGGAGAAACCTCAAAGAATTCAACCCAGACCTCCTGTTTGATCCTGCAATCCCATTACTGGGCATCTATCCAGAAAGGAAAAAAATAAACCTTTTATTATAAAGACACTTTTACTAGACTGTTTATCACAGCTCAATTTACAATTGCCAAAATGTGGAAACAGCCTAAATGCCCCTCAACCCAGGAATGGATTGGCAAGCTGTGGTATCTGTATACCTTGGAATACTATTCAGTCATTAAAAAAATGGAGATTTTGCAGCATTTGTATTAACCTGGATGGAAGTGGAACACATTATTCTTAGTGAAGCATCACAGGAATGGAGAAGCAAGAATCCTATGCATTCAACTTTGATATGAGGACAATTAATGACAATGACATGGTGTGTCATGAGGGAAGGGGAGAGCAGACAGAGAGAGAAGGAAGGAGGGGGTGAAGGAAAGGAAAAGAAAAAAAAAGAAAAGAAAATAGTGACTAATTTTCACTTAAGTTGGATTTAATTTTGACCATAGTATATTATTTGAACAATAATTTTTAATTCAACTTGTTAATATGTTGTTTAGGATATTGCATCCTCATTTATAAGTGAAATGTGTCTGTAATTTCCCTTTATAATGATACATTTTGTTCAATTTTAATATCAGGTATATCCAGATGAAGTAGAATGAATTTGAAGTATTTCTTCTTTTTCTGTTGTCTATAAGATTTGGCATGATCTGTTTTTTGAAATTATCTTCTATTTTTACTTATAAATATTAGTTGTCTATTTAAAAAAATTAAAAACATTAAGTTATAAAAAAGGAATTATCTCAATATCATACATATGAAATAGAGATGCAAGTATATACAAATATGTAATGAACATATGTAAATAGAGATAGATAGAGCTATAGAGGGAAAACTCAGAAAATACACCAAATGATCCTTTCTGTGGCAGCTCAGTTAAGAATTGTTACTGTTTTCTTCATTATACATTTTGTATTTTTACAATTCCCACAATGAATGCATAGATGCATATATGTAAATACAAAATTCCTATGAAACTCTTATGAGAGGTTATTCTCTGGGAAGGAAGAGGGATTTAAAGGTAGATGAGTGATTTTTATATTTTGCTTTGTATATGTTTCTTTCTTTGCGATTTTTATAAGAATTGTTTATATAATATTTGTGAAATATTTTTTATAAATAAATAACGAATAAAACACAATAAGCAATACAATAAGACATTTTTTAGAACCCAAGAAATCAATTGAATGACTTTAGGAGAGTAGTTTTTTTTGGTTTTTTGTTGGTTTTTTTTTGAGATGGAGTCTCATAATATTGCCCTTGGTAGAGTGCTGTGGTGCCACAGCTCACAGCAAACTCAAACTCTTGGGCTCAAGCCATTCTCTTTGCCTCAGCCTCCCAAGTGGCTGGGACTACAGGCGCCTGACACAATACCCGGCTATTTTTTTCTTTTGGTATAGTTGTCGTTTAGCAGGCCCAGGCTGGATTCAAACCCTCCAGCCCCACTGAACGCAGCTGGTGCCCTAACCACTGAACTACAAAGGCAGAGCCAGGAGTAGTTTTTTTTTTTAAAGCAATCAACTTTTTTTCTTTTTCCTTCTTTTTCTTTTTCTGTTTTTTGAGACAGCGTCTAACTCTGTTACCAGGGCTACAGTGCTGTGGCATCCTCATAGCTCACTACAACCTCAAACACTTGGACTCAAGTGCTCTTCCTGACTCAAACTCCTGCATAGCTGGGATGACAGGCATGTGCCATCACATCCAGCTAATTTTTTAACATTTTGTGGGGACAGGGGTCAGGCTAGTGTCAAATGTAAAGCAATAACTTTTCTTTTCTTTTCTTCTTTTATTTTTTGTAACACTTTTTCTTTTTCACTTTATTGCCCCTGATAGAGTGCCGGGGCGTCACACAGCTCACAGCAACCTCCAACTCCTGGGCTTAGGCAATTCTTTGTGAGAATAGCTGGGACCACAGGTGCCCACCACAACACCCGGCTATTTATTGTTGCAGTTTGGCTGGGGCTGGGTTTGAACCTGCCACCCTCAGTATATGAGCCACAGGTGCCACCCATCAATAACTTTTCTAAAGGCAAAGTTCTGAAGAAAAAAAGTCTGGTAATATATGTTTGGCAATGCTGGGAACAAAACATCTTTTTCACTTTTTTTAATGACTCTTCGAAAAAATGTACATTTCATAAAGTACATTTGGGTCTGCCTGTGAAGTATGTTTATGTGGGTACATGTTTATTTTGGAGCCTATCAACTTATAATTCTCATCAGTCCATGGTATTTTCTCAGGCATTCCAACAAATGAAACTTTTCAGTAATCATGAAGTTGGTAACACTAAATATCAGCTCATACCTGTAATCCTAGCTCTGTGGGAGGCTAAGGTAGGAGGGTTACTTGAGCTTAGGAGTTTGAGGTTGCTGTGAGGTAGGCTAGTGCCATGGCTCTCTAGCCTGGGCAACAGAGTGAGACTCTCTTAAAAATAGTTAATTAATTAATCAACTATCTAATACAGTGGTTCTCAACCTTCCTAATGCTGCTACCCTTTAATACAGTTCTTTATGTTGTGGTGACCCTCAACCATAAAATTATTTGTGTTGCTGTAGGAACGAAACTGTAGGAACTGTATTAAAGGGTCACGGCATTAGGAAGGCTGAGAACCACTGATCTAATATGTAGTACTTGAGATGCATATTGTTCTGTAAAAATGTGATGGAAGTCCTAATGTTGTGGCATCATTTCAGTTATGATGCTTTCAGCTTCAGATAACATTGCTTAAAACAGTGTTTCCACAAGCCCGATTGGCATTTGGGCAGGACTGTTCTACCCACGGGAGTATATTAAGCACCCTTGGCCTTCAGGCACCACTTGCTAATACAAAATTTATAATCCATAATCTTCCCCACCCTCACATTTCTAAATATTCCTGGTCATGCAATACATTTATTATTATCATGTAACAAGAAACGGCTCCCTCAGCCCCAGGATTAATGTCCTCAGACAATTGTGTCCAAAGCAGAAAAAGCTCAATTTCTCTTCATGAGTCCCTTTCTATCAGGAGAATAAATCTTTCTCAGGGGTCCCTCAGTAGACTTCCCATAACTGGATTGAATACTTGCCCATGCAAAGGTGGGGGGAGTGACACCTGGCATTTGTAGCCTCCACAGGGGGATGTAGGCTCAGTGGCTGTCTCATTCTGCTTTGTGTAGCTATAACAGGATGCCTGAAGCTGGGTGATTTATAAAGAAAACAAGTGTATTTAGCTCACAGTTCTGTAGGCTGGGATGTTCAAGGACACAGCCCTGGCTTCTGGTGGGGGGCTTCCATGGCAGAGGTCAAAGGGGAAGCGGATATATGGGAAGAGGCAAACCCAAGGATAATTCTGACTATTTATTTATTTATTGAGACAGAGTCTCACTTTATTGCCCTTGGTAGAGTGTCATGGTGTCATAGCTCACAGCAACCTCCAACTCCTGAGCTCAAGTGATCCTCTTGCCTCAGCCTTCTGAGTAGCTGGGACTACAGGCACCCACTCAACACCTCGCTGGTTTTTAGAGACAGGTCTCACTCTTGCTCAGGCTGGTCTCAAACTCCTGACCTCAAGCTATCCACTTGTCTTGGCCTCCCAGAGTGCCAGGATTATAGGTGTGAGCCACCACGCCTGGCCTAATACTGGCCTTTTTTTTGAAACAAAGTCTCATTTTGTTGCCTTCAGTAGAGTGCTATGGAGGCATAGCTCACAGCAACCTCAAACTCTTGGGCTCAAGTGATTCTGTCTTGCCTCAACCTCCTGAGTTGTTGGGACTACAGCCACCTGCCACAATGCCTAGCTATTTTTTTCTTTTTTTTTAAGAGATGAGGTTTTGCTCTGGCTCAAGCTGGTCTTGAACCTGTGAGCTCAAGAGATCCACTCATGGCTTGGCATCTGTAGATCAGTGGTTAGGGCACTGGCCACATACACTAGGGCTGGCAGGTTCGAACCCAGCCTGGCTGGGCTCGGCCTGGCCCTGCTAAATAAGAACTACAAAAAAAAAAAATAGCTGGGCGTTGTGGCGGGCACCTGTCCTAGCTACTTGGGAGGCTGAGGCAAGAGAATCGCTTACTAGTTGTTCTCAACCTTCTTCATGCCTCCTAATGCCGAGGAACCCTTAATACAGTTCCTCAGGTTGTGGTGACCCCAACCATAAAATTATTTTCATTGCTACTTCATAACTGTAATTTTGCTACTGTTATGAATCGTAATGTAAATATCTGATATGCAGGATGTATTTTAATTGTTACAAAGGGGTTGCAACCCACAGGTTGAGAACCACTGGCTTAAGCCCAAGAGTTTGAGGTTGCTGTGAGCTGTGACGCCACGGCACTACCTAGGGCAACATACTGAAACTCTGTCTCAAAAATAAATAAATAAATAAATAAAAAGAGATCCACCCACCTCAGTCTCCCAGAGTGCTAGGATTACAGGCATGAAACACTGAGCCCGGTCCTAATTCTGGCTTTTTAATAACTGACTCTCTCAAGAACTAATACATTCCTGTGAAAATCCAGCTTCTTGTGATAGTTGGCAACCATAAGAACAAGCACCATGCCAGTCATTCATCAGATATCCCTCCATGGCTGGTGTGGTGGCTCATACCTGTAATCCTAGCTCTGGGAGGCCGAGGCAGGAGGATCTCTAAAGCTCAGGATTTCAAGGCCAGCCTGACTGAGAGACAAAACCCTGTCTCTATTAAAAATAGAAAAAAATTTGCTGGGCATTGTGGTAGGTGCCTGTAGTCCCAGCTACTTGGGAGGATGAGGGAGGAGGATTGCTTGAGCCCAGGAGTTGCAGTGAGCTGTGATGATGTCAAGGAACTCTAGTTTGGGTAACAGAGGGAGACTATGTTTCACAGAGTAAAGAAAAAGTAAATAAATAAGTAAATTACATGGGGCAGCGCCTTTGGCTCAGTGTGTAAGGTGCCAGCCCCATATATCGAGGATGGTGGGTGCAAACCTGGCCCCGGCCAAACTACAACAAAAAAGTAGCTGGGCATTGTAGCAGGTGCCTATAGTCCCAGCTACTCTGGAGGCTGAGGCAAGAGAATTGCCTAAGCCCATGGAGTTGGAGGTTGCTGTGAGCTTGATGCCCCAGTACTCTACCGAGGGTTAATAAGTGAGACTGTCTCAAAATAAATAAATAAATTACATGAAAAAGACCTTAATTTGGCTCGGTGCATGTGGCTCAAGTGGCTAAGGTGCCAGCCACTTGAGGGTGGGTTCGAACCCAGCCCAGGCCTGCCTGTAGCCTGACAACTACAACCAAAAAATAGCTGGGCATTGTGGAGGGCACCTGTAGTCCCAGCTTCTTGGGAGACTGAGACAAGAGAATCGCTTAAGCCCAAGGGTTGGAGGTTGCTGTGAGCTGTGATGCCGTGGCACTCTACCCAGGGCAACAGCTGGAGGCTCTGTCTCAAAACAAACAAACAAACAAACAAACAAACCAAAAAAAGAAAAAGCCCTTAATTCAATGCCTGAAAAATAGGAATGCTCAATAATGTGAACTGCAATGGTAATAGCAGTGATAACAATGATGATGTTGATAATTTTCTTTTGTTTGAGACCGAGTCTTACTATGTTGCCCTCAGTAGAGTGCCATGGCATCACAGCTCACAGCAATCTCAAAATCTTGGGCTTAATTGATTCTCTTGCCTCTGCCTCCCAAGTAGCTGGGACTACAGGTGCCTGCCACACGCCCGGCAATTTTTTTTGTTGCAGTTGTCATTGTTGTTTTAGCTGGCCCAGGCTGGGTTCGAACCTGCCAACCTTAGTGTATGTGGCTGGTACCCTACCCACTGAACTACAGGTGCCACCCAATGTTGATCATTTTCATCACTCATCTCTAAGGGCATTCTGACTTCCAATTCAACTTAGTAGTGAATAAATCTCTCTGTCCCTTTAATTCAGCCAAAACAAAGTTGAGTTTTCCACTACTCCACCTTGATTTTTATTTATAGCAAAACAGTAATATTAATAGTACATTTGAGTGAATTAAAAATAAAGGCTCTATGATCTCACTATCTAACATACTATTTTTATATTTTTATATTTCCATGTGTTTCCCCTTTTCTCCTCATTTTGAAAACACAATTTAAAATAGTTGAATCATGGTTACTTCAAGTAAAATTATCTCTTATTTTCCAAGTAACTACATAATTTCTATAATTATAATTTTGTCGTTGTTGTTTGTTGAGACGGAGTCTCACTCTGTCACCCAGGCTAGAGTGCTGTGACATCAGGTTCAAGTGATCCTCCTGACTCAATCTCCCAAGTAGCCGGGACTACGAGCACCTGCCACAATGCCCAGTTAATTATTTTTCTGTTCTTATTTTTATTTTTTTTTTCTATTTTTAGTAGAGATAGGCTTGCACTTTTGCTCAGGGTGATCTCAGACTCCTGAGCTCAAGCAATCCACCCCCCTCAGCCTCCCAGAGTGCTACAATTACAGGCGTGAACCATCACACCCAGTTTATAATTAATAATTTTTAGTGGTTGCAAAATAATCTACATTTATTTGTTTCTTCTGCTATTATTGCTCATTACTGAGCATTTTTTAACCTATGATGACTGCTACTTGCCCTTATACTGCCTGTCTCAGTGTATGTGGCCGGTGCCCTAACCACTGAACTATGGGCGCCGAGCCTGAAAATTGATTTTTAAAGACTCATATTTTCCTCTTTATATCATTACTCTGTTATTAAAATATTCTAGTTTCATGTCTGACCCCAGCCCTCTTATTGCACCAGGGGATAATCAGTGATTTAATCTGGCCCTCCCCTCACTGCCCTGGCCTAGGTTAGCTACTCAAAGGTATTTAAGAGGTAGAATTAACTGGCCTGAGTGATTAACTGACTCTCTAATTCCCCTCCTATTTAAAGATGAAGAGAGACAGGTCCAGGGTGGGATGCTGTAGTGAAAACCAGACAAGCTGCCTCAAACTGGGGTGGTTATTCCTCAAGGTAACACTGGAAGAGCAGGAACGCTTGGAGCCAGTGCATAGCTCCTTATCTAGGTCACAATAACACCCCTGCTAATTCCCCAGTCCTCTTTCTTTCTCGTCTTTTCCGGACCCATTTAGTACTAAAGTTACTGGGTAGGGCTGAGCAAGGTAGGCCTCTCTACCTGCCTCTGTCGTGAAGGCAGAGTAGGCTGGGGCAGAAGTGGGTGCTGGAGGCTGAGCAGGGGGAAGAGGGTGTCTGATAGAGTGTGACCTGGTTGGGGAGTCAGAGCCTGAACTGCCTGGGTGGGGGAGGGGCTGTGAGAGCCATATGAGCCTGGTTGCATACACAGGGTTCATAAAATATTAAACAAATTGAGAAGAATGGGAGAACGGTTTCTCGCTATTAGAAAAGGGAGGAACAAATTTTAGAGGAAGGAGGAGAACTAGGCTAAATCCCAAAGCTAATTTGAGGAGAGAATTATGAACTGGAATGAGAATTTTAAAGAGGGACCTGAAGATATTACTCTATAAATTTCTGTATTATTTGAATCTTTTGAGAAAAAGAAAAGTCAAGCTGTACCTGAGAAGAGAAAGGATCTAATCTGAAATGACTAAATTAGAGCTAGTAGTCATCAACAATACTTCTGACACTCTGGGGCACCCGGATTGATGGTTATCAAAGATTTTGAAGGGTCATTTTATGTATTAGCTCCCACTGTACGCTGTCTATTGCAGTATTACTTCTATTTTTAGGGCTTGATTTGAAAGAGTCGGCCAGCCTTCTCCCAGCTAAGTTTAACTGCCAATTTGTTTTTCTTTTGTGTACTTACACTAATCTTTCCTTCATAGGTGTTTGGAAAATTTTAAAGTCTTGATTCAACAGAACTGCCTCTCTTGTATTGTGTTAATATAACCAGAGGCATAAAGCAGTGGGTAAATATTTAACAAAGAAACAAGAAGAGTGAGTATATTATAGGGAAGGTTTTCTGTTACAAGTACTAAGATTAAATACTCAAAAGCCTGAACTTTTCTCATTACTCCTAATGAGTACACAAGAGCTTTAATAATTGTTTGAGGGAGGGGTTTCACACCTCGCTTTGTGTTAGTGTTACATTAGAACTTAATCTGCCTTCAGTTTTGTCCAGTATACGTTATAAATGTAAAGAAAAGGAAAGAAAGGATTTTAAAACCATACGACCATGTTGCCTATCAAACACAAAGTTGTGGGCCAGGCGAGGTGACTCACGCCTGTAATCCTAGCACTCTGGGAGGTCAAGGCGGGTGGATTGCCTGAGCTCAGGAGTTTGAGACCAGCCTGAGCAAGAGTGAAACCCAGTCTTTAAAAATAGCCAGGCGCCTATAGTCCCATCTACTCAGGAGGCTGAAGCAAGAGAATTGCTTGAACTCAAGAGTTTGAGGTGACTGTGAGCTATGACACTATGGCACTCTATCAAGGGTGATAAAGTGAGACTCTATCTCAAAAACAAAACAAAATGAAACAATCCCACAAAGTTGTGCAATTACTTTTTATTATTATTATTTTTTTTCTCAAAGAAGTTTTGAGGGCTGGATGGGCACAGTGGCTCATGCCTGTAATCCTAACACTCTGGGAGGCTGAGAAGATCTCTTGAGGCCAGGAGTTTGAGACCAGCCTGGGCAACATAGAGAGACATACTCCTCCCACCCCACTCTCTACAGAAAGGAACAAAATTTTTAAAAACTAGCCTGGCATACTGTGGTGCGCCTACAGTCCCAGCTACTTTGGAAGCTGATGAGGGAGACTCACTCTTACATCAGCCCAGGTGGGAGAGGGAGACACTATCTCAAAAAAAAATTTTTTTGAGAGTGGCACCCATACTCAGTGGGTAGGGTGCCGGCCACATATACCGAGGCTCGCAGGTTTGAACCCCACTGAGGCCAGCTAAACAGCAATAACAAACTGCAAAAAATAGCCGGGCATTGTGGCAGGCACCTGTAGTCCCAGCCACTTGGGAGGCTGAGGCAAGAGAATCGCTTAAGCCCAAGAATTTGAGATTGCTGTGAGCTGTGATGCCATGGCATTCTACTGAAGGCAACATAGTGAGCCTTTGTCTCAAAAAGAAAAAGATTTTGAGGACTTGAAGATAGTATGTGGGGACAGGGCCATTTAAGGTTCTTGAATAATATTTTTAGTGGAATCTGTTACCTGAAGTATTTTAAAGTTGCACACTATAAGTATTAAACTATTAGGCACGAAATGTTCGATTTCCTTAAGTTCTAAGTTTGGCACTTGATATGTCTGACATTTCACTTTGACACTTCTTATTTTATTTTTATTGTGAAGGTATATCCTCATTCTTTCAAAAGCACATTTTGGCTTGTGATTATCTTTCAAAAAAATTTTTAAAGCAATCTTTGTGAAACCATGCATAAGTCAAAATTAGTGTTATTTTCAAATATGAGTTCCATCGTGGAACCAATGTAGCAGAGACAGCTTGAAGTATCAATGAAATGTTTGGGAAGAATGTGGCTAATGAATGCACAGTATGTCTGTGGTTTGAGAAGTTCCATTCTGGTGATTTTAATCTTGAAAATGAGCCACATGGGAGACCTGAGACCCAGGTGGAGAATGATGAATTGAAAGCTGTAATGAAAGTGAATCCATCCTGAACTATGCATGAATTAGCAGCAAGGTTTGACATTACTATTCCAACAATGTTGGACAACTTGAAACAAATTGACTAGGTAAAGAAGCTGGATAGATAGGTTCTGCATGAATTAAATAAGCATCAAAAGAGAAAGCATCTGGAAGTTTGTTTTCTTTGCTGTCACAAGACAGAAGTGCACCATTTCTACCCTGTTTTTTTGTTGTTGTTGTTTTTTTTTTTTTTTTAGAGACAGTCTCACTTTGTCGCCTTGGTAGAGTGCTGTGTTGTCACAGATCCCAGCAACCTCCAGCAATTTGGGCTTAAGTGATTCTCTTGTTTCAGCCTCCTGAGTAGCTGGGACTACAGGTGCCTGCCACAACACCCAGCTATTTTTTTGTTGCAGTTTGGCCGGGCCGGGTTCAAACTTGCCACCCTTGGTATAGGGGAACAGCACCCTACTCACTGAGCCACAGGCGCCGCCCTCTACCCTGTATTATTACCTGTGATAAAAAATGGATTCTTTTAGACAATTGCAAGCATTCGGCACAATGGTTAGATAAAGACAAAGTGTTGAAACACAATCCAAAAACGAACATTCATCAATAGCTAATGGTATCTGGTGATCCACCACTGGTATTAGCCACTGCAGCTTCAGGAAACCTGGTCAGTCGATTACATTGTGTGTCTACTGTAACCAATTGGACGAAATGATGAGGATGCTTATGATTAAGCAGCCTAGATTAGTCGATAGAGACAGGTCAATCCTCTTGTAAGACAATGCTGCTCAAACTACGGAAGCTGGATTTGAGAACTCTCTGACATCCACCATATTCACCAGACCTTCCACCGACTACCACTTCTTCTAGGCATTGGAAGGAAAAATAATTCAGTTCCCAACAAGCTGTGGAAAATGCCCTTCACAATTTCACCACTGCTCTCTCCAGGCTTCTTTGCTGGCACACACAAGCTACTGTTACTATGGAAAAACCGCATTGATAGTTTAGGTGCATACTTTGCTTAATTGTACTGCTTTCCGTTTGATATATAACATGCTAAACTTTTGATTCTAAATTGGACATTTCAGATTTAAAATTTAGGTGATCCTTTATACTATTTAGAGTTATAGCATTTTTTTTTTTTTTTGAGACAAGAGTCTCACTTTGTCACTCCTGGGTAGAGTGCCATGGTGTCATACCTCACAGCAACCTCAGACTTTTGGACTCAAGAGATTCTCTTGCCTCAGCCTCCCAATTAGCTGAGACTACAGGTGCACACCACAACACCCAGCTATTTTTAGACACAGGGTCTCGCTCTAGCTCAGGTTGGTCTACAACTCGTGAGCTCAAGCGATCCGCCTGCCTTGGCCTCCCAGAGTGCTGGAATTACAGGCATGAGCCAGAGCACCTAGCCTTGGAATCATAGCCTTCTCAACTATCTCAGCACTCAATTTCTGGTCCTGTTCTTTTCACCGGCCTCTAGTGATTGCCATATAAGGCTACATTATATTCAACAATAACATAGCAACAAACATACACATTTAGGGAAAACCTCTAACATGGGAGGCATTTGATGAAATGGAGAACTTGGATTTTGAGAGAAATTAAGTCTCTACATTAAAAAAAACCACAGAATTAGGTTTTTGGCTTCTTTTGCAAGGCCCAAAGTGCCTACCTAGTATAGTACTTGGCTAAAAAAAAAGACTTGATACAGTCAGTCCCTGGGTTACAAAAGCTTCTATAAGTTGTTTTGTAGGTAAGTTGAATTTTGTATGTAAGTTAGAACAGGTACATTTACCTAATGCCTGTAATATCCTATGTTTGTAAGTACAAGTTATACTAAGTCACATGATTGTAACTCAGGGACTGCCTGTACATACTTGTTGACTTTTTTTTTTTAGAGACAGAGTCTCACTATATTGCCCTCAGTAGAGTGCTGTGGCGTCACAGCTCACAGCAACCTCCAACTCCTGGGCTTAGGTGATTGTCTCTCTCTCTCTCTCTTTTTTTTTTGTAGAGACAGTTTCACTTTATCGCCCATGGTAGAGTGCCATGGCGTCACACAGCTCACAGCAACCTCCAATTTCTGGGCTCAGGCAATTCTCTTGCCTCAGCCTCCTGAGTAGCTGGGACTACAGGCGCCTGCCATAATGCCTGGCTATTTTTTTGTTGCAGTTTGGCCGGGGCCGGGTTCAAACCCACAGCCCTCTAAATACGGGGCTGGAGCCCTGCCCACTGAGCCATAGACACTGCTCTCATACTTGATGACTTTTAAAAAACTTACTCTAATGCTGGGCACGGTGGCTCACTCCTGTAATCCTAGCACTCTGGGAGACCAAGACGGGTGGCTTGCTTGAGCTCACAAGTTCAAGACCAGCCTAAGCGAAAGGGAGACCCCCCCATCTCTACTAAACATAGAAAAACTGAGGGCAAGAGGATCACTTGAGCCCAAGAGTTGGAGGTTGCTGTGAGCTATCATGCACAGTACTCTATCCATGGCGACAGCTTGAGACTCTGTCTCAAAAAAACAAAAAAAAAACAAAAAAAAATTTACTCTGATATGTGTCCTTAGAGGCATATTTCCCGGTCCTGATTCCCTGAGGGCTGTATAAAAATAGACTATGACCAAAATGTCTTGCAGAAACAAACTTCTGGAAATATGAAATAGCAGGTCATGCTTTTTTACTCTTTCCACCAATAACCACCGTCTGCCTATGTAGATGGAATTGCAATTTCACCTTCACCTTTTCACTCATATACTGGAGACAAAGAATCAGCTTAGGCATTTAATTTTACAGCATTTGAAAATAAGAGTTCTTTTTCTCTCACTTATTCTGTTTTCTTATTCAGAATAGGAGTATCATTTTTCTTTCCAGACCACTAGTATTTATATTTCTACCTTGTTGTGGTTAAGAGATTGTGCTCTGAGCTCAGATTACCTTGCTTCAGGCTCTGACTTCACTACTTCCCCACTGTGTGGTGAATTCAATTCCCAGGGTCTCAGTTTTCCCTGCTTCTAAAAAGGCATAGTTAATTCTATCCTTATAAATTGGTTGTGAGGATCATCTTATATAATTTTCAGCAAAGTGTCCCTGACACCAAGTACCTCCTATTAAAATGTGCCTAGCATTGTATTACATTTTAGCTGAGGTGCATGGAAAAAATGGTTACAGTTTCAAAAGGGTAGGGAGAAATCATTGTGATTGAAGTCCTTTGAGCAGATTTAATGGAGGAGTAGAACCTGCCCTTGGCTTTGAAGAACGGGTAATGATGATAATTTAGAGCCTTTTGTAGCATAGAAGCAACTTTGATTAAACATTTTTTTTTTCTTTTTTTTGAGACAGAGTCTCAAGCTGTCGCCCTGGGTAGAGTGAGTGATGTCACAGCTCACAGCAACCTCCAACTCTTGGGCTTAAGCGATTCTCTTGCCTCAGCCTCCCAAGTAGCTGGGATTACAGGTGCCTGTCACAATGCTTGGTTATTTTTTGGTTGTAGTTGTCATTTTTGTTTATTGGTGGGCCCAGGCTGAATTCGAACCCACCTGCTCTGGTGTTTGTGGCTGGTGCCTTAGCCACTTGAGCTACAGGTGCCAAGCCAGATTAGACATTTTTTTAATTGGAGATTTCTTGGGAGTCATTCATATAAAATTATTTTGGTTATTTGTTTACATTAATTTTTTTCTTTTTGAGACAGAATCTCATTCTTTCACCCTAGGTGAAAGAATGCCATGGAGTGCATCATAGCTCACAGCAACCTCAAACTCTTGGGCTCTTTTCCTCACCCTACTGAGTAGTGGAGATTATAGGCTCCCACCCCAATGCTCACTATTTTTTCTATTTTTAGTAGAGACAGAGTCTCATTCTTGCTCAGACTGGTCTCAAACTCCTGAGCTCAAGCAATCCACCCACTTCACCCTCCAGAATGCTAGGATTACAGGTGTGAGTCACTGCCCTGGCATACATGAAATATTTCTATTTAAAATTCTTAATTCACTGGGCATGGCAGCCCATGTCTGTAATCGTAGCACTCTGGGAGGTCAAGGTGGGTGGATTGTATGAGCTCACGGATTCAAGATTAGTCTGAGCCAGAGCAAGACCTCATCTCTAAAAATAGCCAGACGTTGTGGCTGGCCCCTGTAGTCCTAGCTCCTTGGGGGGCTGAGCAAGAGGATCACTTGAGCCCAGGAGTTTGAGATTGCTCTGAGCTATGACACCAGGGTACTCTGCGGAGGGCAACAAGTGAAACTCTGTCTCAAAAAATATATAAATAAAAATTTAAAAAATAAAATAAAATTCTTAATTTCGTGATCAGTGATAATGTTTATAACTAATTAGAAACAATCCAATTAATGGGAAGTATTTCATTACAGTTCTTTCAGATCAGAAGAATGCTTATTTATGAGTTATTACTGACATCACAGCCTGGATATCCATTTCTTCATTCATTTTTATGGATAACTCGTATCTGTTACACAACTGAGAGAAGTATAATTGATCTTCTAGTACCAGGCGTCTCATCAGAATTACAGGTGTTCAAAATCAATGAAAGTGGGCGGTGCCCATAGCTCAGTGGGTAGGATGCTGGCCACATACACTGAAGCTGGTGGGTTCGAACCCAGCCCCAGCTAGCTAAAACAATAATGACAACTGCAACAACAACAATAACAACAACAACAACAACAAATAGATGGTTGTGGCAGGCGCCTGTAGTCCCAGCTACTTAGGAGGCTGAGGCAAGAGAATTGCTTAAGCCCAAGAGTTTGAGGTTGCTGTGAGCTGTGACGCTACAGTACTCTACACAGGGCGACAGCTTGACTCTCTCTCAAAAAAACCCCAAAACCAAAATCAATGAAGGTATTGTTAGGAAGTTCGGTTTAGTGTTCAGTCAGCAGTAACATACTTCATAACACATTGTAATTTCAAATAGAGGCACAGGAACTCAAAGTTAAAAAAGAACTCTTACAAGAATATAGGCTTATTTTAGCCTTCTGTGTGTTTAAATTAGGAAACTAAGTCAGATTCCCTGAGGAATCTAAGTAATCCAGGGAGGTGCATTAATTTTTCTAGGTTCCCTTGGGGTACCACTGTGATGTTGTCATCTTCTTAATCACCAAATCACCTACAAAGTGAGAAAACAATATATAATTCTTACTAAAGACATGGGTCTCACTTGTGATTCCTATGATCAGGTCTATACAAGTTGAGAAATTGGGAAAGCATATTACCACAGCCTGTCAAAAGCCCTAGCTTTTAAAAACACACTTTGCCCTATATAAGTTTCCTAATGAGTTCACATGGCCTCCAGAGCTATCCTGTATTCCCAAGCCCTCCTACCACTATGCCATTACTCACTTTCCTGACTTGTTCCTGCTTTAAGTTTCCTGTTCATCAAAATTCATCTGTTCCTTGTCCTATTCTGTTAGGGTCTTGCTAAGCAACAGCTATTTAATTTAATAAAATAACTGTAACAGGGAGTCAATAATTGCTTCCCTTTGGTATTTTACTGAAAAGATCCTCTAGTGCTAGGAGTATTCAAATCACTAAAAACCAAAAACACTATATTGTTCTTGGAAAATTCTCTTTCAAATCTCGATTCTGATAAGTTATTTTACCTCCAGTGAATCACAGCAATAACAATCACTTTTATAAAACCCCTGTAATGAGATGAGAAGAAGAATAACCTAGGCAAAATTTAGATCTGTTAAAAACCATGTTTATGGGCAGTGTCTGTGGAGCTCAGTGGATAGGGCGCCGGCCTCATGCACCAGGGCTGGTGGGGTCAAACCCAGCCTTGGCCTGCTAAAAACAAACAAACCAAAAAAAAAGCCAGGCGTTGTCACAAGCACCTATAGTCCCAGCTACTCATGAGGCTGAGGCAAGAGAATCGCTTAAGTCCAAGAGTTTGAGGTTGTTGTGAACTGTGACTCCATAGCACTCTACCAAAGACGACAAAGTGAGACTCTGTCTCAAAAAAAAAAAAAGTTTATGGCTCAGAAATCTATTGTTAATTTGTACAACATGTTCTGATGGCAGAATGACTTCCTAAATTTGAACTTGAAGTTGACATAGAGAAAGAAGCAATCTGATACCTGTGTTGCAACCAGCCTATTTTCAACAGTCAGGAAAACAAACTTAAATAAAACTTATCTACGATTTTTTGGTAGAGCATGACTGAAAGGGTGATATCACTTTTCCTTTCTCATGCTTTTAAGGCTCTATGAGGCCATTTTCTGGGACATGTGTACTTTAGTTATAATGAACACTGCAGGCAGATCTCATAGGGATGTCTCAATGTCTAAAAATTTTCAGTTTCTGATAGAGCCAGAATTTTTTATTTTAAGTAGAGGCATGGTAAGCAGTCCAGATAAATGTTCACTAAATATGTTTAATTACTGCTGATTGTCATATTCTGCTTTTGAGTTGAGTCTTAAATATTTCAGTATGGAATTCAAACCAACAAATAAAAACGGCCATCTTTAAAAATTTTTCCAACATTAGGCTCGGTACTGTAGCACAGTGATTATGGCACCAGCTGCATACATTGAGGTTGGCAGGTTCGAACCCAGCCCGGGCCAGCTAAAACAATAATGACAACTGTAACAGAAAAATAGCTGGACTAAATGGCAGGCACCTGTAGCTACTTGGGAGGCTAAGACAAGAGAATCGCTTAAGCCTAAGAGTTTGAGGTTGCTTAAGCTGTGATGCCATGGCACTCTACCAAGGGGAACATAGTGAAACTCTGTCTCAAAAAAAAGGAGACAAGCTATTGCCCTGGGTAGAGCTCTGCGGATCACAGCTCATAGCAACCTCCAACTCCTGAGCTCAAGTGATTCTCTTGCCTCAGCCTCCCAAGTAGCTAGGACTACAGGTGCCCACCATAACGCCTCGCTATTTTTTTTTTTGGTTGCGGTTGTCATTGTTGTTTGGCAGGCCCGGGCTGGATTCAAACCTGCCAGCTCAGGTGTATGTGGCTGGTGCCTTAGCCTCTTGAGCCATAGGCGCCGAGCCAATGAGACTCTGTGCCAAAATAAAA
>NW_003852396.1:60145120-60153098 GCF_000181295.1 Otolemur garnettii
CAACATATTAACATGTTGAATTAAAAATTAATGTTTAAGTAATGTACTTTGGTCAAAATTACATACAATTTATGTGAGAATTAGTCAGTGTTTAAAAAAAAACATTTTAAATGCAATCAGTGTAACCTTGTTCTTTGTACCTTCAATGAATCCCCCAAAATAAAAAAAAAATAACTTAAAAAAATAAACATTTTGAATTTACAGCAAGCATTTGTTTTTAACAAATTGGGCTGTTGTCTCAAATGGGATGATGCTTTTTGCTAATTGGATGTCTTGGCTTTATTGCTGTCGTGGTGAAAAATAATATGGTGTTTTAGGTATCTTTTGCCAAGAAAAGGACTACAGGGGTAATGCTGAGAAGGAAGGGACTATTTGAGAAATGATCCTTCAGTTTTCAAATTCTTCTAGGTAGCATCTTTTTAATAAATTAAGTGGCAAGAAAAGGGAACAAACGTGTCACTTTGGCTCTATAAGCTGCATTATTTATCAGGACCAGAAAGGTAGATGAGTTTAAAGATTATGTGTTTGGTATCAGTGAATTAAAATGTATTATAGATACAGTAAATAGATATTTTAATATGTATGTGCCCGTTCATGTTCTCTGTGAAGCAAACACCAAGACAGAATTAGAAATGCAGGAACGTTATTGGGGATTAGACCTGTGAAAGACAGAGAGAAGAGAGAGTGGAAGAAGTCAGGAAAAGTCGGTAGTCTGTGATGGTCTGAAACCTATGAGAGGAGCAAAGAAAGAACTGAGAATTGGATAGAAGGTGCTTTGGGCAGCGCTGAGAAAGTCTTGGCCTATCCAACAGAGAACTTCAATGCAAAGATTGTTCAGAGAGAAATTCTGTGTTGGGCAGAAATTCCCAGGCTCCAGGCCCATAGGCAGCCATGTTTAGTCAACGGCTCAGAGAGGCCCAGGGGGAGTGTGGCCCTTGATTTTAATGTTGTGACAAATCCCAAAGCTGCTAGAGCTGACGGGTGTCAGCTGATTGCATTCTTCAGCAAATTCTGTCTTCAAAGGAACTCTGAGCAGCACAACACCATAGGTGATATGACATGCATTATGTCAAAGATGGCATCTTATAGCACATCAATATTATTTTGCTAATTTGTAATTCTCCTTTTCCAAAAGATGTGTGGTTTATAAGCCAATGCACTAGTCTTTGAGTCAGATGAGCTGCTTCATGCTTTCTTACTCTAGTTCTGGTTCTTCATTTGCTCTGGATAAAAATTAATATGTGGGCGGCACCTGTGGCTCAGTGAGTAGGGCACTGGCCCCATATACTGAGGGTGGTGGATTCAAACCCAGCCCCGGCCAAACTGCAACAAAAAATAGCCAGGTGTTGTGGTGGGAGCCTGTAGTCCCAGCTACTCAAGAGGATGAGACAAGAGAATTGCCTAAGCCCAGGAGTTGGAGGTTTCTGTGAGCTGTGACTCCATAGCACTCTATCACGGGCAATAAAGTGAGACTCTTGTCTCTCTAGAAAAAAAAAAAAAAATTAATTTGTAATACAGAGTGACATTTGACAGTTTGACATCTCATGATATCTATTTTTTTTTTTTCAGTCAAGAGTCTTACTGGGTCACCCTGGGTAGAGTGCTGTGGCATCATAGTTCACAGAAATCTTAAACTTTTGGCTCAAACAATGCTCTTGTCTCAGTCTCCCAAACAGCTGCAACTAGAGGCATAGGCCACATCACCCAGATTTTTTTTATTTTAGTAGAGACAGGGTCTCACTCTTGTTGAAGCTGATCTTAAACTCAAAAGCACAAGCACTCCACCTGCCTTGGCCTCCCAGCGTGTTAGGATTACAGGTGTGAACCACTGTGCTTGGCCTCATGATATCTTATTATAGATAGATTTCATGCTTAGTGTTTCTCATCTGACTTCTATAAGATATAGTAATCATAGATGTTAGTAGTTACTAACTACTAACTCATTAGATGTTAGTCATTATGTTTTAAAATTAAACAAACTTCTTACAAATCTGTCTTTTTAAAAATGCCTATTCATGTATCTACTAGTTATCAAGAGAGTCAGTGCTGCCACTGCCATAACCAACAGCACTGCTTCGTTTTTGGCAGAGACTCGAAGGCAGCCAGAGGAGTGGGAAGTCTGCATGGTGGAACAAGGGTAAAGGGAGGCCCTGACTAGGCATAGTTGGCACCCTTGAGGGAGCTGAAGGCAGGTTGCTGGAAGAGGGGACATCCTACGGTGAGGGTTGGTGGGGCACATACCTGGCTCTCTACAATGTAGGTCCTACATTGGAAGCAAGGACCAACATGAGGAAGCCATCAGGGTGGTCTTCACCATTTAGGATCCTTAGTTGTACATGTGTGGTAGGTTAGGCTTTGTGGGCTGATGGCTACAAAGATGGTAGGTTGTCAAAGATGCTGTGTCGTCAGGCTCATGGGCAGACTTGAAAAATTCCATGGGCAAGGAACACTCCTTTGTCGTCTTCAGACAAACCAACACCTTTTGTGGATAGAGAAAGATTTTTCAGGGATTTTATGACAATAATATCAACAATAACTGCTGGTGCTGCTAGTATAGCATTTGTAGTTCATAGCCTAATGATCGGGTGTTCATGGGAGAGGTGTGCCTCCTCTCTGAAACTTTATTACCGTGATGAGGATGTCAGCACATCACCTGGCAAAAAAGAGCAGGGTGAAGGAAGGGAAGGAGGGAGAGTGGCACATCTGAATTTTTGAATAATTTTAATTATTAAAATTTTTTTTTTATTTTTAGTGGACACAGGGCTTCAGTCATGCTCAGGCTGATCTCGAACTCCTGAATGCAAGGGATCCTCCCACATTGTCCTCCCAGGATCCTCCTGCACTGACCTCCCAGAGTGCTAGGATTATCGGCCTAAACTACTGCTCCTGGTCTCAATGAGTCTAATTAAAGAGCAACTTGAAGGCAGGCGTGGTGGCTCACACCTGTAATCCTAGCACTCTGAGAGGCTCAGGTGGGTGGATTGCTTGAGCTTAGGAGTTTGAGATTAACCTGAGCATGAGTGAGACCTCCCATCTCTACTAAACAAACAAACAAATAAACAAACAAACAAAAAAACTGAGTCAGGCATGGTGGTGGGCACCTGTAGACCCACCTACTAGGGAGACTGAGGCAAGAGGATTGCTCAAGCCCAAAAGCTTGAGGTTGCTATGAGCTAAGGCTAATGCCATGATGCTCTAGTCTGGAGGGAGAGTGAGACTCTGTCTCAAAAATGAATGAATGAATGAATGAATGAAGTAAAATAAAAGACAACTTGAAGTTCCAAAGCACAGGATTGAAAAAACCAAACCGACAATTACTTCTTGCAACTCCATATATGTATGGTGAGTTTTGTGATACTATACAACCAAAACAAAGTATAAAAATGAACTGGAGTCAGAGGCAGATGTGAGACAAATGATTCTATAGAACTTGTGATTTCTGATTTTTGAGTTCCCCAGAATGGCTTTATCGTACTCCCTGATTGATTTGATAAAAGTAGGTACCGTAAATGTAGATGAACTTTAGATAAAGAAATTTGTTCTGATAAAACTTTGACTTAAAATGGGTTTCACAATTTAAACATTTGGAGAGCCCTTGTTTTACTCTACACATTAGAGGAGTGCATTTCTTGGGGTCCGGTAGAGGCTAGGAGCTTTTTGAGGTAATAAAAGTACTAAAGACAAAAAAGGCTCCACAAAGGTGAAATGGACATTGACCAGTTTCTTGCAGGCCTACCTGGTTCATCTTTTAGCCATCGGCTGCTGCCACCCCCATCTTTGTAAGTCAGTGGGATTCTGATTGGAGTGGGAATTATAGCTGACAGTCTCCACAATCCTCAAATCAATGCCATCATCTCCTTTGGAAAATCCAAGACACATCCTTCTTAGTGATTTCTCTAAAAGATGGAAAAGAATGTATAGTGAAAAGTCAGTCTCCTTTCTTCCCCTGGTCCCTACTTATCCAGTCCATTTCCTGGAGAGAGCACAGTTACTAGGTTATCATATATTCTTTCAGAAATATCGATGTGTTTGCAGATACATATACGTATATCCATAAATCTTTACTTTCCACTCTAATGGAACATATTATCCACATTACTTAGACCTTGTATTCTTTAGAGTACAGGTTGGCAATTGCTCTGTATTAGTACATAGAAAGCAGCTTCATTTTTATTTTATGTCTGCACAGTATTCCACTGTATGGATATGCTGTAATTTATTTAACTGGTATCCTGTTGGTGGACGGTTGGATGATTTCTATTCATTTGCTATTATAAACAATCACACAAATAATATATGGATATCATTTCACAAATATGTGATCATATCTGTAGAATAAATATCTTTGCCCATTCTTGATTCAAGGTGGACTCTTCTTTCCTTCTTTCTTTTCTTTTCTTTTTTTTTTTTTTTGGAGACAGAGTCTCATTCTGGCACCCTTAGTAGAGTGCTGTAGCATCATAGTTCACAGCAACCTCAAGTGATCATCTTGCCTCAGGTTTTTTTCTATTTTAAGTAGAGATGGGGTCCCGTTCTTGCTGGGGCTGATCTCAAGTGCCTGAGTTCAATCAATCCACCTACTTCGGTCTCCCAGAGGGCTTGGACTTTTCTTAATGATTTGTAGGAGCTGTTGTTTATTTATTTATTCTGAGGCAGAGCCTCACACTGTTGCCCTGGGTAGAGTGCTATGGCGTCACAGCTCACAGCAACCTCCAACTCCTGGGCTCACGCAATTCTCCTGCCTCCACCTCCCAAGTAGCTGGGACTACAGGCACCTGCCACAATGCCCGGCTATTATTTTTTGGTTGCAGCTGTTGTTGTTTGGCAGGCCCAGGCTGGATTTGAACCCGCCAGCTTAGGTGTATGTGGTTGGCTCCTTAGCCACTTGAGCCACAGGTGCTGAGCCAGAGCTGTTGTTTATATAAAGGAAGTTAGCCTTTTATGTATGAGTCTCTAATTTTTAAAAATTTATGTTAATCTTAATATTAAAAGTACATTGGAATATTTCTATATTAAATGTTAAATTTCTTTTCTTTTCTTTTCTTTTTGAGACAGAATCTCACTTTGTTGCCCTCAGTAGAGTGCTATGGTGTCACAGCTCACAGCAAACTCAAACTCTTGAGCTCAAGCGATTCTCTTGCCTCAGCCTCCCCCTGGGACTAGAGGCACTGGCAACAATGCTTGGCTATTTTTTTGAGACAGGGTCTTGCTCTTGCTCAGGTTGGTATTGAACATGTTAGCTCAGACAATCCACCTGCCTCGGCCTCCCAAGTGCTGGGATTATAGGCGTGAGCCACTGTGCCCAGCCTTAAATTCCATATTATTTATGTACATAGTATAAGGGAAAGAGAGAATTGTGTAATTTAAGGTAAGGATTATCAGTTGACATTTTTTTGTTTAATATATTTCCTTTTACAATAGAATGAATATCTGTAAGGATATACTAAAATTTGTATTGTGATGGCCCTTTGAAAGAAAATAATCCTTTGAGTGTTTGTCCTCTACATGAGCACACTGCTCTTCTACTTGATACATTGTCATTTTCAATTTGTTTTGTCTTTTGTCTTTGTCTTTTTCCTGAATGCCAGCCTTAACCACATGTTACATTAAGAACTTGAAAACCTAGAAACAAAATGAAACATAAGCAAAGTTGGACCTTTTGTAACATAATTCCGGAGGACAGATGCAGAGCTGTAACACAACCCAGTATTCAGGAGCAAACAGAACTCTTCTATAGTGTTTGATAAGACGTTAAATCCTACCGGACTACAGATACTTTTGTTGGCATTACAACAGTTGTGATCTGCAAAATCTTAAAGCAAACTCATGGCTAACTAAATAATATCCAAGGAGTCAGTTTATTTTTGATCTGGTGACTCAAGGGAAAAAAATATTTTTTAGAGGCCTTCTATACTCAAAGTTTACACATTAGTTTCCTTTCCTTTTCAGAGTATTTTTCTTTGTTGACAACAAAGAAATAGCAAAAATGTCACGTACCAAATGGTCCTGTCTTCCTATGATGCCAGTTTTGAAGAACTCTTTCAAGAATACGACCCTTAAAAGATGTTTATCTACTTGCAAGGAACATAATAACCCCCAAGAGATTTTTCTGGACTATGCCCTAATTTGTTGGATTTTTATCAGATTTCCTGCATATGCTCATAAACTCACACTTAATTTGTCATACTTCTTCTTTAGAAAAGGCTTGTTTTAAAAGGAAGCATAACAACTGCAGTATCTTTGGAACTTATAAATATCTAGTCTAGGATTTCCTTAAGCTAGTCATCTGTTTCCTCATTTTAAAAGATGAAACGACGTTAGGCTGTGTTTTAAAATCGTTGGATTTGTTTTGCAAATGCAGGAAAAGCAACCATTTCCTAATTTGCTTAGATTGGTGCCCACATGATTTGGTATGGTATCAGCTCTAGATGAGTACCGGTATTAACTGGGAATGAACAGGTTGTATATGTGTGCATGCACATGGCTGCCTATATGTGTCTGTAAGCGATGTGTTGATGGTTTTAGCAGGAAATCAATATGAAAGTCAATTCATCCATGGCATCAGCCTAGCTCACAACAACCTCAAACGTCAGAGCTCAAGTGATCCTCCAGCTTTGGCCTCCCAGAGTGCTAGGATTATAGGCTGGAGCCATTGCCCCCTGGCCCAATTTCAGTGGTTCTCAACCTGTGGGTCATGACCCGCAGGAACTGTTTTAAAGGCTTGCATCATTAGGAAGGTTGAGAACCTCTGCTTTAAATATTTGTAATCAACAAAGAGAGACTGAGCTAAAGTAAACATATATGGCTGGTTCTAACTAACCATGTTCCCTCTTCTTTGGCCATTGATTAACTTATTTCCCTTAAATGGAAAAAGGAAAATATTTCTCTACTTTTTAAATCCTTGAGTTAGGATTTATTAGTTTTTGGGGGGGAGGGGAGACAGAGTCTCATTATATTGCCCTTGGTAGAGTGCTGTGGTGTCACAGATCACAGCAACCTCAAACTCCTGGGCTTAAGAGATTCTCTTGTGGGTGGTGCCTGTAGCTCAGTGGGTAGGGCGCTGGCCCATATACCAAGGGTGGAAGGTTCAAACCCGGCCCCTGCCAAACTGCAACAAAAAATAGCCAGGCATTGTGGTGGGTACTGTAGTCCCAAATACTCAGGAAGCTAAGGCAAGAGAATTGCCTAAGCCCAGGAGCTGGAGGTTGCTGTGAGCTGTGATACCACAGCACTCTGCTGAGAGAGATAATGTGACATTCTGTCTCAAAAAAAAAGATAAAAAGAGGTTCTTTTGCCTCAGCCTCCCAGTAGCTGGGACTACAGGCGCCTGCCACAACACCTGACTATTTTTTTGTTACTGTTGTCATTGTTGTTTAGCAGGCCCTGGCTGGGTTTGAACCCACCAGCCCCAGTGTATGTGGCTGGAGCCCTAACCACTGAGCTACAGGTACCAAGCCAAATTAGTATGTTTTTATAGCAGCATATTTGGCAGTATTTCCTAAAATGGTGTTTTAAAATGGGTTACATACCAGCACAATCTTTTAGATACTTAATAGTTGCTTATCATCCTTTATATCACAACTGTACTAAAAAAATTTGGACTAGAGACATAGTTCAAAATTTTATTCTATGCAGAAATTTCTCTCAATCATGGCTATAATCAGTTAGATTTTGTTGTTCTTAGTTAAAAGAATGCATAGGAAAACACCTGGAAATTATTCCTTTTACAATTCATATTTCTTGCTTTAAAATGTTTTTTAAGTGAAGAGATTTTACCAGCAATAATTATTACCATTGTTCAAAAAAAAAATTGTTTTTGAGACAGAGTCTCACTTAGTTGCCCTGTAGTTGAGTGCTGTGGCATTGTGGCTCACGGCAACCTCAAACTCTCAGGCAACCCTCTTGCTTCAGCTTCCCGAGTAGCTAGGACAACAGGAACCTGCCACAATGCCTGGCTAGTTTTTTTTTTTTTTTTTTT
>NW_003852396.1:60153118-60159690 GCF_000181295.1 Otolemur garnettii
GGGTACAGTGTCATGGTATCTTAACTCACAGCAACCTCAAACTCTTGGACTCAAGCGATCCTCTTACCTCAGCCTCCCAAGTAGCTAGAACTAAATGCCACAACACCCCCACAATGCCCCTATTTTTAGTAGAGATGGGTCTTACTCTAGCTCAGGCTGGTCTCGAACTCCTGAGCTCAAGCAATCCATCTGCCTCAGCCTCCCAAAGTGCTAGGATTATGGGCATGAGCCACTGTGCCTGGCTTCATTATTCATATATTGACTGATTATTTCTATTCTTTTTTCCTGATTGTTTATTTTATAGATTATGTGTGTAAAAGGTGCTTATTTCTATAAATTCATACATAATTTTGAGCATAAACATTAGTAGGTTTACTATTTATTTTATGGAAATAGATCATATGTTGCTTGCATTTCTAAATGATACATCTCGGATATTTTTTTCTGTAAGTAAAAACAGATCTATCTTATTCTTGTTAATCCTGCAGTGTATTCTACTTGATGGCTGTCCCATAATTTCATATCTAAACCCCCAAAGATATGCATTTCTTTTCCATATTTTGACATTTCTCAAATTAGGATGCCATTTTAAATCTATAATCCATGATGTAGAATTACTATCTGCCCAGCAGCATTTGTGATCTGATTGTCTTTGTCTTGCATAAGTTAGCTGGGTTATAATGGTTCAAATTGCTATCACTTTAATTCAGTCGTATGTGTTGTTAGCATTATGGGTGTTGAGTTTAATTACTGTTTAAAATGTTTGGAGAAAGATAGCTCAATGATTTTTTTAATTGAAACAAAATGTATTGCTTGTGCAGAAAGGCATAGATACAAAGGAGTGGGCCATACACTTGACATTTAGTGAGGCAAATATTTGCCATCCAAAGAATAACTAATTTCATATACATATAAATATATATATTTGGGGGGGTGGGGGCAGAGGAACGATCAAATTCTTCATGAGTTAGAAGAAAGTAAGATAGTCACAAATGATGAAGCTGTTTCAAAGCAATAGGAGGCTGGCATGACCGACTTATACCTCTCACAGGACCAGTATTAAGGCATTTGTCATGGCTTAATTGGCAGCAGTTTTTCTTTCTTGCAGGCCCATAAAATAGTAATGATCTTCTTACTATCAATGCTGTCTAAGATTAGGAGAACTACAATGCCCACAATGAATAGTAGGCACTGTGCCAAAAACTTCACGTACATTTTTTGCATATATTTTCTAATTGAATTAAAAAAAAACCCAGACTTTATTTTTTTAGAATAGTTTTATTTTTATTCATTTATTTATTTTTTAAGGCATTGGTCCACATTTTATTTTACAGTACATTCATAAAAGTTCCTGCATTTCCAAGGTAATCAGGTCACATTCAGGTTAGCACTGCTGATAACAAAATCATACAACTACCCTGGCTTCAAAAACAACATAGGGTGATGCACATTAATACTTCTTTCCCTTTAATACTGCAGAAGACAATACGTCACAAAATCTCTAAAATCAAATGCCTTTACAAAGACAATATATATATACTTTTTGAGACAGAGTCTCACTATGTCACCCTGGGTAGAGTGTGATGGTGTCATAGCTCAGAGCAACCTCAAACTCTTGGGCTTAAGTGATTCTCTTGCCTCAGTCTCCCAAGTAGCTGGGACTACAGGTGCCTGCCACAAAACCTGGCTATTTTTTTGTTGCAGTTTGGCCGGGGCCGGGTTGGAACCTGCCACCCTCAATATATGGGGCTGGCGCCCTACTCACTGAGCCACAGGCGCTGCCCAGCATTTTTTTTTTTTTTTAAACAGGGAAATATGTTTGTGGACTGCAAAGAGTTACCTGAGTGGGCTTTTAGTTATGCAAATATGATGGGAAAGGTACAATACTGAATGTTTTCTTCCATTGCAGTGGCCCTTCCCAGAGACTCAGGTATACAAAACTGATCTCCAGGAAAAAGGTAGATTATTTGCATAAAGATGCCAGGACCTCCTAGGAGGGAGGTGATAGAAGCTCCCTGGTGAAATTCTCCTCTTGGTATTTATTTATTTTTCATTTCAGGCAGTAGATTCTTCTTTATAATTGGGGTGTTTGTCTTGGCAGACAGGTCCTTCCTATTCTCCCAGGGCCTAAAGTAAAAAAGAGTACTGTAGGTCTTCAGGAAAAAAAAGAAAAAACAAATGAACACCCTCCCCCAAAGAATAAAAAAACACCACTTCCTTGAGGAAGGGAAGTGTGGGTTGATGATTTAGGCTCTGACAATGGTCTAAGGACAGAAGCATCAGTATTGCTAATATTGTGGAAGAACATTTATTTATTTATTTATTTTTTTAGACAGAGCCTCAAGCTATTCCCCTGGGTAGAGCGCGTGGCATCACAGCTCACAGCAACCTCCAACTCCTGGGCTCAAGCGAGTCTCCTGCCTCAGCCTCCCAAGTAGCTGGGACCATAGGTGCCCACCACAACACCCAGCTATCATTTTTTGGTTGCAGCCATCATTGTTATTTGGCAGGCCGGGCTAGATTTGAACCCCCACATTAGGTGTATGTGGCTGGCGCCTTAGCCACTTGAGCCACAGGTGCCAAGCCAGAACATTTCGTTATATTGACACCTACATGTGGTTAAGTGAAGAGCAATACCAGTGAAGAACACCAGATGAGTGCAAGGAAGACTAGCCTCCTTTGAATTTTTGGAGATGGGGGGAACTTCAGAGTTTCATGCCTGGGTGATCTCAAGCAATCCGGAATGCTTGTAGTCTGAGTTTATAGAGGGCTTCTTACTGCTGACATAGAAAATTCATTCTTTTCATTTTACAAATATATATTGAGCTCCTTTTGTATGCCAGGCCCTGTTCTAGGTTGTGGGGATCAAACAGTGAACAAAATAGACAAAAAATTCCTGCCTTCTGAGACCTCAGCTTGAGTGATGGGGGCAGGGACAGAAAATATATGCCGTAGCATCTAAGATGGTGATAATTCCTAAGGAAAAAGATGAAGATGAGAAGTCTGTGTTTAAGTATTGGTATCTATTGCTGAGGAAGGCTTCATCAAGATAGTAACATCTAGGTAAGGATTTAGCAGAGGTGGGTGGGTACTTGGGGAATGTTTCAGGCAATAAGTGAGTTAGGCTCAGAGGAGGGAGGATGGCTGGAAGAAAAGTGTGGTTGGAGTAAGGAGACAAGTAGAGTTCCTTATGGGCCTGTTCTGAGTAGGTTCTTATACACTACCTACTCTTAAAAAGAGGCTTTTTTTTGAGACATAGTCTCACTCACTTTTTTCTGAGACATAGTCGTCACCTGGAGGGTGAGTACCATGGTGTTATACCTCACAGCAACCTCAAATACTTGGGCTCAAGCGATCTTCTTGCCTTAGCCTCTTGAGTTGCTGGGACTACAGGCACCTGCCAGCATGCCCGGCTATTTTTAGAGATAGGGTTTCACTGTGGCTCAGGCTGGTCTCCAACTCCTGAGCTCAAGCAATCTGCACATCTGGGCCTCCCAGAGTGCTAAGATTACAGGCTTGAGCCACTGTCTGGCCTTCACCCTGAGGCTTTTATCTTTTATTCTGAATAAATGCTAGAGGTTGTTGAAAGGAAAATTTGAAAAACACAGGAAAATGGAGAGAAGAAAAACATGGTTCCCACCCGTGGTTCTCACACTCAAAGACTGTGGCTGCTTCGAGCATATTGTGCTCCATCTTAAATCCTTCAGCAGCTTCCTTTGCTGATATTGTAAGATCTTAAATCCTAATCTGGCCCTTCCTTCTCCCCCTACCCCTGTCTGCTTTGATTTATCCTCTCCCTGACTAAAAACTGTCTTTTAGTTTCTCAAAATTTCTACTCTCTGTTGCCTTTTTCTATATGACTACGGCAATTATTTCTGCCTCAAGTGTAAGTTCTCTCTTTATTTGGGCTAATTCTAATATACCCTTCAGATCTCAACTTTCATTCATTTGTTCATGCATTCACTCTGCCCTGTGTAGTTGGGCAGGGTCCTGTGCTGGAAAGGTCCCTGTGCTCTGCTGTCCCCATCTTCAAATCCTTCATAATTTTTGAACCGGGAGCCGTCCCTTTTTGATTTTGCACTGGCCCCTGTGCTCAGCGGGTCCTGTTTGTCATCTACTAGGCACCATTGCACTGGTGTTGGGGTTACAGTGGAGGACAGCGAAGGTATGCTGTCCTGTAGAGCTTTCAGATTATTGCAGGATGTAGCCATTAATCAAACGACCAGAAAATAAATGTAAAATTACAAGTTGGATAAAGGCTACAAAGGAAAGATATCTTATGGGAACTTGGTTTAGCCAAGGAAGTCAGGAGACCCTTCTCTGAGGAAGTAGGTGTTTACTTGAGTCTCAAAGGGTGAGAAGTAAACCAGGGCTCCCTGGTTTACTAAGGCTCCCCCTTCACCCCTGCACACATTTGGTTAGGTCTTCTTGTTCTATTTTTCTCATTATATCCTGAACTTCTTTTTTATCAAGTTCATTAATTGTGTATTACCCTACTTTCCGGAGATCCCAGAGGGTGACTTCCTTTTCTCCATTTTATCCTCAGAGCATGGCACTGTGCCTGGTACTTAGTATTTAAGTAGTAATTGTGAATGAAAAGATTATCAAATTTTTTAGTGCCATCTTTGTAAGCATAATTAACTTTTTCCCCATATACAATTCAGTAGCCTACATTTTATCTTTTTTTTTTTTTTGCAGTTTTTGGCTGGGGCTGGGTTTGACCCACCACCTCTGGTATATAGGGTGGGTGCCCTACTCCTTTGAGCCAGGGGAGCTGCCCTACATTTTATCTTATTTTAAAATATTTTTGTAGACTCCAGTTCTTGCTATATTACCTAGGCTGATCTCAGTTTCCTGGTGTCAAGCAATTCTTCCACCTCACCCCAGGCTCCAAAAGTGCTGGAATTACAGGCATGAGCAACTCTGCCTGCCAGTAGCCTGTATTTTTTTTTTTTTTTTTTTTGAGACAGAACCTCAAGCTGTCGCCCTGGGTAGAGTGCTGTGGTGTCACAGCTCACAGCAACCTCTAACTCCTGGGCTCAAGCGACTCTCTTGCCTCAGCCTCCCAAGTAGCTGGGACTAAAGGCACCCACCACAATACCTGGCTATTTTTTAATTGTAGTTGTCATTGTTGTTTGGCAGGCCCAGGCTGGATTCAAACTCCACAGTTCTAGTGTATGTGGCTGGCTTGAGCTACAGGTGCTGAGCCGAGTAGCCTGTATTTTAAAAGATCTATGTCCTATAAAAAACTTTTTCCTTTTTTTTTTTTCTTTAAAGACAGACTCTCACCCTGTCGCCCTTGGTAGAGTGCTATGGTGTCACAACTCACAGCAACCTCCAGCTCTTGGGCTTAGGCAATTCTCTCGCCTCAGCCTCCCTAGTAGCTGGGACTACAGGCGCCCACCACAATGCCTGGCAATTTTTTTGTTGCAATTTGGCTGGGGCTGGGTTCAATCCCACCACCATTGGTATATGGGGCCGGCGCCCTACTCACAGAGCCACAGGAGCCACAGGTGCCACCACCACTCCTTTTTTTTTTTTTTTTTAACAAACTTCATAAAGTGGCTAAAAGTCTTTGAAAAATTCATGTTGGGAATGAGTTTGAGGGAGAGGAGATTAGAAGTAAAGAGATTAGGTTGGAGACAATAGGTATAAAGTGGAAGAGGGTTGGAATTTAATCGTATTTATTTACTTATTTAGTAACATTTACTAGGGACTTACTATAAGCCAGGTACTGTATTAGGCACTGGCAATATACTGATTAAAAAAGAGAGAGACAATTCCCTCATGGAATTATAGTGTAGTGCCATGGAATTACAGTGTAGTGAGTAGCAATATATTGGGGATAAAAAGGAAAAAAATCCTTTCTCCCTTTTCAGCCTCTTCATAGATGGAGCAATGCTATGTATGTAGGGAGTGAAAGCCTTCCTTTAGATATGGCCTACAGATATGTCTGCAAAAATCTGAAAATTTTCCCTTCTAGTAGAGTACTTTCTCTGATAAATTTTTCTTTCTTTTTTTTTTTTTTTTTCTGAGACAGGGTCTCACTCTCTTGCCCCAGGATAAAGAACCCTGACATCAGCCTAGCTCACAGCAACCTTAAACTCCCGGGTAGTTAAGTCATCCTTCTGACTTAGCCTCTTTAGTGGCTGGGACTACAGGCGCCAGCCACTACTAATTTTTCTATTTTTAGTAGAGGCGAGGTCTCACTCTTGCTCAGGCTGGTCTCCCAACTCCTGAGCTCAAGGGATTCTCCCCCACTGGCCTCCTAGGGCTAGGAGTATTTCAATATAATGATTATTATTATTTTTTTGTTCTTTTGACTACTGTTAAAAAATCAAAAATAGCTAAATACTATGTAAGAAGAAACGGTTTATATGCTGCTATTTATTATTATTATTTTTTTGAGACAGAGCCTCAAGCTGTCACCCTGGGTAGAGTACTGTGGCATCACAGTTCACAGCAACCTCCAACTCCTGGGCTCAAGTGAATCTCCTGCTTCCGCCTCCCAAGTAGCTGGGACTACAGGCGCCCACCACAACACCCGGCTATTTTTTTGTTGCAGCCATCAT
>NW_003852396.1:60159950-60161582 GCF_000181295.1 Otolemur garnettii
TTTTTGGTTGCAGCCATTGTTATTTGACGGCCGGGCTGGATTTGAACCCGACAGCTCAGGTGTATGTGGCTGGCGCCTTAGCCGCTTAAGCCACAGGCACCACCGAGCCAGCTATTTTCTATTTCGAAAGTCTTTTTTACTGGTTATCTTCTCTAACTTATAAGAAAACAACTGATATTTGAAAATGTAATTTACAATGACCTCAGGGCTTACTATCCTTTTCTCTTTTATTATTTTATTTTATTTTATTTTATTTATTTACTTTCTTAGAGACAGAGTCTCACTTTGTTTCTCTTGGTAGAGAACTGTGGCGTCACAGCTCACAGCAACCTCCAGCTCTTGGGCTTAGGCGATTCTCTTGCCTCAGCCTCCCGAGGCTGGGACTACAGGTGCCCGCCACAACACCCAGCTATTTTTTGTTGCAGCTTGGCCGGGGCCAGGTTCCAACCGGCCACCCTTGGCATATGAGGCCTGAGCCCTACTCACTGAGCCACTGGCGCCGCCCCTTTTCTCTTTTAAAGGCATTCTGCAAAATATTTTCTCAGTTTGAAAAGCAGCGGGCATTAAATGTGTAGTATTATATATGTAGCGATTTGCCACTCCCTTCGCCTTGTCCCAGTTACCAATAGAAAATGTCTGGGGATAAATACACCGTGGTACATTAAATCCTCCTAATGAAGATTATGAAGGAAACAAAGAAAGGACACTTCCAGTCCAGAGAGAAAGTTGTTTGGTTTCCCATAAGGTTAGGTATTAATTCAGAACAGAAGGAACTGGAGGAAACAGGTATTAAAGAAAATTAACTCTGAATGTTAGGTACTTGGAAGGTCATTTGTTTCCTAGGGAAAGAAAAAAGAAGAGATAGAGTGGAGACCGAGCTTTACTGTATAACCTTGGTCAGGTCATCTAAACTTTGAACCTTATTTAGTTTAAGAGTTGGGACCAAGGATCGCTAAAGTTCTTTCATCTCTAAAATTCTAAGGTTCTATGATTACGTGGGTTGAAATGGGATTCTGTTGATTTCCTAGTCTCCAGGAGGGAGGAAACTAGTCTTTGGGGGGTGGAGCTGACTAATGGAGAATTATCGACGCAGAGGTGGGCGAATTTCACAATTACGGGTTTCTGGATTGTAGCGATGGTCTTGGAAATTTTCCAAGAGGGCCTTCCCCACTTTCTTTAACCTGGTTTTACAATACTCTTACTATTTGGGATTGGGGAGCGGGAAGACCTATTTTACATTAAGATCGTTCATTTGACTAAGCGTTTTCCCTTTCCTTATTTTTGGACCTTAAAAACAAATTGCCAAGAAACAGATCTTAAAAGGTTAGAGGGGGAATTATGATTTATGAGACCGGGTCTCGAAAGGCCAGTAAAATCCTGCTTCTGCATTTTAACCCTTTCTTTCGGTGTTGGGATCTTTTTTTAACTGCACATATTTGGCGGAGTGGGCCTACAGTGAAGTTCGGCCCAGGGGCGGGAGGCCGGCGGATGCTTCTTTCGTGGGAGGACCGGTGTGAGGGAGCTCTGGGTCTGACCCGCACGGGTCGCCAGCCCGGCTCCCAGCTACTGGGGCGCGGCTGCCGACTGGCGGGCGGACCCCGGGGAGGAGCTTCGCGGAGACGCCGTGGCCGG
>NW_003852396.1:60161686-60178738 GCF_000181295.1 Otolemur garnettii
GGCCCGATACTGGGCGGCTGGCGGCAGCTGCCTCAGTGACGACTGCCGGCATCGCGGCGACCTGAGGACACCGAGCCGCGGGGCCCCGCTGCCGCCGCCTCTCCCGGCCGTCTTCCTTCTCTCCCCGCAGGGGCGGCAGGAATGGGCCCCAACCGCCGCGGGCCCGCACCCTGCGTCGCTCGTAGGCCCCAGTAGCCAGAGGCCAGCCGGCCTCTTCACTACCCCTCGCCCCAGCCAAACCGTTCCCTCCCCAAATCCCCGGAAAGGAAGATGAGGGAGACAGGCCCGGCGCTTTGCAGCCAGAGCAGCATCAGCATCAACAGCGGTCGGGGAAGCTTGATTCGCCGTTTCCTCTCAGCCGCCAGGACAAGATGGCAGCGGCCGCGGAGAGGGGTTGAGCCCGGGCTGGGTGGTGCCGCCTGCTGAAGCGCCTGGCTCCCTGTCCCCGGCACGGCCCTGTACCCCACCCTGGACATGCTCAGGGCTGCGGCCGCCCGAAGAGGGGAGAGCGCAGGCCTATAGGAAGGTAAGGGAATCAAGCAAGGGACGCCCCGATCCCGGGGTGGGGGTACCGGTTCTGACCGCCGGGCTTGCGGCTGGATGGCCAGGGGGCCCCATCCTGACCCTGGCCGGGCTCGACTCCCCCGGAGCGGCCCGTACTGTCGCGCATCCCGCGCCTTATCCGCTTCCCGAGAGCTCTCGTGCCCCCGGTTTCCGCCCCAGCCCCCGCCGTGTGTCCAGATCTGGGCCGCTCCCTCGAGGCTGGCGACACGCCAGGCCCGAGGCCGCCGGACGCGGGGCCGCGCGTGGTTCCTGCGCGCGGTGGCGCAGCCTCCGGGAAGCCGCGCTTGGCCGGGGCTCGGGGGCCTTGGCCTCCCCCTGCCAAGGTTGCGCAACGGCTCTTCCCAGCAACCGAAGTTTTGTTTAGTCCCACAGGGGGCCTCTCTTTCCCCCCAGCCCCTGGCGGTAACTACGGAGACCTCTTTCATTAAGGGGAACAAACACAAACGCGCGCGCATGCACGCAACTTGAGCGCCCAGCCGATGGCTGCGTCCTGGTGCTTTGTGGCCCAGTCACCAGCGTAGCGGAGCGGCCGGTTTGGAGGGTGTCAACTCTGGGGACGTGCGTGCGTGTGATTGTTGGGGAGGAGAAATGTGATCCGTGACTCCGCGTCCCCAGCGGCGGCGGGAGGAAGGCGTGGCGGCCGCGCGGCTGGGCTGTTGCCGGCTTCTCTCGTTAAGGTGGCGGCCGCCCGCTTCCCTTCGCAGCACTGGGAGAACTGGCGGAAAGACTTCGGATGAGAATGACTGTTTTCCTGTCTGGAGGGCGACGGCTGTTTTAAAATGGTATGTGGCTCCTGGGGAAGCCTCTTGTTTCCCAGTCTTATCTCTGGTTGAAGAACTGCGCTAAAGGGTGTGTGCGTAAAATTACCTTGGACTTGTTACAGTGCAGTCATAACATGTTCAGTCCTTGAACCGTGTTTTCACAACCTCTTGCTGCTGTTAGGGGAATTTATTTTTCCACCTGTCAGTTAGCTGCTTCTAATTATAAGTCGCTTCTATTAGCAACAGCAAAATTTTTTAGATTACCGTCCAGTTTAAAAGGAAAGCTTCTGGTTCTATTGTCAACTTTTGATGTTTCTCTGGTTGACGGCTGGAAAAGTTAGCTGGTAAACCAGTTTGTACTTGTGCTTATGCGTATTTTTTAGTAGTTTGGAGATTGACTGATTTTTTTTCTTGTTCTATTTTAGGTATTCGCTTGTAAACTCTAGCTTCTGAAGTGGGAGTACTTTTATTTAAGACATTTCATTTAATTTCAGAGTTTTAATTGCTAGACTTATTAAAAATCTTAAGAGGTTCTCTTTCTGATCTAATTTTTTTCCCAACTAAAACGTTGTAATCCTATATTCTCATTTAAATTTTCAGAAGCTAGGCAAGTCTCACTATATGTTTGATAGATAAGTCTAGATTCTGCTTATGTTTGCAAGTGCGGTGCTAATTTTACACAATGACCAATGATAAGGTTTAGATAGGTCATGATTAAACTTGGTATTCTAAGTAAACAAAATATGACTAGCCTTTTCATAATAGAATTTTGTAGTTTTATTGATTATCTTATACCTTAATGCCACTTTTTAAAATCAACAAATCATTTCTGGTACATTTATGGCAGAATTCATAAAGGGTAGGAAAATCTTATTTATGAAATATAATGCTTAACTTGTTTGAGGTTACATTTTTATTTTTAATTTGTGTTAAGGTAGAGAGCTGCTGAAATGTTTTGTGATTTTTTTTTTTTCCTGACATGTCATTGTTTTAGGGGAAAACGTGTTTCCTTAATTTTTTTTTCTCCCTCTATTCCAGGGAATGTGTTTTCTAAGAAAAACATTTTGGGGAAAACCTTAGATTAACATTTTTTAAAAGGGGCTTGGCTTGCCTCTCATGCCTGTTATCCCCAGCGCTGGGAGGTCAATGTGGGAGGATCCCTTGAACTCAAGTGGTCTGGACCAGCTTGAGCAAGAGCAAGACCCCAGCTAACAATAGAAAAAATTAAGTGGGTGTTGTTTTGGGTGCCTGTAGTCCCAGTTACCTAGGAGGCTGAGTCAGGAGGATCTCTTGAACCCAGGAGTTTGAGGTTGTTGTGAGCTAGGCAAATGCCCTGGCACTCTGGCCTGGGCAACAGAGACTCTGTCTCAAGAACAAAACAAAACAAAAACTTCTTAAAAGGTGAAATAAGCTTGAGATCTAGAAAAGAATTGGTCATTAAATGTTTCAAAGTTATATTTGGATATTGCTATCGTAGCTAAACATACATATTAGGTTAGCAGATCATAACATGGTAAGGCAGTCTTAGTTTATTGTCATAATACTTTTCCATTGAACCTAGTAATTTTCTTGCTTGTAAACCAGTCATTGGCTTCTGGGCATGGGGTTTTAGAGTCACATTAAAGTAGATGGTTTTTATGTAAACATGCTTGAAAAGCTGTAGATCATACTCTTAATATTTAGGATGTTCTGTCATGTGATGCCATTAAATTGAGTGTAGATTACATGAGTTACTGTAGCAAGTATGGCATAGACACATAGGTATTTATATGTAATGCAAGGTATTAAGAGCCTTTTTTACCTTGCAACTTAAGAAAGCAATAGCCATCAACTTAATTTTTTGATTGAACTTTTGTTTTTAAATATAGTGCCTCTTGAAGTTGACCATGTAAGAGACTGTAACAAACACCTTCTAGATATGGAGGTGGTCAACATAAGGAGCTAGACCTTTTGTTCTGATACATACAGGTGATGAATGTTGGGTTTGTGAAAATTAGTTCAACGTAGGTGGATGGTCAGTGTAGGGAGGTGGTCAACTATGGATGTTCTCCTGTATTTGGTACATAAACACTAAAGGCATATGGAAAGGAAGAAGGGGAAAATGTAAATTTCAGAATGCTGAAATGCGCTTTCCTAAACCTGATTTGCATCCATTTAATGGAATATTTGTCTGCATGTTATTTTGTATTTGAATGTTAGAATGACTTATCTTGGTAACTTTTGGAGTTTACTTGTCAGGTAAGAGAAGTTAACTTACTAAATGCTATTTTCAGTGTAGCAGTTCAATATGATGATGAGGTGGACTAATTGCACTATTGGTGGTTAATTCAAAGACATAAAAATATAGTATACATTGCCCTGTCACATTTGAGTTTGGAGATGAAAAGATGTCATGGTGACATTTAGATTTAAGAATATTCTAAGGAACTTTGAAATTGTCTATATTTAAAAAATTGTTATTTTTCTCCCTAAAGTTGTCATTCCTGCCTCTTTACTATGAGAGGACACAAAATATTGTTGCCAAAATAAATATTTGTGTTGTAAAATTCTGGATAGCAATTGTCATAGTTTTCTAATGTCCGGGGTTGAGACTTCTAATGTGGTTATGTTTAACTTGGAAGTTACTCCTGACGACTGACTACTAGAACTTTGTTAAATGGAGGAATCTGTCAGTGTTTATTTTTTTAAAGATATGTTTCTTCCCCCATACCTTAACTGGGATGTAGTATTATTTCTCTCTGAGAGAATAAAGACAACTTTTAACTTGCTGAAAGCTTTGTCATGGGCAGTCCTTTGTATGTGATACCAATGTAAGTCTAAAGGAATTATTTTAAATATTCTAAATGGCTCTGGATCTAGCTGCTGAAAAATGCATATCTTGCCTATTACCTTGAAACACTTAATGTAAGTTGAATAAGGGTATATATTTACAGAAGTTTTGAATCAGTGGAGACTTTTAGGATAGAGCACTTCTGTGGCAGACTAAAGGAAGTATAGTTCACTTCTTTTGGTTGGCTTGGCATAATTAAGAGTATTTTTGAGGACAGTCAACTTAATATTAGGGTACTGGTTCTGTAGCTTTGCCATAGCTATTCTTTGAGACTTGATCTTAATCACTGTAGGACCAAGGTAGAATAGATATTTGGAGGATATATAGTACATATTTATAAATATTTGTCAAATAAGGCCCCCAGCCTTTTAGCATATCCGGCTGTTCGCAGTTGATACTTAGAACATATGTCACTAAACAAGGCAGCATATTGCTTTGATTCTAAGACATTACTGTTATGCTAGGGACCTAGAGCCTCTGCTCTTACTACTTGTGTGTGAGTTAAAGAATTGGATGAATATTGACAGTATGTATTGTATTTTTGAGGTAGAATTTGTGGTTTGGGGACCGTTAAGTCATTAAAGCAGATTTACTTTGTCTTTTGTGTTTGGCAGTTAATTGCAAGTCAGTATTTTAGAAAGCTGTCTTTTTCCAACAGAAGGTTTTTGAAATGGGACAAACCTGATACCTTTGTTTGATGTTAAATGTATTTTGTTACCTTGAATGAAACAATTTGTCTAATTTTCTAAAGTAAGGTAAGGATTTTTTTTCCTGCAGGAGATGGAGAGAAGAGCAGTAGGGAGCCAGGTGAGGTAGGTGAAGCTGGGCAGTAGAAGGGGAAAGAGCTTGGTTTAATTGGATTTGGGAGACTGAAATATGCTCGATTTTAAATACCCAAGTTGCTGGAGTTCAGAGTTAGTTTAGTGAAAAATTGTGGTAGCTTTTGGGAAAGATTAAGAATAAGCCAGTGCTGGGGCCAGGTGTGGTGGCTCAAGCCAGTAATCCTAGCACTCTGGGAGGCCGAGGTAGGTGAATTGCCTGAGCTCACAGGTTCAAGACCAACCTGAGCAAGAGCGAGGCCTCGTCTCTAAAAATAGCTGGGTGTTATAGCAGGCACCTGCAGTCCCCGCTACTCTGGAGGCTGAGACAAGAGAAGTACTTGAGCCCAAGAGTTTGAGGTTGCTGTGAGTTGTGTCGTCATGGTACTCTACAGAGGGCAACAAGTGAGACTCTGTCTCAAAAAAAAAAAAAAAAAAAAAGCCAATGACACCTAGTACAATCTTGTGAACTAATAGCATCCATTTATCTTCCTTGATTTAAGTTTTTAACATCTTTTCCCCCTCTTGCCTTACTTTTTGTGTCTGTTGTTTCTTTGTTTCTATAATCTGAAAGACTTTTGCTTAAATGTAGCATTTAGGGAAGGTAAGCTTTCTCTACTATTAAAAAATTTTCAGGCCCAACCTGAAATCAGGAATGAAGAGCATGGAACATAATATGGCTATGAAAATGAGTTTGATTTGTAAGATATGTTTTTTAGTTTTGGAGATTGTTAAAATAAAACTAAGGTTCATACAATACATGAATGTATGCTTTTGAACTAAGAATTAAAACTCAGGTAAATTGTCACACCGTTTCTTTACTTATCTGAGACAAAGTCTTGTTTGCTCTGTTGCCCAGGCTGGAGTGCAGTGCAGCCTTGCACTCTTTGGCTCAAGTGATCTTATACCTTGGGACAATACTAGCTACTTGGGATATTGCTTCCCCATTAGCTAGGTCTGTAGACTTGGACCCCACCACACCTGGCAAAATTTTCTTATATTTTGTAGAAATGAAGTTTCACTATGTTGCCCAGGCTGGTCTTAAATTCCTAGCCTCAAATGATCCTCCTGTGTCAGCCTCCCAAAGTACTAGGATTTCAGGTATGAGCCATGGTACCCAACTTTCCCCTCTTTTTTTAAACAAAAAGATTATACTTAATGCTAAGTAGAGATTTATTTTAGGGAAGAGTAATTAAGAAAAGTATTGTATTTTTCTTACTTGAGCATTAGTTTTTTTTTTTCTTTAGTATTACTTTTTTGTTTTCTTATGAGATAGGTAGGGTCTTAATCTGTTGTCCGAGGCTGGGGTACATCTGTGAAATCATACCTTACTACAGCCTTGAACTCTTGGGCTCAAGTGATAGCTTCTGTTTCAGCCTTCTAAGTAGCAGGGACTATAGGTGCCCACCAACTATGTTCAACTGTTTTGTTAATTTTGTAGAGATACAGTTTTGCCCTGTTACCAAGGCTGGTCTTGAACTCCTGGCCTCAAGCCATCTTTCTGCTTTGGCCTCCCAAAATGTAGATTACTGTTATGACTCACTATACCCAGCCAAGTTCTACTTTTTTTTAAGGGAAAGATCTAACTTGTAAAAGATTGATTTTTTTTTTTTTTTTTTGAGACAGAGCCTCAAGCTATCTCCCTGGGTAGAGTGCCATGGCATCATGCTCACAGCAACCTCCAACTCCTGGGCTCAAGCGAGTCTCCTGCCTCCGCCTCCCAAGTAACTGGGACCACAGGCGCCCGCCACAACGCCTGGCTATTTTTTGGTTGCAGCCATAATTGTTGTTTGGCGGGCTCGGGCTGGGGATTTGAACCCGCCACCTTAGGTGTATGTGGCTGGTGCCTTAGCCGCTTGAGCCACAGGCGCCGAGCCGATTTTTTTTTTATATAACTCTTGGTCACACTGAAAATGAAGGATTGGCCTGTGATCCTAGCACTTTGGGAGGCTTAGACAGGAGCATTTGCTTGAGGCCAGGAGTTCCATACAGTTCTGAGTTAGAGTCAGATCCCATCTCTACAAAAAAATAGAAATATTAACCAGGCATGGTGGCTTATGCCTACAGTTTCAGCTCCTCTGGTGGTTGAGGCAGGAGGATCATGTGAGCCCAGAAGTTTGAGGTAGCAGTGAGCTGTGATGATGCTACTGCGCTGTAGTGCAGGCAACAGAGCAAGATCTTGTCTGAAAAAAAATTTTTTTAGGTGGCACCTGTGGCTCAGTGGGTAGGGTGCTGGCTCCATATACTGAGAGTGGCGGGTTCAAACCCAGCCCCGGCCAAACTGCAACAAAAAAAATAGCCGGGTGTTGTGGCAGGTGCCTGTAGTCACAGCTACTCAGGAGGCTGAGGCAGGAGAATTGCCTAAGCCCAGGAGTTGGAGGTTGCTGTGAGCTAGCTATGTGATGCCATGGCACTCTGCCGGGGGAAATAAAGTGAGACTCTGTCTCTAAAAAAAAAAAAAAATTATTTTTGGTTAAATTTGGTAGGCATTGAAGTAATCAGATGAATAAATCATGACTCACTCCCTTTTTAAAAATTGGGCAACCATGTATTTTAATTATATTTGATCACATATGGATTACCAAGAAAATTGTCTTCAGGTTTGTTAGAAAATAAAAATTTAGCTTGGGCAGCACCTGTGGCTCAGGGAGTAGGGCATCGGCCCCGTATATCGAGGGTGGTGGGTTCAAACCCAGCCCCTGCCAAACTGCAACAAAAAAATATCCAGACGTTGTGGCGGGCACCTGTAGTCCCAGTTACTCCAGAGGCTGAGGCAAGAGAATCACCTAAGCCCAAGGAGTTGGAGGCTGCTGTGAGCTGTGACTTCATGGCACTTTACCGAGGGTTAATAAGTAAAACTCTGTCTCAAAAAAAAAGCCTTAGCTATAGTTGACTAGCTGGTTATTTCAAAAACTAAAAATTAAATTTAAAATATCAAACAAAAAGAAAATAAAAGAAAATTTAAAAATAATTTGCTAAAAACATTCATATTAACTTCAAATTGTTTAATTCTCCTCATTTTGTTGTATATTATTTTTATTTTTGTTTTGAGACAGAGTCTCATTCTATCTTCCTAAGTAGGGTGCCATCATAGAGGACATCATGCCTAAGTAGAGGGCATCATTGTAGCTCATAGCAACCTAAAACCTCTTGAACCTCTTGGGCTCAAGTAGTCCTTCTTCCTCAGGTTTCCAAGTAGCTGGGACTACAGGTACCCACCACCATGATGCCCGGCTAGGTTTTTCTATCTTTAGTAGACATGGGGGTCTCACTCTTGCTTAGGCGGGTCTTGAACTCCTGAGCTCAAGCAGTTCACCTGCCTCAGCCTCCCAGAGCACTAGGATTACAGGTATGAGGAACCGCAGACTGTTGTATATTATTTATAAATTATACAAAGTGTTTTGCAGAGCTAAAAAACAAGTAAACTTTGAAACATTTGTAGAAAATAGCTTGCTTATAATGTTTCCTACCCTATTATAAAGTGTTAATGTAAAGACTTAAAAGTCTCTTTTTTGTGTGTTTAAACTCTGTGTTATCTGTTTAATAATACAGAGAGTCATGTAGGTTTGGTAAACTATACGACTTCAGATATATTATGCTACAGTATTAAATAGTTAATAGGATAGATACAGTGATAACATATTGCAAATTGAACCTGACTTTTTAGACTTTCTTCCAAAGCATAACTTAAATTAATACTTCTGAGGGCTTTAAATATGTAATTTATTACAGTATCTGTTGAGATTAAATAGGGTACAGTGGTATAACGTCACCATGAAAATTACAGTTTATGCTGCTGTATAGCCTATGGTGATGATGCTATGCTTTACTATGTTCTCAAAACAAAACAAAAACATGGTTGAGGCCAACTTGTAATCAGACAACTTCAGTGGAGACAGTATAGTGTCTCTGCAGTGTATCAGTTCTGGTTTTATATTTTAATTTAAGGCTAGATGAGATAATGTTGGGTTCAAAATAGTGGATTTGTAGTCTCCTTTTAGTATACCTGAAAGTTTTTTGTAGCTGGATCACCAGACTCTGGTCACAAAAAATAAAATTTATTACACCAGATGAAACAATGGTAATATATGAAAACTATTTTATCTAGTATATATTTAAATGTCCACTAAGTACAAGGTACTATATACTATGAATGACCAGAGTAACATATGGTCCCTGCTTTGAACGAGTATATAGTAAAGTGAAGTTAGCTGAGTACTGTAAATTTTCTTTTATATTTGTATATATGCACCTGAGTTAGAAAATATTAAACAAAATAACAATTTGACTTCATCACATTTAGGCTTCTTAAAGCTGTTTGTTTTGTTAAATATGATGTACTTAAAAATACTAAAATTTTAGGTAGAGTTCACATCAAAGTTATAGGTTAATATTCACTGCAGTCATTATAGTGTTTAAAGCCAAAGAAATCATTTTAAAAATATGAAGAAAAATTTTATCAATTTTTGTGATAACTTTTTTCATCAAGGCTAACCGGTTTAGTAGTCACATTGTCTTATAGAGACATACGTATGTTAATTTAAGAGGTAATGTTTCTCAGATATGGTTAATAATCCAGTTCTATTGTTCTCTCATGATTTTTCCTTTTGGATCTGCACTGTTTTCACATTGCCTGAAAAAATTCCATTAGGTTTGCCTTTTCTAGCTATATTCCCTTTCTTACAAATTAGAATGCAGAGCCATCAAACTTCATTTCTGTGTACATCTTTGGAAAGAAAACAAAAGGTGAAAATATTTTAAGATACTTTTAAGAATGTTGAAATTGTTAGCTATAACTTTTTTCAGATTTATTATTTTTTTTTTACATATACATGTGTTTATTAGGTTTCCACTTTCTCCCTTCACAAAATTAAAAAGGCTTAAAATTTAATAACAATGTTCAAGATAAGGACTAGAAACAAAAATCTCATAAAGAACGAATGAAGATAAATGCATTCAGAAAAGAGATCAGATGATTGCTGCATCGAAATATTAAGCTGTAGTAATAATAATAGTGCCAAGAAAGTAAAAGTAACATTCACATTGTCGGTTTTTTTTTTTTTTTTTAGATAGAGCCTCAAGCTGTCACCCTGGGTAGAGTGCTGTAGCATCACAGCTCACAGCAACCTCCAATTTCTGGGCTCAAGCGATTCTCTTGCCTCAGCCTCCCAAGTAGTTGGGACTCCAGGCACCTGCCACAATGCCCGGCTATTTTTTGGTTACAGCCATCATTGGTTTTTTTTTTTGGTGGGCCTGGGCTGGATTTGAACCCACCAGCTTGGGTGTATGTAGCTGGTGCCTTAGCCACTTGAGCCACAGGCGCCGAGCCAACATTCACATTGTCAAATAAGAGTATGTCTATTATAGAATGCTTTGCCTCTGAGGTTCAGTATGGAGTCATCCATTAACTTATTATTTTTTTCCCAAAGACTCAAAAAATAAACAACTAATATTTATAAATAAAAGTAAAAGATAATTTCAAAAAACAGATCATGCCATATTTTAAAGACAATAGAAAAAGAAAAAATACTTAAATCATCCTACTTAATCTGGATACACCTGATATTAAAATTGGAGAAAATATATTGTTATAAAAGGGAAATTATAAACATATTTCACTTACAAATGAGGATACAATATCCTAAAAAACATATTAACAGGTTGAATTAAAAATTAGTGTTCAAGTAATGTACTTTGGTCAAAATTAAATCCAATTTATGTGAGAATTAGTCACTTTTTTTTTTTTTTTTTTTTGGAGGCAGAATCTCACTCTAGCCCTGGCTAGAGTGGCATGGCATCACAGCTCATAGCAACCTCAAACTCTTGGGCTCAAGAGATCCTCTTGCCTCAGCCTCCCAAGTAGCTGGGACTACAGGCACCTACCACAGTGCCCGGCTGTTTTGCTGTTTTTGGTAGAGACAGGTTTGCTCTTGATCAGGCTGGTCTCAAACTCCCTGAACTCAAGCCATCCACCTGTCTCAGTCTCTCAGAGTGCTAGTATAACAGTGTGGACCACTATAGCCAGCCTAGCTGTAGCTTATTTGAAGCCACTATATATAAAAGGATATCATTTTTGTACTTCATTTATGTAAATTAAAAAATTAATATAGTTTTTATTTTTAAAATTTACAGGTTTCTTTTTTTTTTTGAGACAGAGTCTCAGTTTTTTGTTCTTTGCATCAACTCTCACTTGCACCATGGCCCTTTTTTTTTTTCTCAGTAGAGTGCTGTGGCATTACAGCTCACAGCAACTTCACACTCTTGGGTTTCAGCAATTCTCTTGCATCAGCCTCCCAAGTAGCTGGGACTGTAGTCACCACCACAACACCTGGCTATTTTTAGAGACAAGAGGTTTTGCTCTGGCTCAGGCTGGTCTCGAACATGTGAGCTTAGACAATCCACCTGCCTGGGCTTCCCAAGTAAAATTTAGTGTTTAAAAATGTATTTTACTTGGGGTCTTAACAGCAGAGGTGGGAGAGACCCAAGTATTCAAGTATTACATTGTGTTGCTCCTATTATAATTGCATATAATACAACTTTTTTTTTTTTTTTTTTTGAGACATAGTCTCACTATGTTGCCCTTGGTAGAGTTCTATGGTGTCATAGTTCACAGTAACCTAAAACTCTTGGGTTTTAGCGATTTCTTCCCTCAGCCTCCTGAGTAGCTGGGACTACAGGTGCATACCACAATGCCCAGCTATTTTCTTTTTACTGTAGTTGTCATTTTTGTTTGGCAGGCCTGAGCAGGGCTCAAACCTGCCAACCTCAGTGTATGTGGCTGGCACCATAACCACCAAGCCATGGGTGCCGAGCCTATAATACGGTATATATTTTTTTCTTGACACACTCAGCTTTAATCAAGTATAATATAATATTCTAAATGAAATTTGACAATTTTGTGAAATTGAATTGTGTGTGAAATCTCAGGGTGTTTGGGATTATAATTGGTTTGCCAGTAAAACTTTGAATAAAAAATTGTTACACAATGTTTGCCTTTGGAGTTGGCTTGTTGAATTCTAGTGGGCTACCTGTAACTTGCAGAATCTTTTTAAAGTACATGTCTCTCACATCTGGTGGAACATCCCAGTTTGAAGTTGTTTCTCATTAACTCAATTGGAAGGAAATGAAATACCTTACTCTAAAATCTATTAGAAGTTAATATATAAACATTTTGGGGAAAGTTTTAAAATATATAAGATAGTGTTTGAACTGTTTATTTAGGTCAAGGACCACGGCACTCTGCTGGGGTTAAGAAAGTGAGACAGTCTCAAAAAAAAAAAAAAAAAAAAAGAAAGCATCTTTATCGAGCAGCACCATTCCTTACTCTCTCTACCTTTACTTCTGGCAGATGAATGTGTTTCCAATGTAGAGGTCAGCAGGCATATGCTTCCTCCAAGTTTCCAGCCCTTTACCTGGGAACTCAATTTTTTTTTTTAACTTAATTTTTAACAGTACAGGAAAGAAACATCTTTATATCCTTCCAAGAGAATTACTTTCTGTTTTCAGTGTGTTTCACCCAGAATTGTGTGTGGGTTTTGTTTTTTGTTTTTTGTTTTTTTTGAAACAGAGGCTCACTTTGTTGCCCTCTGTAGAGCGTAATGACATCACAGCTCACAGCAACCTCAAACTCTTGGGCTTAAGCAATTCTCTTGCTTCAGCTTCCCAAGCTCTGGGATTACAGGCACCTGCCACAATGCCCAGCTATAGTTTTATTCTTTTTTTTTATTTTTATTTTTTTTTTGTGAGAGTCTCACTTTATTGCCCTCAGTAGAGTACTGTGGTGTCACAGCTCACAGCAACCTCCAGCTCTTGAGTGTGGGTGATTCTCTTGCCTCAGCCTCCCGAGTAGCTGGGACTACAGGCACCCACCACAACGCCTGGCTATTTTTTTGTTGCAGTTTGGCCAGGGTTGGGTTCAAACCTGCCACCCTTGGTATATGTGGCCAGCACCCTACTCACTGAGCCACAGGCACCGCCCAAGTCCATGTCAACTTCTAGTTTTAGTGCACAGCTTACTATAAGCAACCCAGCAGTGTGTCACTTGATAAAGTAAATGATTAGAAGTAGTCAGGGCCAAACAGAAGCAGTTCTAACAGATTTCTGAGAATTCAGTGTCTTTTCTTTGGTGTACTCTTGAGCTGCTTGTTTTCTTTCCTCTTTTAGTCTTTGTTACAGTGTTCATTAGCTTTTCTGTCTTTTCTAAGGAGACCTATGTTTATCCCTTTTCTCAAATTTGTCTTGAGGGTAAGAAAGTGGTCTTTATTTTCTTTCTTTTTTTTAGAGACAGAGTCTTACTCTGTTGCCTAGGCTAGAGTGCAGTGGCAAGATCATAGTGATCTTCCTGCTTTAGTCTCCCAAGTACCTGGGACTACAGGCACGTGCCTACCATGCTTAGTAGAATCTTGATTTTTGTTAACATTCTCATTTATTTTCCTTCTATTTTCTGACTGGTAGCAGAGTTTCCTAACAGCTGTTGTGAAAGGCCATCCTTAGTTGACCTCATAGGTGTGACAATAAAACTTTGAAATTTAAAAATCAGTATTTCTATATTAGAATGGATTTTGAAGATATTTCACTAAGTTTCTAAGAAACGACATACGTGTGTAATGTATGTCTGGCAAATAAAATCTGACTAGAGAGAAAACATAATTGTACACTTTTTTTTGTTGTTTAACAGCCCTGGGCCAGCCGCTGCTCTAACCATGAGCAATGGGCGCCATCATAATTGCACACATTTAAAAAATCTCTGCATTTAGTGGTATAAAATTTATATCAGGACCATATAGGATCTTAATAGAATTTGGAAAGTATAAATAGTTGACTTTTTTGTCCTAGTTTATTTTAACAAGCCCTAAAATGTTTTTCAGAAAGATTTTTCAAAACTGAAATTACTGTAATCAAGTTTATGCAGCAGTATGTATTTCTTTTCAGCTCTCACAAATGAAAAACTATTGTATACTTGTTGTTTTTTCTTTTCTTTCTCTCTCTTTTTTTTTTTTTTTAAAAGACAGAGTCTTAAGCTGTCACCCTGGGTAGAGTGCAATGGTGTCATAGCTCACAGCAACCTCCAACTCTTGGGCTCAAGTGATCCTCTTGCCTCCTTTTTTTCTATTTTTAGTAGAGACAGGGTCTTGCTTTTTGCTCAGGCTTGTCTCAAACTCATGAGCTCAAGCAATCCACCTGCTTAGGCCTCCCAGAGTGCTAGGATTACAGGCGTAAAGCGCTGCACCATAAACCACTGCACCGCAAACCAGTGTTGTTTTCAATTCATTGGTTTTTAGAATTTTAATTTTTGTGATATACATTACTCTAGAGTGATCTCTTTCAAGTGTAAATGTGGAATGTTGTACTACTGGAAATATAAAATGTGGATTTTTTTTTTTGAGTCAGTGTTAAGCTGTCACCCTGGGTAGAGTGCTGTGGGGTGTCAAAGCTCACGGCAACCTCCAACTCGGGCTAAAACGATTCTCTTGCCTCAGGTTTTCTATTTTTAGTAGAGACAGAATCTCTCTTTCGCTTAGGCTGGTCTCGAATACGAGAGCTCAAGCAGTCCACCCACCTCAGCCTCCTAGAGTGATAGGATTACAGGTGTGAGCCATCGTGCCTAGCTTGAAATGTGAATTTTATTTTTTAACAGAGTCTTACTTTGTCACCCCTAAGTAGAGTACCATGGTGTCAGCCTAGCTCACAGCAACCTTAAATTTCTGGGTTCAAGCAGTCCTCTTGCCTCAGCCTCCAGAGTAGCTGGGACTATGGGTGCCTGCCACAATGCAGGGCTAATTTTTCTAATTTTAGTAGAGATGGGGGTCTCAGTTTGGATCATCTGAGCTCAAGGGATCTTCCACCATGGCCTCAAAGTGTGCTAGGATCACTCATGTGAACAACTGTGTCCAGCCCAAAATGGTAGTCTTAAAACTGTTAAGGTTAGCCCATACTTTTGAAAAATTTTGTAGAACTTGAACTTTGATTCTATAAAAGTTCATTTAGAGCTTTGAATCATTATCTCTCAGAATCTTAGCCGCACAAAATTTTTCCTTTATATTACTGTGTCAGCATGTGCATTTGATTAGATAATTAAACTAGGATTTGACTTTATCTGTTGTTGTTTTAGAGGTGGATTAGTTTAGGAGATCTTCTGTAGTTAGGATTATTTGATTATTTGCCTTCTTTATCTTTATTATTTCTTATTTATTTTTGTCTGAAAGTTAGTTACGTATTTTTTTAAGAAAAGTTTTGTGAGGCTTGGTGCCTATAGCTCAGTGGCTAGGGCGCCAGCCACATACACTGGAATGGGTGGGTTTGAATCCAGCCCAGGCCTACTAAACAACAGTGACAACTACAACCAAAAAATAGCGGGGCATTGTGGCAGGTGCCTGTAGTCCCAGCTACTTAGGGGGCTGAGGCAAAAGAATCACTTAAGCCCAAGAGTTTGCTGAGGGCAACATAGTGAAACTCTGTCTCAAAAAAAAAAAAGTTTTGTGGTTCTTTTGGGATAAATTTCCCTATAATATAGAAAAATAATCCATTTTGCTTTCTCTTAAGGTAGTTGTTTATAACCCAAACTTATAAAACTGTTTACTTCTTCTTACAGTCCATTGGTAGATAATTGGTTTTTGTACGAAAAATTTAAGTAAAAAATTTTCCTTTGTACTTAAGTTACATAAACTAAATTTGAATTGTTAGTCTTAAGTTTACTTAAAGGAAGAGAGAGCTTCAAGTAAACTTTTTATCATTAGTTAGCCTGTCAGTGTTTCTATTTGGATTTTTAATTTTATAGAGCTTCTAAAAATCTAGAGAATTATCTGCTTTAATAAGAATAATCCTTATGTCATTTTTTTGAATTAACTCTTTTCTAGCCTTGTTAAAGATTTGTACTGGCAGGGTGATTTCTAGCAGCTTTGAAATGTCCACCAGCTCATTTTCTGTTCCAAAAGTTGGAATGTTTTGCTAAGTCAGATGAAGCTTGTTATTTAACATGCTGATTTGTGTTATAGTCAACACATTCTCTAGATGCTTTGTTCACAATACTGCTGGAAAATACCCAAGACTTTAGTATTTTCAAATAAATGTGTTGTAGGCATCTCAGCAGGTCTAGTTTATGAAACTTCCTAATATGTGATGATTCATTTATGTAAAAATGTTAAATGGCTTTGTGTGATTTCCTGGACAGAATATACTGGTAAAAGAACCTGTTATTATTAGAAGTATTAAAAACATTGACACTTAACCAACCACTGAAGAGTTCAGCTCATTACTGTTCACACTAACAACTTATTTCCTAGTATATTCTGAATTTGCCTTTTATTTCCAAGAAGACATTTTCTTTTTCTCTTTTTTGAAACAGAGTCTCTATCTGTTTCCCAAGCTAGAGTACCTTGGCGTGAATCCACCTCACAGCAACCTCAGACTCTTGGGTTCAGATGATCCTCCAGCCTCAGCCTCCTGAATAGCTGTGACTACAGATGCCTGTGCCAACACCCACCTAATCTTTCTATTTTACTATTTTTAGTAGAGGTAGACTCTCACTGTTGTCCAGGTTGGTCTCTGAACTCCTGAGCTCAAGGGATCCTCCCAGAGTGCTAGGATTATAGGTGTGAAGCCACCATGTCTGGCCTAAGAAGATATTTTGTCTTTTATAAATTTTTACTTTAAATACATTAAGAAATGAAACAAACTATGACCAGAAACTACTTTTTATTGGCTAAATATTGCTGGTTGCATAATTTTATTTTTAGATTTCTATTTGTAGAGCCTTATATAGAATAGTACTATGGTTCTGTCTTTTCAAGAATAAAAAGCCCTGGCTTGGCACCTGTAGCTCAGTGGCTAGGGCACTAGCCACATATACCAGAGCTGGCAGTTTAGAACCCAGCCCGGGCCTGCCCAACAACAATGACAACTATAATAAAAAAAAAAAAAAATAGCCGGGCGTCGTGGTGAGTGTCTGTAGTCCCAGCTATTTGGGAGACTGAGGCAAGAGAATGGCTTAAGCCCAAGAGTTTGAGGTTGCTGTGAGCTGTGATGCCATGGCATTACCGAGGGGGACATAGTGAGACTGTCTAAAAAAAAGAAGGGTGGT
>NW_003852396.1:60179089-60225829 GCF_000181295.1 Otolemur garnettii
AAACCCAGCCCCAGCCAAACTGCAACAAAAAATATCTGGGTAATAACTGGGTGTTTTGGTAGGCGCCTGTAGTCCCAGCTACTTGAGAGGCTGAGACAAGGAATTGGGAGTTAGAGGTTGCTGTGAGCTGTGACAGCATGGTACTCTACCGAGGGTGACACAGTGAGACACAGTCTGAAAAAAAAATTATCAGCTCACTTAATGAAATTAAGGCTCTGGCTCAGTGCTGTTAGCTCAGTGTTTACAGCACCAGCCACATATATCAGGGAGCCCTGCTAAACAATGATAACTACAATTAAAAACAAAAAATAGCTGGGGCATTGTGGTGGGTGCCTGTAGTCCCAGCTACTTGGGAGGCTGAGGCAAGAGAATTGCTTGAGCCCAAGAGTTTGTGGTTGCCATGAGCTGTGAGGTTATAGCACTCTACCCAGGGCAATATAGTGAGACTCTGTCTCAAAAAACAACAGCAACAACAACAACAACAAATTAAGGCTCTATTAATTGAAGAAATTATACAATGATTAAAAGCTCCAAAAGTGATTATGAATTAAGTAATATTTTAAATGAAAAAAATTTGTCTTCACTGTTTTTTTTTGTCTTCACTGTTTATGATTTTTTTTTTTTAAGAGACAGAGTCTCATTTTGTCGCCCTCAGTAGAGTGCCATGGTGTCACAGCTCACAGCAATCTCTAGCTCCTGGGCTTAGGCAATTCTCTTGCCTCAGCCTCCCAAGTAGCTGGAACTGTAGGCACCTGCCACAATGCCTGGCTATTTTTTGTTGTAGTTTGGCCAGGGCTGGGTTCAAACCCACTACCCTCAGTATATGGGGCCGGCACCCTACTCAGTGAGCCACAGGTGCCGCCCTGATTTTTTTTTCTTTTTTTTTTTTTTTAACAAAATCTTACCTGTTAATCCTGGCTGGAGTGCAGTGATATCATCATAACTCACTACAACCTCAATTTCTGGGCGCAAGCAATCCTTCTGCCCCAGCCCCAGCCTTCTAATAGCTGGGACTAAACGTGGGTGCCACTACACCTGGCAAATATATTAACTTTTTTCTTGAGTTTTTGAGAGTAGTTGCGAACATTATATCCCTTTATCTTTAATTAATTTCTAAAAGGAAAGACTGTTCATTTGTATCTGTTCAGTTTTCTGTGTTCTGGGAAACTCTTCAGACTTTGTATTGTTTTGACATTTTGAAGAATATTGCCAGTTACTGTGTAAAATGTCCCCAATTTGTGTTTGTGTTTGTGTGCTTAGGATAGCATAGAGAAATGTTCCTATCAGTGTATCATATCAGCGGACACATGATATCAGTATGTCCCCTTACTAGTGATTTTAACTTTGATTACTTGGTTAAGGTGGCATCTGCCAGTTTCTTCCTTTTAATTAATATGTATCTTCTGGGGATATACTTTGAAACTGTAATTGTTAAGAACTACAGAGGGTCTTACAAGCTAACAATTTAGTTGTGGATAGTAGTAGAAGATACAAGACTCCTGGATGTTTTTATTCATGGCCATAGTGGTAGCCAGTGTGTTAGTATTTGTGTTGGTTTCTGAACTTATTTTCTGTAGGGCAGTGTGAACAGGGCCAGGTGGCTCCTGCACAAAAGGAGTTACATTACCAGAGAGGAACCCCAAGCTTAGGAACCTTGAATCTTTTATAAGGAGCAGTAAGTCTGTCTGACCTCTGCCCAAGAGGGAGACGTTATCTTTATTACACAGGACATTAAACAATATGTCCTTTGCTCAAGAGGAAGACTATTTCTATTTTCCAAGTGTTTGCTATATAAATATCCTTGGAAAGAGACTCCAGAACAAAGGCAGTCAGCGTCCCTGCCTGCAGGATTTGGAGAAACATAAGAGAGCCGTGGAAATTGTCACCTAAGAGCAGTATCTTTTTATATCTCAAACTTCCACCTACTAGTTTTTGCATCCATTGACCATTTGTATTGTAATCAGTTATGACAATTATTTGTTGCCAAATGGTAGATTTTCTCTCTTTCCTGACTTTTCCCCCTTGTCTTTCACTCTTGTTCCCAGGATAATATCCCAAGTAAACTATAATATCTGAATGCAGGCCTTTTTAAAAGGTTCTACATTTAAGTGAATCAGGCTAGGTTACAAGGTACCTCAAATATAGTATGTCTAAATTGTTTTTCCTCTCAGTTCTCTTTCTCTTATCTTGGTATTTCCTATTATCATTTGGCTTTCAGTTCTTCAAGCCAGAAACATGTATTGCTTGCTCCCTTTCTTCACTCCTTACTGTTCTATGGTTCTTACTCCTGGCTACCTATTGATATCAAGTCAGAACTCTCGACTTCATGACTTCATTCCTTTTGTGCTGCCTTTACTCCAGCTCTGATCAGCTATCATATTAGAGTAGTCCTTCAAATGTTGCTTTTGTTGTTATTACTTTCTACTGTATTCTTCACAGAATTTGCATGAGTAATCTTTCTAAAATGCCAATATGATTATATTATATTTTATTTTATTTTTTTGAGACAGAGTCTCACTTTGTCTCCCTTGGTAGAGTGCTGTGGCATCAGAGCTCACAGCAGCCTCAAACTTTTGGGCTCAAGCGATTTTCTTGCCTCAGCCTCCTGAGTAGCTAGGACTACAGGCGCCTGTCACAACACCTGGCTGTTTTTAGAGATGAGGTCTCGTGTAGTTCTTGAACCTGTGAGCTTAGGAATCCACCTGCCTTGTCCTCCCAGAGTGCTAGGATTATAGGTGTGAGCCTGCCCAGTTTTGTTTACTATTTACATGCTTTTTTGCAACTTTTTTTGTTCTGTGTTGTTTGGAATTTATTCATGTTTGTATATGTAATTCATTTAATTCATTGTGTTGCACCTTATTAATTGTAACATGCATATTTCCCCCCCGCATTATAACATCTTTGAAATTGGGATATATCTTCAAATCAATGATACCTTGCCCTTACAATTTCTTTTTTTGTAGCACATAAGTATGTGGTGGTTGTGGTATGAGCCACTTGCTATGTGTTTTGTATTGTACAAATGAGTTTAGTATCCAGTCTCTTCCTGACAACTAGATTATTTAAAAATTTTGTTAATACACACAGTGGTACAGGGAACATTATTTTGTCTATTTCCTTGTACTTATGAAGATCTTTTTGGATGGGTAATCATACCAAAGTGTAACGGAAGTCTTTGACATTGTTAGAAAAAACACTGGATAGTTTGTTTTTTTCTTTCTTTTTTTTTTTTTTTTGGTTGCAGCCATCATTGTTTGGCAGGCCGGGCTGGGGATTCGAACCTGCCACCTTAGGTATATGTGGCTGGCGCCTTAGCCGCTTGAGCCACAGGCGCTGAGCCTAGTTTGTTTTTTTCTTGTCATAAATTAAACTTTAGTTATTAATGAACTTAAACTTTTGTTTTCTTATCCCTCAAATGATTGCACTTTTATACTTCAAACTTGGCCAGATATCTTTTGTCAGGGATAAACATGGTAAAGGCAGAATTAAAATAATATTAAAACATTATTTCATAATATTCACAGTAGATATAAATATAAAACACTAAAAATGAATTTTATATAGCTTTTTTTATTTTTGAGACAGTCTCATTTTCTGTTGCCCTCAGTAGAGTGCCAGGCATGGTGTCATAGCTCACAGCAACCTCAAACTCTTGGGCTCAAGTGATCCCCTTGCTTCAGCCTCCCCAGTATCTGGGACTATAGGTGCTTGCCACAACACCCAGCTATTTTTAGAGACTGGCATCTCACTGTGGCTGAGGCTGGTCTTGAACTCATGAGCTCAGGTGTTCTACCCACCTCAGCCTCCCAGAGTGCTGGGATTACTGTCATGAGCCATCGCGCCTGGCCTCAATATAGCTTTCATAGACCAGTAAGTCGTTTTTTATCATTTGTGAATCAAGTTGAGAATTAGATCATTTAACAGAAATTTAAAGGTCAGCTCAAACAGTGTAGCTTTTGGCTAAAAAAGTTTTCTATTTATTGTAGCACCATAATTACTTCAGGGGCTTTTATAAGATTTGTAGAAAATATATACAATAAAATTAACAGCATGAGGTAAACATAAAATAATCAAAAGGATATAACAATATCTTTTCTTTTTTTTTCGTATTTTATTTTTTATTTTAGAGACAGAGTCTCCCTATATCACCCTTGGTAGAGTGCTGTGGCGTCACAGCAACCTCAAACTCTTGGGGTCAAGTGAGTCTGTTGCCTCAGCCTCCGAGTAGCTGGGACTACAGGGACCTGCTATAATGCCTGGCTGTTTTTTTGTTGTAGGTGTTTAGCTGGCCTGGGCTGGGTTCGAACCCGCCACCCTCGGTGCATGTGGCTAGTGCCATAACGACTGTACTACAGGTGCCGAGCCATCTTTTTTTATTTTAGAGGTAGAGTGTTTCATTATTTTGCCTATGCTGGTCTTGAACTCCTAGGCTCAAGGGATCCTCCTGCTTATCTTTTTTTTTTAGACAGAGTCTCACATTGTTGCCCTTGGTAGAGTGCTGTGGTATCATAGCTCACAGCAACCTCAAATTCTTAGGCTTAAGTGATTCTCTAGCCTCAGCCTCCTTAGTAGCTGGGACTACAGGCACCCGCCACTTTACCTGGCTATTTTTGGAGACAAGGTCTCGTTCTGGCTCAGGTTAGTCTCTGACTCATGGGCTCAGGCAGTCTACCTGCTTCAGCCTCCCAGAGTGCTAGGATTATAGGTGTGAGCCACTGTACCCGGTCATGATATAATAATATCAAGTAGTTGTGTAATTTATGGCTTTAATCAATCGTTGTGTAATTAAGATAATAGTGTGGCATTTGTTTATAATGTTCTCTGTATTTGGTGCTTTATCTTTCAGGGTTTTTTTGTTTGTTTTGTTTTTTTGAGACAGAGTCTTACTCTGTCACCCTGGGTAGAGTGCTGTGGCATCTTAGCTCACAGCAGCCTCAAATTCTTGGGCACAAGTGATCCTCTTGCCTTAACTTCCCAAGTGCTTACCACAATGCCTGGCTATTTTTAGAGACAGGGTCTCACTCTTGCTCAGGCTGATCTGGAACTCCTGAGTTCAGGCATTACCCATCTTGGCTAGGTAGAGTGCTAGGATTACAGGCGTGAGCCACCTTGCCCAGCCTTGTCTGTCAGTTTTATTATTTTTTTTTTATTTTTTTGAGACAGAGCCTCAAGCTGTTCCCCTGGGTAGAGTGCTGTGGCATCTCTCCATAAAATGTTGAGAAATTTTCATTTGAAACAGCCATGAAGTTCTAATATTGTTAAGTAGTATACAGTTATATCATAAAATGATTTCTGAATGAATTATTATAGATATCTTAATATTCATTTCCACCAATTCATGTGCCTGAAAGAGTTTTAAAAATTGAAAAAGTGAAACATTTTCATTATAAGTATGTTCATGAGAGGAAAATCTTCAAAAGCCCGGAGTAATTTGTTACTTTTATGAAACTAGGTTCATGGATAATATCGACACCTTGAAGACTTCACTGTCTCTCCATTGCTTTCAGATGAAAGGAGGTTACCTGTCTGACCTTGTGAAATCAAGACATAGTCATTTGTGTAAAAATTAGAGTTCTGATAAAGCTGTTTACATTAGCCTGTAGAAGATAAGTTTTGAAAAGCTATATAATAGCCTGAGGCTTTATTTAACTAACTAAGGTTAGACTTTGTGAGGGAATACCAAAATAATTAAAGAACAGCCCAATTTCTCTTTGGCCCACTAACTAGGTGAAGTAGGTTGACCCTATTATTTTAAAAAATGGTATTCTGGGCTTAGAATAAGTAGAAGAAAGTAAGAAGAGCTGGAGACATTTTTACAGTGTTATGAAAATCGTTATAGTGGTGTTTGAAGCTCCTTTCTTGGAAGGGCTAATATGATTACTCATTTTGCCATAAAAATGTTTGGTGAGGCCACCTTCCCTAAATTGCTCTTATTTTCTGAAAAAGTTGGCATGAATGCTACCACCCCTAAAGTGCTTCACTTTTTCAAAGTTCCTCATATCTTAAATGTGTCAGAATAAAGAATGAGAACCAACCATTGTATTCAGATTTAGAATTTCAGATTCTTTCATAAGGTGTTAATTTTGCATCTATTATTTTATTAAAAAGAGAGGAACTGGAATCTAGCCAAGAATATTGTGAGTCTGGTAAGAGATAATTAGAAATGGCTCAGTGCCTGTGGCTCAAGTGGCTGAGGTGCCAGTCAGGTACACCTGAGATGGTGGGTTCAAATCCAGCCTGGACCCACCAAACAACAATGATGGCTGCAACCAAAAAATAGCCAGGCATTGTGGTGGGCGCCTACAGTCCCAGCTACTTAGGAAGCAGAGGGAGGAGAATTGCTTGAGCCCAGGAGTTGGAGGTTGCTGTGAGCTGTGATGCCACGGCATTCTACCCAGGGTGATAGCTTGAGGCTCTGTCTCAAAAAAAAAAAAAAGATAATTAGAAAGAGATGATAGGCTAAAGGAAAAGGTGGACAACAATTTGAGGACAGAACATCCTGTTGATAGGGGTCAGATCTTGGGGTTTAATCAGATGAGGTAGGGAAAGAGAATGCTGAAAGATAATTGGATCAAATAGAGAATAAAATAGGAATAGACTAGGGACTTGGGAGGAGGTCAAAACCTGCTTGTGTGTGTTTTTTGGTGTTGCTGGTTTCCTTGCTTTTTAGTATACTCACTGATTTTTACATAGTGCTTTTCAATATTTTTCTTTTTCTTTTTTTTTTTGAGACAGAGCCTCAAGCTATCCCGCTGGGTAGAGTGCCGTGGCATCACAGCAGACAGCAACCTCCAATGCCTGGGCTCAAGCGAGTCTCCTGCCTCTGCCTCCCAAGTAGCTGGGACCACAGGCGCCCACCACAACACCTGGCTATTTTTTTTGTTGTTGTTGCAGCCATTATTGTTGCTTGGCGGGCCCCAGCTGGATTCAAACCCGCCACCTTAGGTGTATGTGGCTGGCGCCTTAGCCACTTGAGCCACAGGCGCAGAGCCAATATTTTTCTTTTCTAGTGTTGACTGCAGCATACAAAAAAGGCAATTGTAGTCTGTAACATGTACATGTATAATTTGTGTAAAACTCCTATACTCTGTTAGTGAATTTAGGACTACCTGGTTAAAATACGTCGCTGAGATTTCACATAGAAGCATTTTTGTAACTATTAGCTTTGAAGTCACCAGATGAAAGGTACATTGGTACATTTACCTGATAATCAACTTTAACTATATTTTTCATTTCCTATCCCATTTGTCTCCCTTTAAAGAATTATAGTAAGTTCATTTTTTTAATGTATTACTGTACTTGCATCTACTTAATACAATTTAATTGCATATAAACTTTACGGGCCACCCTGTATATCCTAGAAACAGAGCTGATAGGTGAGTTCAGAAAAAAAAAATTTGATTCATGCCTGTAATCCCAGCACTCTGGGAGGTTGAGGCAGGTGGATTCCCAGAGCTCAGGAGTTCAAGACCAGCCAGAGCAAGAGTGAGGCCCCATCTCTAACATAGTGGGGCGTTGTGGTAGGCACCTACAGTCCCAGCTACTTGGGAGGCTGAGACAAGACGATAGCTTGAGCGCAGATATTTGAGGTTGCTGTGAGCTGTGATGCCATGGCAATCTATCCAGTGTGACAAAGTGAGACTCTGTCACAATAAAATAAAAAGAAAAAGCAAAAAAAGGAAATTTGAAGGTTATGTTGACAGAATCAAAGCGTACTTTGATCCAGTGTGACTGCTTGTATTCAGTGGAATAAAAATATCCCTAATATAACTTTAAGTTACTTAGTTGTATTGATTTTTTTTTAATTATGAAGTATTAGCTGCAAATTTAATTCTTTGATTTCTTTTTTTGAGACAGAGTCTCACTATGTCACCCTTGGCAGAGTGCTGTGACATCACAGCTCACAACAACCTCAAACTCTGTGGGCTTAAGTGATTCTCTTGCCTCAGCCTCCCAAGTAACTGGGACTATAGGCACCCGCCACAACAATAGTTATTGGCTATTTTTTTGTTGTTGTTGCAGTTGTCATTGTTGTTTTAGCTGGTTTGGGCTGGGTTTTGAACCCGCCAACCTTGGTGTATGTGGCCAGTGCCCTACCCATTGAGCTATGGGCACTACCAAATTCTTTGATTTTTTGGTCCCTTTTTATTATGGAATAATCTGTTGGTGCCCTGAATTGTTTTTTAGGTTAAAAAGAAAGTCTTTTTTTGGTCTTTTTAAGAAAGGCTTTTATTTACTTATTTTACTTTTTAAGAAGGCTTTTATTTTACTTATTTACTTATTTTTATTTATGTTTTTTTTTTTTTTTTTTTTTTTTTTTTTGAGACAGAGCCTCAAGCTGTCCCCCTGGGTAGAGTGCCGTGGCATCACAGCTCACAGCAACCTCCAACTCCTGGGCTCAAGCGAGTCTCCTGCCTCCGCCTCCCAAGTAGCGGGGACCACAGGCGCCCGCCACAACGCCCGGCTATTTTTTGGTTGCAGCTGTCGTTGTTTGGCGGGTCCAGGCTGGGGATTTGAACCCGCCACCTTAGGTGTACGTGGCTGGCGCCTTAGCCGGTTGAGCTATAGGAGCCGAGCCTATTTATGTTTTCTAATAGATCTTTAGAAATCTTCAGTACTGGCTTGGTGCCTGTAGCTCAGCAGCTAGGGTGCCAGTCACATACACCAGAGCTGGCAGGTTCGAACCCAGCCCAGGCCTGCCAAACAACAATGACAACTACAACCAAAAAAATGCTGGGCATAGTGGCGGCCACCTGTAGTCCCAGCTACTACTGGGAGGCTGAGGCAAGGGAATCGCTTAAGGGAATCACTTAAGCTTGAGGTTGCTATGAGCTGTGACAGCATGGTACTCTACCTAGGGCGACATAGTGAGACTCTGTCTCAAAAAAAAAGAAAAGAAATCTTCAGTAGTGATCATCACATTTGCATGTTTGTATCTTAGTTTAAAATGATATTTTTAGTAATTTAGTTATCTATACTTTTCAGTGATGGCCTGAAAGAACTGGGAAAGCTCAGAAATTTTTTACCAGTGCTCTAGGTTTCCATAGAGCTTAGTCTTAGGTGTGCGTAACATTTACCATTCTTCATCAGTCACTCAGATGAAAGGAAAGAAAGTCTATTTGTTAGGCTGACATTAAGTTGTAAGTATTATAGCTGGTACAATATTTATGAGGGAAGAATTAGATTTAAAAATTGAGAGTTGGAAACGATAAGATACCACTTCACATCCATTAGGGTGGCTAAAAAAAACAGTAAAATATGTGTTAGTGAAAATGTGGTGAAATCAGAACATTTGTGCACTGCAGATGGGAACATAAATGGTATAGCTGCTGTGGAAAACAGTAAGGTGGTTCCTTCAACAGTTAAAGATAGAATTGCCATATGATCTAGCAATTCCACTTCTAGGTATATAAACAAAAAAGTGTTTCGACCCGTCGGGCCCCCATGGCTCTGGTCTCGATCACTGCAAGAAGGAACCAGGCATGACGGGATTAGTAGTGCACGCTTGAGGGAGGTGGGCTAGCCCTTCTTTGCAGGGTAGCCCCAAGCAACCTCCGCACTAGCCTTTTATTGAGACAGAACAATACAGGTGAGGGGAGTAATTAACAATGACTGCCTGCTGAAGGCATGGGCTCTTTCTTCATAAGGAGCTCCTGCACTCGAATCACCTGAGAGTCCAACCCCCAGCTGTAAATCATCTTGCTCAGAGGTGGTCTGGGTCTTGGCGTCCTCGAAAGCAGTTTCAAAATGGTAATTTGTGCACCCATGTTCATAGCAGCATTATTCAAGTAGTAAAGGTAGTAATAACTTATGTGTCTGTCAATAGATGAATGAATAAACAAAAAGTGGGATATACACAGAATGAAATATTTAATCTTAAAGGGAATCCTGCCACATCCTACAATATAGATAAATCTTGGAGACGTTATGTTAAGTAACAAAAGGAGAGACAGTCTACGATTCTCCTTATGAGGTCCCTAAAATAGTTAAATTCATACAGACAGAAAATAGAATGGTGATTGCCAAGGGTCAGAGGGACAGAAGATAGAGGACTATTGTTTAATGGGTACAGAGTTTCGATATTGGGAGAAAATAATGTTCTGAGATGAATGGTGGTGATGATTGCACAACAGTATGAATGTACTTAATGTGACCAAACATTACATTTGCAAATGTTTAAAATGGTAAATTTTATGTATACTTTACCATAATTTTTTAAAAAGAAACAATTTTTAAAAAGATTTGAATAGGAGAAGAAAATTGAGTAAGGTAGTGCAATGTAAAACATTATTGCCTTTTATTACTATATTTTGCCATGTATAATATATACTTTCTACCCAAATTTTTGAGGGAAAAATAAGGATACACATTATACATGGATTGTATGGCTCTGGAGTCGGGGGGTGGGGTGGGGGGAGGGCCCAGTGGGCCTGGGTACAGCCTGGGGCCGCTGTACCTTCCTGCCTGGGCCCTCAGGGTGGATGGGGTTCTAGTTCCTAGGGATCCAGGATCTGGTGGGAGCAGGCCAGAAAGGCCTTGGCTGAGTGCTGCGATCAGGGGAGGGAGGTGATGGTAGGGCTGTTGAGGCAGACTATAGCTGTGCTGGTTGAAGACCCAGGCCTGAGGCCCAGCCAGATGGAAGGGACCAGGAACCCTGTGCAAACCCCAGGGACCCACCTGGCTGTCTGCAGGACAAGCAGCCCCAGAAGATCTGCCTTGCTGGCCACACATGTGGCCATCTCAGCCGCCTGGCCCCTGATGTGGTGAGGGAAAGGCTCCTGGGAGAGACGGAAGGGACAGCCTTCAAACCAGGTGGCTACAGGTATGATCTGCATGTTTACCAGGGGAGCATTAGCTTTCCCCCAGATGTGTCTATTCCAGTTGAGAGCCAGCCACTTTCTTGAGGGGCATTTTCCTGACAGTTTGGGACAAAAATGTGGATGTGCAGTATACACAGAAGCACATTATACATGGCAACACGTGGAAATCTACTTGGGCTAGGCATGGTGGCTCACTCCTGTAATCCTGGCACTTTGGGAGGCCAGGGTGGGAGGACTGATTGAAGCTAGGGGGTTGAGACTAGCCTGAGTAACATAGTGAGACCCCCATCTCTATAAAAAATTAGAAAAATTAGCTACCTGTAGTCTCAGCTACTCTAGAGACTGAGACAGGCAGATCCCTTTAGCTTAGGAGTTTGAGTTTATAGTGAGTGAGGTATGACAATGCCACTGCTTTCTAGCCTGGGCAACAGAGAGACACCCTGTCTCAAAAATAAAACAAATCTATTTGTGACATCGCAGTACATTTAAAAGAGGAGCCCTGTTACATATGGGGTGTGTATAAGTTTGATGGAAAATGATTCAGAAATTTCATATTGACTAAGAAATTGAATATAAGTAAAGTATTTTTGTCTCTGTTCCTTCCCTTTCCAGAAGGCCTGGTATTACTTGTAATAAAAAGTGAAACATGTTTCACTTTGGTGAGCAGTGGTCAGCTCATGACTGTGAGTGTCAATATTGTTTACATTGCTGGTTTGGTAATTGTAAAATGATATGAACAATTTGGATAGAGTTTAGATAGGACCTGAAAATTTATTAGAAGATTGGAAAAATATTAAGATTGGAAATAAGATTGGAAAAATAAGGTCTGTACTTTCAGTCCATTGGGCTGCTATAACAAAATGCCTTAGTCTGGGTAACTTATAAAGAGCATACATTTATTGCTCATAGTTCTGGCGATTGGGAAGACCAAGGTCAGGATGCCAACAGATTCAGTATTTGGTGAGAGCTCACTCTCTGCTTCAAAGATGGTACTTTTTGCCTGTGTTCTTATAGGGTGAAAATGATGAATAAGCTGTCTCAGTCTCTTTTATATGGCACTAATCTCATTCATGAGGACAGAGTCCTCACGATCTAATCACCCTAAAAGTCCTGTCTCTTGTTATGTTGTGTTTTGTTTTGAGGCAGGATCTTACTCTGCCACCCAGACTAGAATACGGTGGTATGATCATAGTTCACCGTAACTCCAAACTTAAGTGATCCTTGAGTGATTCTCCTTGAGTGATCCTCCAGCGTAACTGAGACTATAAGTGTGTGCCACCATACCTAGCTGATTTTTTTAAGATAATTTTTTTTTTGGTGGTTTAAATAACAAATTTATTTTCCTACAATTCTGGATGCTAGATCTGAGCAGTGTTGATGTTTTATGAGCCTTTCTCCTTAGCTTGGAGATGGCCACCCCCTCTTTCTATCTTAGCATTGGCCTCCCTCTGTGGGTATCTGTGTCCTAATCTCTTCTTTTTTTAAGATCTTGACACAGTCTCACTATGTTATCCAGGCTCTGTCTCAAAAAAAAGAAAAAAAATTATAGTACAAGTCATGTTTGATTTCTGCAATTAAAAGAGATACAAGATACAATATAAAATATAACAAATGTTATTGGTATATGCAGTGTTGAGTATTACAATTTTAATACAGTGTTTATGCTTCTTAAAATGTCTATACATTTTTCTGGTGCTGTCTGTATTATATGATATTCCTGTCTGTCTGCATTTTCTTTTTTTTTCTTTTTTGAGACAGAGCCTCAAGCTGTCATCCTGGCTAGAGTGCCATGGCATCACAGCTCATAGCAACCTCTAACTCCTGGGCTCAAGCGAGTCTCCTGCCTCCACATCCCAAGTAGCTGGGATTACAGGAGCCTGCCACAACGCCTGGCTATTTCTTTTTTTTGGTTGCAGACATTATTGTTTGGCAGGCCCGGGCTGGATTTGAACCCGCCAGCTCAGGTGTACGTGGCTGGCGCCTTAGCTGCTTGAGCCACAGGTACTGAGCCTGTCTTCATTTTCTAAAGTCCCCTTTGAGATTCAGTCCACAGAATTGGACTGAGAATTGTTTGGTGAGAGATAATAAACTTTTTCTAAACTTCCTTTAGTTTTCCTTGGTTGGGGTTTTTGCCCTTTTTGGATCATTGTTTGCCTTCTAGCTTCGCATATTGGGAAAGAAAAGACAGGAACAGCAGGATTCAGAGATTGCAGCAGTTTCTTTAATTTCTGTAGGTTGGTTATCTGGATTTCTGCTGTTGTTCATAGAATACCTTGATTTAACAAGGCATGGATTAGCTGGGGGCAGTCAGTATACATTGATCCTATTCTCTGACCCTTCATCCTGTTTTTTCCTGACTCTTGACCCTGAATTGGAAGGACTTAAATTTACCTCTGTTTTTATATAGACTAGGTCTTTGGTTCTTGGATTTTAGTTGACTCTTAAAGGTCCGGAGAGCTTGTACATTTATTTATGCCTGGGTCTCACCACAAATGTACTGAATCAGAGTCTTTCTGGTGGAATTTGAAATGTTTATGTATATTTAACTTTTTTTGGGGGGGGGGGCGAGAGACAGGGTTTTATTCTGCTGCCTGGGCTAGAATGCAGTAGTATCATCATAGCTCACTACAACCTCAAATTTGTAGGCTCAAGCAATCCTCCTGTCCTAGCCTCCAGAGTAGCCAGGACTGCAGGTATGAGTCACCATTATCTAGCTAATATTTCTATTTTTTAATAGAGTTGAGGTCTCGCTTTCTTGCTCAGACTGGTCTTCAACTCCTGTCTTAAGCAATTCTCCTGCCTTGGCCTCCCAAAGTGCTGGTATTATAGGCATGAGCCATTGTGCCTGGCCTAACTTTTTATTAAGAAAAGTAAACACATAGAAAATGTAGGATCATACAGTGAACCGTAATGTATCCAACGTCAAACTTCTCTAATTAACAATTTGTGACTAATCGTGTTTAATCCATATCCCCATCTTGTTTTTACTCTCCTATATTACTTCAAAGCAAATCCAAGATTATATTTCATTTCTAAATATGAAATGTATATGTTTAATATATACATATTGTTATGTGTATATTAAGATGATTCAAGAACTTATTGAACAGGTAATACCTGCATGTATTAAAAAAGGATGTACTGTGAAAAGAAAAATGTTTCATTGTTCCTAGTATTCTTTTAATTCTCCAGTAAGGCAAAGAAATCCCACATTTCCTCCCTCCATCTCTAGTTTAGCTCACAGCAATCTCAAACTCCTGGGCTCAAGCAGGTCTCCTGCCTCAGACTCCCAAGTAGCTGGGACCACAGGCGCCCAGCTATTTTTTGGTTGCAGCTGTCATTGTTGTTTGGCGGGCCTGGGCTCGATTCAAACCCACCACCTTAGTGTATGTGGCTTGCGCTTTAGCCACTTGAGCCACAGGCGCTGAGCCAAGTTTCAGTTTTCTTAACAGCAAATTGGGAGGATAATGCTATGATTAAATAAAATACTGAACATAAAGTATTAAACTGTATATAGCACAGTGAGTGCTTAGTACGCGGTAGCTCTTATTTTTATTGTTATAGGTGTTTCGTATTGTGATGGTTCTGAGTTAAAGAATGTTTATGATTAGTTAACAATACCATAGTAGGAAATTGCACAGTTAATATAATATAGATTTTTAAATTATGGAGAATGAAGGTATTTTGAATTCAGTTCAACCAACCAATATTTATTAAATACCAACTCTCTATCTTGGGCACTTTGTTTTAGATGCAGTGTGAAAGGCAAACGTGTACACTGACGATTACAGTGTAATGTAATCTCCTGAGAGCAATGAGAAGGATTTAGGAACTGCTATGAGAATACTGAAAGCACAGCTCTGCCTGAGGGTGATTGTTGAGTGTACATTTCTGGAAAGGCTTCAGCAAGAAGATATTACATTACTTTGATCTGAATCTAAAGGAGTTTGCTGAATGTTCAAGAGTAGATGTTCAGAAAGACATTAAAGAGAACATCATGTAATGTCCCTATACTTGGCTTATCTCTTTATTTTTATGTTTGATCATTTGTATTAGGATTTTACCATTAGGGAAATTCTAAGATATAATAATTTTGTTCAAGTAGAAAAAAATGAGCCAGGTGCAGTGACTTAATCCCAGCACTTGGGAGACTGAGGTAGAAGGCTCACTTGAGGCCAGGAGTTTGAGACTAGCCTGGGCAACATAATAAGATCCCATCTCCACAAAAAATTTAAAAATTAGCTAGGTGCTATAGTCCTAGCTACTAAGGGAAGTGGAGGCAGGAGGACTGCTTGTGTCTGGGAGTTTGAGGTCACAATGAGCTATGATCAAGCCACTGTATTTCAGTCTGTATTTCAGACCTTGTGTCTTAAATAAAAAATAGAATATTACTTAAAAATGGAATTAAATGATTCTATTAAGTTATTGATAGAATTTGTTGTTTTGACTTATGTTTAAATGTGTATTATAGACCCAAAAGATAGAACACCTATATAAATAACAGTTTTTCTTTTCTTTTTTTTTTTTATTCACCACTATACAAACGAGGGTAACAGTTTTTTCCTGCAGTGGTACTGAGAAATTGTTCTTTGTGTGTGTGTGTGTGTGTGTGTTTTGATTTCCTGTACTCGGGTCAAGAGTAGCTGGATTTATTTCATATTATATAAACTCTAATATATAGAGTTTATAATACTGTATATAGCACAGTGAGTGCTTAGTACATGGTAGCTCTTATTTTTATTGTTATAGGTGTTTTGTATTGTGATGGTTCTGAGTTAACCATCACAAAGGTTCTGGTAAAGTCATAGGGAACAAAATTAACTATGCTGGTATAAAATGTTAGTTCCTTTTTCATATCTATGTTAAACCAGAATCAAATACTATTTACAAAACCATGATGCACTTAATGGTGAAGTAGTAAGAATGTTTGTTATTTTATCTCCAGTAACCTCACATCATTTTTGAATGCTGGGATAAAACAAATAGAATGTCACTTTGTCTTTGAGGACTTTAGAATAATTTTTTTTTTTTGAAAAAAGCCTTTTTTTTTTTTGTAGAGACAGAGTCTCACTTTGTCGCCCTTGGTAGAGTGCTGTGGCGTCACACAGCTCACAGCAACCTCCAACTCCTGGGCTTAGGTGATTCTCTTGCCTCAGCTTCTCCAGTAGTTAGGACTACAGGCACCCACCACAATGCCCGGCTATTTTTTTGTTGCAGTTTGGCTGGGTTTGAATCCACCACCCTTGGTATGTGGGGCTGGCACCCTACTCACTGAGCCACAGGTGCTGCCCTGAGATAGAGTCTTACTATGTTGCCCTTGGTAGAGTGCTGTGGCATCACAGCTCACAACAACCTCAAACTCTTGGGCTTAAGCAATTCTTTTGCCTCAGCCTCCTGAGTAGCTGGGACTGCAGGTGCCCCCCACAACGCCCAGCTATTTTTCATTGCAATTGTCACTGTTGTTCAGTTGGCCCCGGGCTTGAACCCACCAGCCTCGTAACTAACCACTGTGCTCTGGCACAAAGCTGACTTCAGAATAATTTTAAATAATTTATTTTTCAAATATAAGTGAACTTAAGAACATTATTTGGAGGAAGTTTGAAGAAATACCCCCATATAATAAAATACAAATTGAAAAGCAAAGCAACATGAACGTGAGCAGATCATTAACTTGTGCTTGCAGTATAATACCTTTTAAGACCAAAAGATAATATATTTAGTAAATAGAATACAAGATCAGCTGCTCATGGAATAGGCATCCTCATTTTATTTAAAATCCCTGCCAATATATATTTTTAGATCAGGCATATTTTGTGTGTGTGTGTGTGTGTGTGTGTGTGTGTATATATGTGTGTGTATATATATATATATATACATATATATACATATATATATAATTTTTTTTCTGGAGGCAATTCTTGAGCTTTAAGTTTAAGTGATATGACTATAAACTATGTTTATGTAATGTATCTTTTTTTCTTTTCATTTGTTCATAAATTTTAATTTGGTGATAGATACTTTTGTGAAATGTGTACCGTCGAAGGATCTGTACTTTTTTCTTTTTGGGGAAAATGGGTGATGAGGTTTATGAGGCATATCTCCACCATTGTAGTGCTGTGGAAATATATATCAAGTAAATAAATGCATTTGATTCTTTGCTTCCAGCCTTCTTCCCCAAATAGCTGAAGCATTCATTAACTAAAATGGAGATGTTAAAGATATTTATCTCTCCAAGGGAAAACATCTAAATAGAATTTAATTTTTTTTGAAACAAATTACAGTTTTGACCCTTAAAAGTTTCCTCCATGAGATTTAAAGTTGAAAAAGATATTTTGGGGTAACATTTTTGTTTTCTCTTTTTCTTTCGCAGGTATGGCCTCACAAGTCTTGGTCTACCCACCATATGTTTATCAAACTCAGTCAAGTGCCTTTTGTAGTGTGAAGAAACTCAAAGTAGAGCCGAGCAGTTGTGTGTTCCAGGAAAGAAACTATCCACGGACCTATGTGAATGGTAGAAACTTTGGAAATTCTCATCTTCCCGCCAAGGGTAGTGCTTTTCAGACAAAAATACAATTTAATAGACCTCGAGGACACAGCTTTTCGTTGCAGACTAGTGCTGTTGTTTTGAAAAACACTGCAGGTGCTACAAAGGTCATAGCAGCTCAGGAGCAGCAAGCTCCTGTGGAGGCACCTCAGATTGGGGTGTGGCGGAACAGGTTTCATTTCCTAGAAGGCCCCCAGCGATGTGGATTGAAGCGCAAGAGTGAGGAGTTGGATAATCATAACAGCGCAATGCAGATTGTTGATGAATTGTCCATACTTCCTGCAATGTTGCAAACCAACATGGGAAATCCAGTGACGGTTGTGACAACTACCACAGGATCAAAACAGAATTGTACCACTGGAGAAGGTGACTATCAGTTAGTACAGCATGAAGTCTTATGCTCCATGAAAAACACTTACGAAGTCCTTGATTTTCTTGGTCGAGGCACTTTTGGCCAGGTAGTTAAATGCTGGAAAAGAGGGACAAATGAAATTGTAGCAATCAAAATTTTGAAGAATCACCCTTCTTATGCACGTCAAGGTCAAATAGAAGTGAGCATACTGGCAAGGCTTAGTACAGAAAATGCTGATGAGTATAACTTCGTACGAGCTTATGAATGCTTTCAGCACCGTAACCATACTTGTTTAGTGTTTGAGATGCTGGAACAAAACTTGTATGACTTTCTGAAACAAAATAAATTCAGTCCCCTGCCACTAAAGGTGATTCGGCCTATTCTTCAACAAGTGGCCACTGCACTGAAAAAATTGAAAAGTCTTGGTTTAATTCATGCTGACCTCAAACCAGAGAATATCATGTTGGTAGATCCTGTTCGGCAGCCGTACAGGGTTAAAGTAATTGACTTTGGGTCGGCCAGTCATGTATCAAAGACTGTTTGTTCAACTTATCTACAATCGCGGTACTACAGGTAGGTGATAGCTACTTACTCTTCGGTTATTTAATAAATATTGAATTTCTACTAAATGAAATAATCTTATGAGTGTACATGGTGAAAGAGACTGCTTCAGTTAAGGGAATAAAAATGAGTTTAGGTTTGAGATTTTTTTTTTTTTTTGTAGAGACAGTCTCACTTTGTCCCCCTCAGTAGAGTGCCATAGCATCACACAGCTCACAGCAACCTCCAACTCCTGGGCTTAGGCGATTCTCTTGCCTCAGCTTCCTGAGTAGCTGGTTCTACAGGAGCCTGCCACAATGCCCGGCTATTTTTTTGTTGCAGTTTGGCCCGCCACCCTTGGTATATGGGGCTGGTGCCCTACCCACTGAGCCACAGGCACAGCCCTACATTTGAGATTTAAAAAAAAAAATTATTTTTTTTTTGCAGTTTTTGGCCGGGGCTGGGTTTGAACCTGCCACCTCCGGCATATGGGGCCAGCACCCTACTCCTTTGAGCCACAGGTGCTGCGTTTTTTTTCTTTTGAGACAGAGCCTCAAGCTGTTGCCCTGGGTAGAGTGCTGTTGTGACATCACAGACTACAGGCGCCTGCTGCAACGCCTGTAGTCTGCAGTTTGGCCAGCGCCAGGTTCGAACCCGCCACTCTCAGTATAAGGGCCAGTGCCCTTACCTACTGACTGAGTCACAGGTGCCATCTGTAGTAGTTTTTTTCTTTTTTTAATATATTTTGGGATATTAAGTGCTTGAGGGGATAGAGAAAGACCTTGTGTCTTAAATAAAAAATGGAATATTACTTAAAAATGGAATTACACAGCTCACAGCAACCTCCAACTCCTGGGCTTAGGCGATTCATCATAGGCAACTAAGCATTTGGAACAGTTACGTACTTTTCCAGGTTGACTGGAATATAACTTTGTATGAGCTTATGAATGCTTTCAGCACTGTAACCATACTTGTTTAGTCTTTGATGTTTGAATGAAAGGTTTACTATTCCTTATTCAAAACGTTTGGGACCCCAAGTGTTTTTGGAATTAAGATTTTTTTCAGAGTTTGGAGTTTTTGCATTATGAATTGAACATCCCAGACCTGAAAATTTGAATGTCATGTCACTACTCAAAAAGTTGCAGATTTTTGGATTTAGGATGCTTAACCTGTTAATCCTTTTTTTTTTTACTCTACCCTGTTTTTTTCAGGGTAGAGTAAAAGTTATCCTTTTTTTTTTTTTTTTACTCTACCCTATTTTTTTTCCATACAAATAGTTATTCTGATTGACAATTTTTTTTTTTTTTTTGAGAAAGAATCTCACTATGTCACCCTCAGTAGAGTGCTGTGGCATCACAGCTCACAGCAAGCTCCAACTCTTGGGCTTACGCGATTCTCTTGCCTCAGCCTCCCAAGTAGCTGGGACTACAGGTGCCTGCCACAACACCTGGCTATTTTTTTTCTTGCATTTGTCATTGTTGTTTAGCTGGCCTGGGCTGGGTTCAAACCCACCAGTTTTGGTGTATGTGGCTGGCGCCATGACCACTGTGTTATAGGCACCAAGATCTGATTAATGATTTTAAGAGTCATATTTACTTCCATGACTTCCCATGAATGGTTAGGTCACCTTTGGTGTTTGTCCTGTGGTGAGAATTTAAAGAAGAAAATAATTTCCATGTAATACAGTAGAACCTCTGTAAGTTGACTATTCAAGTGACTGTAGCAAAGTGGTCAGCATATGGAGATGGTCAAAGAAGAGGAACTAGGCCTAATGTACTGATCATACATGTGCTGCATGTCCAGTCTATGAAAATTAGGTCAACTTAAGGAGGTGGTCAGTGTAGGGAGGTAGTCACCAGCTATGGAGGTTCTGCTGTATTGATGAGGTGCTATCATGTCATGGTTAATAATATAAAACTAGCCTGAAGTACAATAGCTTGAGGGACTAGCTAATGATTTCCAAAGACTCAAAATATCAAATATTCATTCTTGAATATGAAAATGTTTTTGAATTTATAGTAGAGTTTCATAATTTTCTGAATTATTTTCGTTTCAGCCAAAATAAATGTATAGTCTTAAAGTACTCTAGAGCTTTACAAGGCCCAACATAATAGGCAAATATAGGATCTGCTAACATTGGACATTTGTAAGTTTCTAACTAGACAAAACATGGCAGTTTTTGTTAGGAACTATTAGAACATGATGGTTGTAAATTTAGACCCACCAAGGGGTAATTATTTTCTGGTATTACAATCTGCCTTTGCACTATACTTGATTACTCTTCTTGGAAGTACGTGTTGTAGTACCTAGTATAAAACAGAGGAGGGGCTGGAGAGGTGGCTTACACCTGTAATCCTAGTATTCTGGGAGGCCAAGGTGGGAGGATTGTTTGAGCTCAGAAGATGAGATCATCATCCTTAGCAAGAATGATACCCCATCTCTAGTAAAAACAGAAAAATTAGCTGGGCATCTGTAGTCCAGCTACTTGGGAGGCTGAAGCAGGAGGATTGCCTAAACCCAGGAGTTTGAGGTTGCTGTAAGTGAGGCTAACACCATGGCATGCTAGCTTGGGGCAACAGGGTGAGACTGTCTCAAAAAAGAACAGGAAAGAAAATGAGAATGAATAAGGTACTCCCCAAATCTGCACTAAATATATGCCCTACCATTATAGGTCATCAGAAGGAATTTGTCTACTTAATATAATTTATATAAATTAATTATTATATTAAATATATTATATTTTATTATTATATTAAATATATTATGTATTAATATAATTTATAATATAATTTATTATAATATGTATAAGGAGTATAGCTTGATTTATTCTTAGTATATTCCAGATTATATGGTTTTAGCAGTAGTGTGCTAGATACCATTCCTTTTTTTTTTTTTTTTTTTTTTTTTGAGACAGGGTCTCACTTGGTCACCTTTGGTAGAGTGCTGTAGCATCTTAGCTCACAGCAACCTCAAACTCTTGGTTTCAAGCAATCCTTTTGCCTCAGCCTCCCAAGTAGCTGGGACTGTAGGCACCTGCCATAAAACCTGGCTATTTTTTAGAGATGGGGGTCTTGCTCTTGCTCGGGCTGGTCTTGAACCTGTGAGCTCAGGCAGTCCACACGCCTCAGCCTCTAGGTACCATTCTTAAAACATTTTATTTTAGATCATTTAAAAGGTAATCTGTGGCTCGGTGCCTGTGGCTCAAGTGGCTAAGGCGCCAGCCACATACACTTAAGGTGGAGGGTTCAAATCCAGCCCGGACCTGCCAAACAACAATGACGGCTGCAACCAAAAAATAGCCGGGCATTGTGGCGGGCACCTGTGGTCCCCAGCTACTTGGGAGGCGGAGGCAGGAGACTCGCTTGAGCCCAGGAGTTGGAGGTTGCTGTGAGCTATGAAGCCACAGCACTGTACCCAGGGGGATAGCTTGAGGCTCTGTCTCAAAAAAAATAAACAAAAAGGTAATCTGCTATTGTTGCAAAGTAGCAGCCCTTTAACATCACATAATTTGATTTACTTGATCCACTGTGTTCTTGACAAAAAAATGTTTTTAAATTATTGAATTGTAAGATTCCTTTTAGTTAATTATTTCTGGAAAATTATTTTAAATTTTATTTAACAGTATGAAAAGAATATTGCTTTTTTCCTCCTTTCCCTTTGTAGTCTATGGATTCTACTTAAGAGGTTTAGTAGTCTGCTAGCATATTATATAAACTCCTAGGGGCTAGCTACTTGGGCCCTATATTTAGTTCACTTGTTAGTAAATGACCTCTCTTTATTTGGGTCTTGGCATTATTCTGCATATTAGATTTAGTTTCATGTGATACCTCACCTCTTTTTCTTTATGTGAAATATTTTAGATGAGCGTAAAAAAAAAAAGCCTCATTTATTTTTTATACCTGAGAATGTCTGTTGGTTTACTAAATGTTTCAACAGGGTAAAGGAAATCCTTCAAAAAGCAATCTACAATACTAAATATTTTATGTTATTGGTTTCTAGCATTAGTCCTTCGCACAAATATCAGCCTCTGTGTTGGGAATGAAAAAAAGCTATGAATAATTACTAAGTACAATTAGTAGTTTCTGTTTGTATTTATATATAAATTTCAGGTAAGTAATTTACCTGACTTTCAGAAGCTACATAGTGCTGTGCTAAATTACATATTCTGTGTTTAGGGTTAAAAAAATGAGGATCTTATTTTTAAACAAAAACTAGCATAAGCATTTTGATTGATGTTGCCTAGATAAAAAAAATTAAATGGACATTATCAATTAGTTCCAAGAGTCAGAAGAGTTAGTGAATATTAAGGTAGATTGTTGAAAATGCAGTGTAGTTCTTAATCAGGTACAGTTTTAATATCTAGTATAATTGTGCATGAAAATGGCAAATAACCATTATTCTCTTTCAGTATTTGTCTGTCTGCACTTTATGTTTGGAACCCTGCCAATTCTGGCTCATTTTATGGCTAGTTTACTTATAAATCTGATGAAGCAATAAGCAAAGGTGTCTTATACTTGATTTTTCAATCTTTGTCAAATATATTCCATTTAAAAAATGTAAGCAGGAAGTGGAAACTTACCAAATTAAATATTTTTAAGCAACGCTCAGTGAAAGCACACATAGCCTGATTTCCAAGGTAAACACAGCTTCAAGGATTATTCTGTTTCTTTGAACTGTGCAACACAGAAATGTAGTAGGGGTATCTTAAAATAGACGGGACAGTGGCCAGAAATTGTTGACTACTATAGATGGTGAGGCTGTCTAGCTCTTGCAGTGATCGAGGCCAGAAGTACATGCTAAGGGCATTGATTTGCTCAAGGTCAGCATGTTCTAAATTCAGCTGCTTAAATATGGTTTCTGTCAAGAACACATAGGGCTCTTGAACACATAAAATGTTTTAGCAGCAGAAGGTGCTGTATTTGTGAGGTGTGGTGGCAACATTCTGGTCATGAATTTCTTTTTCTATTTAAATATAGAATTTTAGCCTGTGGTTTTCAGTCATTTCAGGGTACAGAGAGAGGAAGGTAAAGTAGCCTGTATAGTAGTTACATTCTCTGCTACTTTACTGAGTAATTTAACATTAATTGCTACTGAATTAAAAAAATGCTTTCTATTTTGCATGTAATAGTTAACACAAAGAGCATATGATAGTAAACAATTAATTTAGACATTATCAGTCCTTGTTTAAGTCATTCTCACCTTATGCCTTCTTCAGCCCTAAAGTATCAAAGACAAAATTTTTGTAACAAAATTAAATTACACAGAAATACTCATAATAACTAGCATTTTATAAAAAGTAGTTTATAATAGAATAGGATGTATATATTCTGCATCATTTTTTCAAAGTACTTTTCTTTATATTTCCTAGGTTGTATTTTTTTTTTGATTAAGACAGAGTCTCACTTTCTTGCTCCCAGTAGAGTGCTATGGGGGTCATAGCTCCCATCAACCTCAAACTCTTGGGCTCAAGTGATTCTCTTGCCTCAGCCTCCTAAGTAACTGGGGCCACAACGCCCAGCTATTTTTAGAGATGGGGTCTTGAACTTGTGAGCTCAGGCAATCCACCCACCTCCATCTCCCAGAGTGCTGGGATTACAGGCATGAGCCGCCACGCCTGGCCCAGTAAATGAGTTTTTTATATGTTTTTTTAAAAAAATTTTATTGGGGTGAAATATATATATATGTAATACAATTTACAGTGCTTATTGTTTTTAAGCATGCAGGTCGGTGGCAATAATACATTTATGCTCTTCCCCCCCTTCTTTATATACCTGCCCCTCCCCCCTTTTTTCCCTTATATAACCACCAAATCTACTGTCTATTTTCATGACATGTACTTTTTTTTTTTTGAGACAGAGTCTTACTGTGTCGCCCTCAGTAGAGTACTGTGGCGTCACAGCTCACAGCAACCTCAAATTCTTGGGCTTAAGCAGTTCTATTGCCGCACCCTCCTGTGTAGCTGGGAGTACAGGTGCCCATCACAACGTTTGGCTATTTTTTTTTGCTGCAGTTGTCATTGTTATTTAGCTGGCCCGGGTTTGAACCTGCCAGCCTTCATATTTGTGGCTGGTGCTGTAAGCACTGTGCTACAGGTGCTGAGCTGACATCTACTTTTTAAAGTTTCTGAATGTGGCTGGGCACAGTGGCTCAACCTGTAATGCTTGCACTTTGGGAGGCTGAGGTGGGAGGATTCCTTGAGGCTGTGAGTTCAAAACCAGCTTGAACCCCATCTCTACAGAAGATAGGAAAATTAGCTGGGCACGGTGGCATATGCTGGTAGTCTTAGCTACTTAGAAGGCTGAGATCGGAGGATCCCTTGAGCCCAGGAGTTTGAAGCTGTAGTAAGTGATGCCGTTGCATCCACTCTGGGCAATAGAGCAAGGCTCTGTCTCGAACAAAATAAAAATAAAATAAGTAAATAAAATATTAAAGCTTCTGCAAATGAGTGAGAACATGGAATGTTTGTCTTTCTGTGCTTGGATTTCACTTAACTTAATTGCCTCCAGTTTTATCCATGTTGCTGCAAATGACAGAATTTCATTTTGTACGGCTGAGTAGTATGCCATGGTTTATATACACCACATTTTCTTTATGAATTCATCTGTTAATGGGCACCTAGGTTGATTCCATATTTTTGTAAGTAGTGCTACAAAAACATGAGAATGCAGATAGATCTCTTTGATACATGGATTTCCTTTCTTTTGGATATATACTTAGTAATGGAATTGCTGGGTCACATAGAAGTTCTATTTTTAGTTTTTTGACCAACCTTTGTACTGTTCTCCATAGTGGCTATGCTAATTTACATTCTCACCAACAGCACATGAGAGTTCCCCTTTCTGAGCATTCTCACCAGCATTTGTTATTGCCTGTCTTTATTTATTTTTTGTTTGCTTGTTTATTGATGGAGACAGTCTTGCTGTGTTTCCCTGGGAACCCAGAGTTTAGTGACATCAACATAGCTCACTGCAACCTTGAACTCCTGCATTACTGCGGGTTTGCACCACCACACTTAATTTTTTCTATTTTGAGTAGTGATGGGATCTCGTTCTTGCTTAGGCTGGTCTTGAACTCCTGACTTCAACTGATCCTCCTACCTTGGGCTCCCCAGGTGCTAGGATTACAGCCATGAGCCACTGCACCCAGCCATTGCCTTTTTGATAACTGGGGTGAGATGATACCATGTTGTGGTTTTGATTTGCCATTTCTCTGATGGTTGGTGATCTTAAACTTTTCTTTCATATACTCATTGGGATTTATATGTTTTCTTTTGAGAAATATCTGTTCAAATCCTTTTGCCTATTTCTTAGGTCAGATTTTTTTTTTTTGCTATTTTAATGCCACAATGTTTTATTTTTGTTGAGCCTTTTTTAGATTCTGGCACTGTGCTGGGTGCTAGGGATACAGAAGTGATTAATACATATTCATTAATTTATATGATTTCATCATTTAATGGAGGAGAAAAATAGTTCATTTCAAGAAACGCTAGGGTAGAAGTACTTGCAGGGTGCTTAGGAACCCAGAGAGCTCTGATATGAGGGGCAGAGAGGCTTTTGGGGAGAGGTGGCTCTGGATTGATGTTTGAGAGCAGAGAAGGAGCCAGGATTGACTAGTCTTGAGCATGTTCTTTCACTAACCCACTCTTGACCTGCAAAGGCTAGATATTAGACTGAAATTGCTGGCAATTTCTTTTCTATGTTGTAAAATAGTTACTTTTTGTTTGGGAATCTTCATTAGGGAAATGTAAGATTATCTTGTGAGTCTAGTTTTATGTTTATTTTTCTTTACCTTTCTATTGCGCTTTGACAGAATTTTTTTTTTTTAGATACAGAGTCTCATTTTGTCGCCCTTATTAGAGTGCTGTGGCATCACAGCTCACAGCAACCTCCAGCTCTTGGGTTTAGGCGTTTCTCTTGCCTCAGCCTCCTGACTAGCTGGCACTACAAGCGCCTTCCAGAATGCCTGGCTATTTTTTTGTTGCAGTTTTTCTGGGCTGGGTTTGAACCTGTCCCCCTCAGTATATGGGGCCAGTGCCACAGGCACTGCCCTGACAGTAGAAGTTTTAATGGAAAGTTAGGAAATTCTGTAAAGAAGTGGTTTTCAGGGGCTGGGCATGGTAGCTCACACCCATCATCCTAGCACTGTGGGAGGCTGAGGCAGGTGGATCACTTGAGCTCAGAGTTTGAGATCTGCCTGACCAACAGTGAGGCTCTGTCTCTATTAACAGTAGAAAAACTGGCTCAGCGCCTGTGGCTCAAGCAGCTAAGGCGCCAGCCACATACACCTAAGGTGGCGGGTTCAAATCCCCAGCCCGGACCCGCCAAACAACAATGATGGCTGCAACCAAAAAATGGCCAGGCGTTGTGGCGGGCGCCTGTGGTCCCAGCTACTTGGGAGGCTGAGGCAGGAGACTCGCTTGAGCCCAGGAGTTGGAGGTTGCTGTGAGCTGTGATGCCACGGCACTCTACCCAGGGGGATAGCTTGAGGCTCTGTCTCAAAAAAAAAAAAAAAAAAAGTAGAAAAACTAGCTGCCATGCCTGGCCAGGGCTGTTTATTCCATTGTCTGTTTGTTTGTCTCTGTGCCTAGTGTACCACACTGTTCTGATTATTGTAGCTTTGTAATACAGTTTGAAATCAGGAAATGTGAGCCCTCTGACTTTTTTCTTTTTTGGCTTTTTAGAGTCCCCTTGACATGGCTTTATTTATATCATCTTTCCCCCTATAGTTTGATGCACAATTGAGAATTTCAATGTTAAAGTTATCTTTAATATATGTCAGAATTTAAGAATGTAGATTGACCAGTTGGTATGTTCAATAAATAGTGTATTATGCTATTATCATTTTGATTCATCTTCGCTTTTCAGCTTTGTAGTACAATTTTATTCTCAGGACATTCTGTCTAATAATTCTCCAAACATGCTATGTGCTTTTTATTTCTATTCTTTTTCCTAGGCATGGACACCCATCTTTATTTTTTCATGCGAAATTATCTCTCTCTTTCAAGGCTTAACTTAGATATCTATCTCCTGGATGAAATCTTCTCTGACCACTCTACAGTCACCTTTTTGTGTTATAGCTAGCATAGTAGTGTATTTGAACACGTAACAGGGGCTCTCTGAGATTTAATGAAGGACTGCTTATTGTAGATGACTGGAACATAGACTTACAGAAATTTCAAAGCTGGAAGGGAATTTTGATGTTTTCCGATGTAACTCTGTTCCCCTATGTGAATTACTTTTTTCTTCTGTTGTTTTTTGGAGGCAGGATCTGGCTTTGTTGCCCATGCTGATGTGCAGTGGAATGCTTAGAGCTCCCTATAATCTCCAACTCCTGGGCTCAAGTGATCCTCCTGCCTTAGCCTCCCACGTAGCTGGGACTACAGGCAATATACTACCACACCTGGCTAATTAAAAAAATAAATGTAGATACAGGGTCTTCCTATTTTACTCAGGCTGGTTTCTAATTCCTGGCCACAAGGAAGCCTCCCACCTCAGTTTCCAAAATGCTGGGATTTCAGGAATGAACCACCACATCTAGGCGTAAATTCCTTTTAATAATATTCCAACCATATTTGTCCAGCCTCACCTTGAACTTTTTTCAGTCATCATAAGGGGCTTCCTTCTAAAACTGAGACCTCACTGTATCTATGGCTTTTTTTCTTTTTTTAAGAGACAGAGTCTCACTTTGTCGCCCTCAGTAGAGTGCTGTGGCATCACAGCTCACAGCAACCTCCAGCTCTTGGGCTTAGGCATTTCTCTTGCCTCAGCCTCCCAAGTAGCTGGGACTGTAGGTGCCCGCCACAACGTCAGGCTATTTTTTTGTTGCAGTTTGGCCAGGGCCAGGTTCGAACCCACTACCTTCAGTATATGGAGCTGGCGTCCTACTCATTGAGCCACAGGTGCTGCCCTATCCATGGCTTCTTAAATTGTATGGGATAAGGGACAAATTGGTAAGTGTATGGGATAAATTGACTTGTCATGTCATTTTTTTGTGATCTCACATTAAAAGAAATAAGCACTTTTTTTTGTTAAACACAAACAGGGAATCAAGTATAAAAGTTTATAGATGCCTTTTAGACTTTTTGGGGCCATGAATTTGCTCTTCTTAATGTAGTATTTTCTTTAAGGCTATATTTGTGTTTTAGTTTGAGAACAACATAAAGTAACTGATTTTGTTTTTAGATACCTTTCATTGTTAAAAATTTCTGTTATAGTAACCAGAAATATAACATATTCCCAGCCTCATTCACATAATATAGGTGATTTTGTTCACCATTAGAAATTTGGTCAACAAGTGAATTAGATGCATGTATTTTAGTTGAGGAACATAATTACATCTCACATTTAAATCCTGAAATATATAACTGAGTTTATTAGTAGAGTACCTTGCTTATAGCAGTGTCCTTGGGCTCTGTGCCATGGGGATATATTTTAGATAAGGTCTTTTAAATATAGTACCTAAGGAACTAAACTCTTAGAAAAAGGGAGAGGGAGAAGAAATACTACTGCATTGCCATATACTAAATTTTGTCCATTTGGAAACATCACTGGAATCAATCTAGATATTCTTAGTATGAGATCTTGTAAAGGTTTTCTGGGACCCTTTCAGTTCCAGAACTGTGTGATTCCTATGTGCCTAGACCCTTGTAACTTCTACATTTCTTCTTGCCCAGTTTCCTCCTAACTTCCTTCTATTCTTTCTTCCTGAAATGAAAAATGATGTTTCTTTTGTGATCATTTCCCACATTTTATTGAATCTGTACTTTACTCTCCTTAATTAACTTCTCTATGATAATTCCTTATTTCTGTTTATAAAATGACAAATCAGTATATTTGATTCAGTAAATATTTCAGTAGTATGAAGAAGAAATAAGATGAATAATGAGATTGAATGGGGGAGCTCTGAGTTTTAATCCTAATTTTAATGCTGATTGATTTCTTTTTATATGTCATTTTTGAGGAGGCACTGTAACTTTGTGTACTTGTACATTAATGGGCTAAAGTCGGTGTTATTAGTATCCTCTTGTGTTTATAGATATGTTACTAGATCATAAAACAGTAATATGTAGACACTACTAGACAGGCATAGGGCAAAAACATTTTTAAAAGCTTAATCACAAAGTGACTTTGTTTAATTTTGAATGCGGTAGCTGTAAAATATATAATGAGTATAATGCCATGTAAACCAGGCTGGTTTTTCATTTTATATCTGATTTGAATGACTGTATTCTGGAATTATACCTGTTAAATATAGTCATCCTTTGGTACTAGTAGGGGATTGTTTCCAGAGCTTCCCTGTGCAGAATCCACAGATGCTCAGGTCAAGACCCTTGTATAAAATGGGGTAGTAATTGCACACACATTCTCTTGTACACTAATTTTTTTTAAAGACAGAATCAGTCTATTTTAAGTAGAAAGAGTCTTCCAGGCTGGAGTGTAAGTGGCATGATCACCATGGTCACAGCTCACTGCATCCGTGAGCTACTGGGCTCAAGTGATCCTTGTATCTAAGCCTCCCAGGTAGCTGGAACCCCAGGTGCATGCATGGCTAATTTTTGTTATTTTTTGTAGAGGCCAGGTTTCCCTATGTTGCTCAGGCTGGTCTTGAACTCCTGGTCTCACCCTCCCAAAGTGTTGAGATTATAGGTGTAAGCCACTGCCCCTAGCCCTCTCAATTCCTTATAATACCTAATAAAATATTCGGTGTGGACAGTTCTTATACTATATTATTTAGGAATAATGACAAGAAAAAAGTATGTATATTTTCTGTTTAGATGCAACCATCCATTTTGGTTCCTCCCCCCCAAATATTTTTGATCTAAGGTTGGGTTGAATCTGTGGATGTGAAACTCACAGGCTAACTGCAGTTGCTCATACAAAAGAAGACTTTTGTGATAGTTTTTAATTCTTTGAATAAAAGTCTTTAATTTTAAAGTTTATCAGTTTTTTCCTTTTGATACACACACACACACTCTCTCACTCATACATACAAAGTACCAAAAGATGTATAATACACTTTAAGAAAGGAAAAAAACTCTATCAAATTTGTAATACTCAAGTCATGTTTGATTGCTACAGTTACAACAGGTGCTCTACCTTGTATTCGTCTTTTGTTATCAGTATATATTGACTATTACAAATTTGATAGTTTTTTCCTTTCTTAAAATGTGTATACATATTTTGGCACCCTCAATATATATTATAGCCTTGTTTTAAAGGTACTGATAGCTTTGTAAATGCACTGTGACAATAGAATGCCATGATGCAATGGGTTAGATGTCAGTCTTGACCTCGCACACTTCAAAATGTTCATGCCTCTATCTTTCTGAGTCTGTAGCACTTTCCTGTGAATGGAATCCAGCACCCTGAATGTTATTAATGGCATGTGTGCTACCATGGAAGAGTGCCAGTTCAGTGGCCAGTGAATAATTTAGGCATCAGCTGGTGTGACAAGATTATATTACTTAGGAGAGAGAATCTAATATGTTCTGAACTTCGACATTAAACAGAACAAATGTTTGTTTCTTTTGTAAGAGAACATTGAACTCCAAAGAATTTTATGTATATTTTTCTCAAAACCAATGTACTAAATTAAAAATTTGAACATCTAATTTCTGTTTCTAGCTGTCTTGGACAATCTCTGGATATCACTAACTCATGTTCAATTAATCTTTCTCCCCAAATCTTCTACCCCCTTACCCCCACGTTACAGATCAAGATTAGTAAAAGAACTATTTTCCTGGTTATTCAGTGTTAGAAGCATTGAGTTCTCTGGCTTGACTGTTTCCTGCTATTCATCTTATCATTATGTGACCAAATCCTATTGATCTTACCTCTGACATAGCTCACATGTATATTTTGCCATACTTTTCTCACTGTTGTGTTCTGGTCTGGACTCCTGTACAAGGTTAGTAATTCTTTTTTAATTTTTTTCCCTTTTGCTGCCAAGATTACTGTGTTGAGAAGCAATTCATTTTTTTAACCAATAATCTCTCCCTCATCCAGTCTATCCTGCAGTGTTAGAGATGTGTGATGAATTATTTAAGAGACCACAAAATTGTGCATACACATACATACTTCAATTTCCCTGTTTAGTTAAGTATAGACACACAGGTTTGGTGTGCCTTTTCTGTCTTTTCCTAACTCCTTTTCTTATTCTAGTAAATATGTTTATTATCGTCTATAATTTATCATTTTAACCTTTTTTTTTCTTTTTCCTGAGACAGAGTCTCACTATGTCACCCTTGGTAGAGTGTCATGGCGTCATAGTTCACAGCAACATCAAACTCTTAGGCTTAAGCGGTTCTCTTGCCTCAGTCTTCCAAGTAGCTTGGACTACAGGCACCCGCCACTATGCCCAGCTGTTTTTTTCTTGTAGTTATCATTGTTGTTTTTAGTGGGCCTGGGACAAGTTCGAACCCTCCAGCCCCTGGGTATGTGGCCAGCACCCTAACCACTGAGATACGGGTGCTGAGCCCATTTTAACCACTTTTAAGTGTATGATTCAGTGACATTAATTATTCAATTTTGTGCAACCATCACTACTATCTTTCCAAACAAATATTCTATGTTCACTAAGCAATAAGTCCTCACACTACCTTCACCTCCCATCTTCCCAGCCCCTGAAAACCTCTAATCTACTTTCTGTCTTTATGAATCTGATTATTTTTTTTTTTTTGAGACAAGAGTATCACTGTTGCGTTAGGCTAGAGTGCCATGGCATTAGAGCTCACAACAACCTCAAACTCCTAGACTCAAGTGATCCTCTTGCCTCAGCCTCCTGAGCTGGGACCATAGGTGTCCACCACAATGCCAGGCTAATTTTTCTAATTTTAGTAGAGACTGGGGTCGTGCTCTTGCTCAGCCTGGTCTTGAACTCTTGAGCTCAAGCAATCCATCTGCCTCAGCCTCCCAGAGTGCTAGGATTATAGAGGTGAGCCACTGTGCCTGGCCAATTTGCCTATTTTAGATAGTTCATATAAGTGAAATCATAAAATATTTATCATTTCATGTTTGGCTTATTTTACTTACCATAATGTTTTCAGGGTTTATCCATGTGCTACATATCAGAACTTCGTTCCTTTCATGCCTAAATAATATCCAATATATTGAGCATATATATACACCACATTTTTTTTTTTTTTTTGAGACAGAATCTTGCTGTGTCACTCTTGGTAGAGTGCTGTGGTATCACAGCTCACAGCAACCTCAGACTCCTGGGCTTAAGCGATTATCTTGCCTCAGCTTCCCAAATAGTTGGGACTACAGGTGTCTGACACAATGCCTAGCTATTTTTGTTGTTGTTGCAGTTGTCATTGTTGTCTATCAGGCCTGGGCCAGGTTCGAACCCTCCAGCCCTGGTATATGTGGCCAGCGCCCTAACCACTGGTCTATGAGTGCTTAGGTAGACCCATACACCACATATGTGCTGACCCATACACCACAGTTTGTTTATTCATTTTTCTATTGATGGACATGTGGGTTGTTTCTACTTTTTGGTTTTTGTGAATAAGGCTGGTCTGAATAGAGTCTTTTTTATTGTTGAGTTGTAGGAGTTCTTTATGTATTCTGGTTGTTAAACTTTCCTCAGATATATGGTTTACAAATAATTCTCCCATCTTGTGGGTTATCTTTCACTCTTTAGTAGTGTCTTTACATGTATACAAGTTTAAATTTTTTTTTTTAAAGACAGTCTCACTTTGTTGCCCTTGGTAGAGTTCCATGACCTTATGGCTTACAGCAAGCTCAAACTCTTTTTTTTTTTTTTTTTTTTTTTTTGAGACAGAGCCTCAAGCTGTCCCCCTGGGTAGAGTGCCGTGGCATTACAGCTCACAGCAACCTCCAACTCCTGGGCTCAAGCGAGTCTCCTGCCTCCGCCTCCCAAGTAGCTGGGACCACAGGCGCCCGCCACAACACCCGGCTATTTTTTGGTTGCAGCCGTCATTGTTGTTTGGCGGGTCCGGGCTGGGGATTCGAACCCGCCACCTTAGGTGTACGTGGCTGGCGCCTTAGCTGGTTGAGCTATAGGTGCCGAGCCAGCTCAAACTCTTAAGCTCAAGAGATTCTCTTGTCTCAGCTCCGGAGTAGCTGGGACTATAGGAACCTGCCACAAAGCCCACCTGTATTTTAGGGACAGGGTCTCTCCCTTGCTCAGGCTGGTCTTGAATCTGTAAGCTCAGGCAGTACCCGCCTTAGCCTCCCAGAGTGCTAGGATTACAGGAGTGAGCCACTGCGCCTGGCCTAATTTTTTAATCTTGATAAAATTCAGTTTATCTGTTTTTTCTTTGGTTGCTTGTGCTTTCAGTGTAAAATTTAGGAAACCATTGGCAAATACAAGGTCCATGAATATTTCCACCTATGTTTTCTTGTATTATAATTTTAGCTTTTAAATTTAGGTTTTTGTTTCATGTTGAGTTAAATTTTAGTATGTGGTAGGGGGTCCAACTTCATTCTTTTTTAAATATGGGCATCTAGTTTTCCCAGCACTATTTGTTGGAGAGGCTTCTTTCCCCACTGACAGTCTTGGTACCTTTGTTAGAAATGAGCTGACCATAAATGTAAGGGGTTATTTCCAGACTCAGTTGTATTCCATTAGTCTGTATGTTTGTCCTTAAGCCAGTATTACACGGTTTTGATTAATGTGGCTTTGTAGTAAATTTTATAAGTGGTAAATGTGAATCCTCTGATTTTAATTTTCTTTATCAAGATTTCTTTTAGCTATTCTGGGCCCCTTGAAAGCCCATATGAATTTTAGGGATTTATCATTCTGCAAAAAATGCTGTTGGAACTCTGATAGAGATGACATTGAATCTATTGCTTTGGTTGGTATTGTCATCTTAGCAATACTAAGTCTTCTATCCCATGAACATGAGTTGTCTTTCCATTAATTTAGGTTTTCTTTAATTATTTTAGTAATGTTATATAGTTTTTAGCCTGTAAGTCTTTTGCTTCTTTGGTTGAATTTAGTCTTAAATTTATTCTTTTTGGTGCTATCATAAATGGAATTGTTTTCCAGATTTCCTTTTCAGACCATGTATTACTAGCATATAGAAAGACAACTGACTCTTGTTTCTCAGTTTTATGTCTGCCCCGTTGCTGACAACATGTTGACTTATAAATGGCTTTATGTGTTCAAATGAGAATTAATCACTTCACCACATTGTCCTTTCCCTTTCTAATGTGAGTATTCTTGTCAGCAAATCACAAACTAATGACTTCGTGGAAACCTAAAATCAGTAGTGTCAAGATTATGACATGCCCTTGGCCTTGAAAATTCTGTACAATTGGAAAAAGTTGACAGAGTTCATTTAAAAAAGGGATTTCACTACTTTAAAATAATATATGAGTAGTATGTTTCTGGACTCAGGAAGTATTTGGTGGCTTTCAACAGGTTTTATAGTTAACCCCTATTAACACAATTGCTTTATCTCTATTGTTATGTCAAGAAATCTTTGAATGTTCTCTCTCTCTGGTAGGAAGCTGGTTCATATTTTACTAAAGTGGTCCCTAGCATTTTAAGTGTTTGTAGGGTATGTGTGTGCATATCTACTTTTTCTCCCTCAAGGCTAAATCATCAGCTGTTCCTAAAGATAAAATATTTATATTGAGGCTGTTGTGCTGCACAGCAAATAATTTTAGACCTGGATGATATTTTATAAAACATTTACATAGACATTTAGCTTAGCTTACTTTATAAAAGAGGCATCTGAAATCCAAGTATACTTAAGTAAGAACTGGCATATCAACATTTATGAACAATTCTTTTACTTAATGTTTACATGTATGTTATGTGAGCATATTTTATTTTGAATAATAGCAAAATAAACAGAAAATTGCCCTGAATATCTAAGGGTATACCCTTTGTAAATGATAAAATGCAGTTGTAGAAACTAGCAATCTATGATTGTAAGAGTCACCTGAAAACTGGATGCCACTGTCAAATGAACTATTTTTTTAGAATTTATTTAGGAGGGGGCCCTGCCTGTGGCTCAAGGAGTAGGGCGCCTACCTCATATACCAGAGGTAGTGTGTTCAAACCTGGCCCTGGCCAAAAACTGAAAAGAAAAGAAAAAGTATTTAGGAAAAATAAATCAGTTGAGAGAATTTGTTTGGGTAATATGGTGATAAAACTATGTAACATGACCTAAGTGTGTGTTTGCATTTATTAAAGATTTTATTTGCTCTAAATTGTATTTCATTAACATTATAACCCCCTCAGAGAGAATGCCGTTGAATTAGAAACAAGTTTTTAAAGACTCCTATATGTTAGATACGGCTATTTATTTTAAGGGCTTCTAAGAAAACATCTTACTTTGCAGTGGTTCATATGGGGTATTAAATAAAACTCTGTTTTCCAACAAGGATAATTTAAGTCATAAAATGAAATAATATGCGTAGGTCTGATGATGGTAAATAATGACAAGTAAGTAATTATGTTACTGTATTTATTTATAGGCTTCAAAGTCTGGTTCTTCCTCTTATTGTTTTACCTTGAACAAGTTGAAACTTTCTAAGCCTTAGTTTACTGGTAAAATGATAATAGCTACCTCAAAAGTTGTGAAACTCCACAGTGCACATAAAGCTCTTCATATATATTAGTCCTGGGACACTATATACATTTTGTAAATAGGAATTATATTAAGAAAAAGGAATGGCATGGTTAAAAGAAAATTAGACAGTGGTAATGATATACCATCCCCCTTGGTTGTTTCTTAGTGCCTGCATTTGGTATAGGTGTTACTGTTGTTTTTTAGAGTAGAATCTTTGAAAGCCTGCAAACAGTGGTTGAACTTGTGTGAATAATGATATCATTTTGTTCCTAAGGTGTAGTATTGAAATCTAAGACAAAGTGTACAGATATTAAGTATATAACTTGATAAACATTTGTAATGTGACCATACCTATACAACATACTTAATCAGCTTGTAACTATTCAAGCTGATTAACTATTTGTGTATTCTACCTTTGTCTCTTTTAATATGTGCTTGGTTCTCTTTGTCTTGGTGTGTGTGTGTATGTATCATTTTCAAATAGATTCCCAATGAAACCTTTGGGGAAATACCTTCTGGTATGTGGCTTGTTTTTTCACTCTGGTAAAGCTGTCATAAGTGAAAGTGCGGTCTTAATTTTAAGATCAGTAAATAGGATTATATTTTTCAGTAGTTTACTTTGTGATTAATGCCATTGATGTCCTACATAAGAAATCTTTACCTTCATTAAGGCAGCTATGATGTTTGGCTGTGTTTTCTTTTAAAAACTGTATTTTTCATCTTTACATTTGGGTCTGCCATCCATCTGGAGTTGATGTTTCATATATGGTTTGAGGTAGGGATAAAGATACATTTTTTTTTTTTCTCATGTGTATATCCTTTAACTGAGCATGGTTTAATTGTATTGTATGTTAGTGACAAATGCCATAATCATAAATTAGGTGATCATTTATATACAGATCTGTTGTTGGACTCTTTATTCTTCTGTTCTCTTCATCATTTTGTCTACTGCCAGTATCACAGTATATCATTTCCGTAATTGGTAGTATAAATCCTCCTGCTTGTTCTTCAAGAACCTGTTTTTGGTTCTTTGCATTTCTAGATGAATTTCAGAATCTGTCCATTCCTGCAAAAAATATTTTAATTTTCAAAGTCTATCATCCTCTAAGTATGCTTTGGGAGACACTCTCTTTTAGCATGTTAGTGATGCCATTCTGTTTTATTTTGGCTTCTATAGTCTATAGAAAATTGACTCCTTTGATGGCCAGATATCCCCCTCCCCTTGCATTTTATCATTTTTCTTTTGTTTAAGCACTTAAGAGTGTGTGTGAAATTCTGTTTGGGGCTTGTAGAACTTCTTGAATTTATTACTTGTTAACTTTCCTCAATTTTCTAAAACTTTCCAGCAGCATCTCTGCAAATATTTCTTTTAAGCCATTTTTCCCCCTTCTTTTTGGCATTTAAATTCTACATGTATGAGACTTAAATGATGTTCTGATGCTTTCCACTTAGGCCAATGGTTCTCAACCTTCCTAATGCCATGAATCTTTAATACAGTTCCTCATGTTGTGGTGACCCCCAACCATGAAATTATTTTCTTTTCCTTTTTTTTTTTTTTTGAGATAGGAGCCTTAAGCTGTCCCCCTGGGTAGAGTGCTGTGGCATCACCCCTCACAGCAACCTCCAACTCCTGGGTTCAAGCGAGTCGCCTGCCTCTGCCTCCCAAGTAGCTGGGACCACAGGTGCCCGCCACAACGCCCGGCTATTTTTTGGTTGCAGCTGTCATTGTTTGGCGGACCCGGGCTGTATTCGAACCCACCACCTTAGGTGTATGTGGCTGGCTCCTTAGCCACTTGAGCCACAGGCACCGAGCCATAAAATTATTTTCATTGCTACTTCATAACTGTAATTTTGCTACTATTATGAATTGTAATGTAAATATCTGATATGCAGGATGTATTTAGGCGACCCCTGTGAAAGGGTTATTTGACCCTCAAAGGGGGTCATGACCCACAGGTTGAGAACTGCTACCTTAGGCCTTACTCTTTCTTATATTTCCTTTCAAGATGTATATTTTCTTTTCTTTCCTTTTTAAATACATGGACTTGCTCTGCTGCCCTGCACTAGAGTGCCCTGGCCTGACTACAGCTCCCTATAGCCACAAACCCCTGATCTGTACTGACTCAAATGATCCTCCCACCTTGGCCTTCCAGAGTGCTAGGATTATAGCTGTGAGACATTATGCCAGCCAAACTTGTTTTTTTCTAAAGCATATTTATTGATTCCAGTTCTTTGGTGAGATTTTGTCATTTCATCCATTTTCTTAAACATTTCTATTATTTTAAAGTCTCTATCTCATAATTTTGATAGTTGGGTAACTGGAGATGCTTGTATTGATCCCCCCCCTTTTTTTTGCATTTGATTGTATTTATTGTTAGTCTGATAACTTTGTTTTTGAGCATTGGACCTTGGGTATGAAAGGCTCTTGAGCTGCGCTTTTTTTTTTTTTTTTTTTTTTTTTTGAGACAGAGTCTCACTTGGTCGCACTCACTGGAGTGGTATGGCGTCGTAGCTCACAGCAACCTTAAACTCTTGGACTCAAGTGATTCTCTTGCCTCTGCCTCCCAAGTAGCTGGGACTATAGCTGCCTGCCATAATGCCTGGCTATTTTTAGAAAGATCTCACTCTGGCTCAGGCTGGTTTGGAACCTGTAAGCTCAGGCAGTCCACCTGCCTCAGCCTCTTAAGTGAGAGGATTTTAGGTGTGAGCCACTGCGCCCAGCTTGAGCTGTGCTTTTCAACATGGTAACCACTAATCACTTGTGGCCATTTAAGTTTAAATTTAAAGTAATTAAATTTTCTTTACATTTCTTTCCTTAGACTCATTAGCCACATTTCAAGTGCTCAATAGCTACATGTACAGATAGTACAGATAGAGAACATTTCTACTGCAGGAAGAAATGTTGGACATAGCCATGCTTGGGGTCTCTGGATAATGTCTTTTCCAGAGAAAATGTAGTTTTATTCTGGAAGACAGGTTAAGTAGGCTGATTATGTTTTTGCAGTTTTGGTTTTTTGTTTTTTTTTTTGGCCAGGCCAGGTTTGAACCCACCACTTCTGGTATATGGGGCCAGGGCCCTACTCCTTTCAGCCACAGGCGCTGCCCAAGTCCATTCATGTTCTCCAAGTCAGATTGGTCTGTTTCAGTTTGCCCTTGTTCCAGTAGTGTAAGTCTTTTATGGTTTCAGTTCAGAAGCCTGAGTTATCTGCCAGGGCCCCTTTACGGTGGCAGGTTCTGAACTCTGGTTTTTATTTTCCCAGCCAGTGGGACAGTTGCAGGCTCTTGGTCACTGCTTTCTTGTTCAGCCTTTATCCCTCACTATGAATTGTTGACTACTTCAAGGAACTGTAAGGCTCACGTTAATAATTTTTGCTTTTTTCTGGGACTTTATTCTTTCAAGTCTTGGCTACTATTTTGCCTGCTCTCTGATGACTTCACACATCTATTTTTTTAATAGCTTTTTTTTCTTTCTTTTTTTTTTTTAAGACGGGGTTTTACTCTGTTGCTTAGGCTTAGAATATAGCGGTGCAATCATAGCTCAGTGTAGCCTCAAACTCCTGGGCCCAAGTGATCCTCCCTCCTCAGACTCAGCTGGGGTTACAGATGTTAACCACCATGGTTGGCCAATTTTTTTTTTTTTTTAAAGAAATGGGGTCTTGGGCAGTGCCTGTGGCTTAGAGGGTAGGGTGCCGGCCCCATATACCGAGGGTGGCAGGTTTGAACCGGCCTGACCAAACTGCAACAAAAAATAGCCAGGCATTGTGGCTGGCGCCTGTAGTCCCAGCTACTTGAGGGGCTGAGGCAAGAGAATCGCCTAAGCCCAGGAGTTGGGGGTTGCTGTGAGCTGTGATGCTACAGCATTCTACTGAGGGCGATAAACTGAGACTTTGTCTCTAAAAAGAAAAGAAAAAAAGAAATAAGAGAAATGGGGTCTTGCTGTATTGCTCAGGCTAGTCTCAAACTCCTGGCCTCAAGTGATCCCTATTGCCTTTGCCTTTTAAAAGGGTAGGTTTACAAACATGAGTTATTGTATCCAGCCTATTAAACTATTTTTTAGAGCAGTTTTAGCTTTATGGCAAAATTGAGCAGGAGGTATTGAGAGTTCCTATACACCCACTGCAGCTGCAACGTAGACCCTCTCCCACTATGGTTTCCTACTATGGACATCCGGCACCTCAGTGGTTCCTTAGTTACAGTTGAACCTACATGGACACATCATATCCACTCACAGTATGCATACACAGTGTATTTGTATGTCTGTTTTATCCAGTTTTATAGTTGTTCACTACCCTCCTTTTCATTTTCTTTATTAGGGAGGATATAATTAAATACATTTGAAAGTCTCTGTGGTTCCTTGCAATTCCTTCTAACTGTTAATTGTTGGGATTACTGATTGTGATAGGAAATTATGCAGAGTGTGATATGTGGAGGAGTTTTATATTTCTATGTTCCTTTAAATCTCATTGGTCTAGATGTAGAAGCTGCTTAATGTAATCAACTATTTTGTAGGTTATCAAATATTCAAGTATTATGTGGATTTAAAGTGGAATGTATATTGTGTCTATATATGTTGAGTTCATTGAATATATCTTTAAGGAGTGATTCAAGTGTGTAAAATGCTCTCCCAGGGACTGTATGAACTATAAAACCAAATAAAAGACAGTTTTGATCTTAAGGACCTTACAACTCTTCTTAATACGGGTTGTAAGATACATATATAAATATTACCAAGAATATTTATAGAGGACACATTTTAATTTTTATAAGGTTTACATTTTCAGCCTGTTTTGTCTTGCCACTATCATTTATGACTCTGGGAAAATAACTCAAGCACTTTAGATGCTTTTTTTTTTCTTTTTTTTTTTTGGGTAGAGTACTGTGGCGTCACAGCTCACAGCAACTTCAAACTCTTGGACTCAAGGGATTCTCTTGTCTCAGCCTTCCAAGTAACTAGAACTACAGGCGCCTGCCACAATGGTCAGCTATTTTTTTGTTGCAGTTGTCATTGTTGTTTAGCTGGCTGGGGCCAGATTCAAACCCACCAGCCTCAGTGTATGTGGCCATTGCCCTACTCACTGACCTTTGGGCACCACCAATAACTTTAGATGCTTTTTGGATTAAGGAAAACTAATTATATGCCATCTGCTTTTTGGTTTTATTGTCACAATAATCTAGAAAGGCAAATTTATCTCTTATTTGCAAATGAATGGAGGCTACGGTGAACTTTATAACCTGCCTAAAGCCTAGAGTTTATAAGTGACTGTCAGAGTTGGGACCTGAATTCAGTTCTCTGTTACTTCACAGTCCATGTTCATTTGATTATACCAGCATATAACAAATTGTTCTGAGAAGCATTAAGAAGTGCTTCTTGAAAAATCAATGGATGTAATAAGTTTTCTAACATGAGCTTTTCAAAATTAAGTATAAGATAACATCACTCCTGTGATAATCCTGCTGAAAGTAGATAAACCAAATTTTCTTGTTGAGGAAATAGTAAATAAACACAACTTGAAGGCCGTTTTGCAAAATAACTGGTCTGTATTCTTCAAGAATGACAGGATCATGAAAACTGCAGATGTAATGAGCTATTCCAGATAAGCGATGCTAAAGAGACATGAATCTGGGATTTCATTTTTTTAATTTATTGTTTGCCATAACAATAAATCTGAATAATAATGTTGTATTAATGTTAATTTCCTGATTTTGACATATGTTACATGAGACTCTCTGTTTTTAGGATGTATGCATTGATAAATTTAGAAATTTAGAAGTAAAGGGGTATAGTATGTGCCACCGAACTCTCAGTTTAGAAAAATTGTATTTGTGTGAATATATAATAGAGAGAGAAGGGTAATGCAAAAGGGTAAATATAGTGTAACATTTGTGGAATCCTGTTGTGAGAGTATTATTGGAATTCTTTGTACTGTTTTTTGTATTTTCTCTTTAAGTCAATTATGTCAGCATAAACAGTTATAAGAAAAAAGTGTAAGAAAAAGACTAATATATTTGCTTATCTATTAGCGCTCTGAGAGGCTTAGGCTGGTGGATTGCTTGACCTCTCAGGAGTTCAAGGACAGCCTGAGCAAGAGTGAGACCACATCTCTACTAATACCAGAAAAATTAGCTGGGCTTGATGGTGTGTGCCTGTAGTCCTAGCTACTCAGGATACTAAGGCAGGATCTCTTGAACCCAAGAGTCTGAGGTTGTAGTGAGCTATGATGAAATCCCTGCACCTCTACTTGGGAAGACAGATTGAGATTTGTCTTAAAAAAAAAAAAAAAAAAAAGTTATGTTCCAAAGCTCCATGAGATGGTATGAGCTCACATAATGAATCATTGCTTTATCTTCTACATACTTATTAATACATAGGTATGCAGGCTTAGGCTTAAATAATGCATTTGATAATCATTTAATAGTTTATAAAAGAAATACAATATGTCTACATGGTTTGAGGAGCTTGGACTCTCAGTCAGACTGCATAAGTTTGTTTATAAGTCTCACCCCTCACTGAGAGACCTTGAAAGTTACTTCTGAACTTCAGTTTCCTCATCTCTAAAGTTGAGATAATGTAGTATCTACCTCAAAGGGGTTTGTTAGGATTAAATAAGATAAAGAATGTAAAACATTTAGCACAGACCCTGACTCTACTAAGAGCTCAATCAGCAATTTTTGTTATTGTCAATAATTGTTATAAAATTAGAAAATTAAATTATTTATTATAGTTAAGTAGTTTTTGTTCTCTGATTTTGCCTAAACATACCTGACACTGTGAGCTTCCGTTGCTGTTTTAGTGATGATATGTTATAATTTTAAATATATCTCACAGTCAAATAAATTTAAGACATATTGGATTGTTCTGTACCTTCTAATCACCTGCAAATTAAAGATACTTGCGGCTGGGTACCTGTAGCTCAGTGGCTAGGGCGCCAGCCACATACACTGGAACTGGGGGGTTCGAACCCAGCCCAGGCCTGCCAAATAACAATGACAATCACAACAAAAATATAGCCGGGCGTTGTGGTGGGCACCTGTAGTCCCAACTACTAGGGAAGCTGAGACAGAGAATCACTTAAGCCCAAGAGTTGGAGGTTGCTATGAGCTGTGACACTACGGCACTCTACCCAGAGTGACATAGTGAGACTCTGTCTCAAAAAAAAAAAAAAAGATACTTGCATTTATCTTGTTATGTCACATAATAAGATATTTGAAAGAGCTATAAAATATAAGTGCAATACAAATATATGATGTTAATAATCATAGTGCATGTGTATGGACTGTGATAATCAGACATTACTTTTTTTATGTCCCAGTAGAATATGAACCAACCTGTAAAGAAGAGGCAACCTCAGTTGCTGACATAGTTTTCTTTTAATTTTCCACAAATGCATTTTGTATTATCCTACCAATTCAGCCTCTTAGCTTCTTTCTCTTAATGTAAGTTAGTAATGTTCTCACAGTTTTCTCTTCTATATCATGAGAATTTTGGGTGATCTTGCAGCTGTTCTTGGTAGATAAAACATGAAATAGACATAGTGCTGTCTGTAAATAAAAGGCATTTCTGAATGAAGATTATCTATTGATCAGTCATAGGAAAGGCAAATTGTTGATGTATTCATCTTTTTGGTATTAGGCTATTAGCTATGTATTTGGCATCTTAGTGATGAATATGAAATCTGTCTCCTACCCCCCATCTCAGGCTTAAAATTTATTAGGCTTTGAAAACACTTGTTATTGCTGCTGTTCTTGGTACTTGGTGCTTCTATCGGGATCGTTGTCCTACATACTTAAAAGATTAAGTGGCCTTGCAATAAGGATATTTTTAATTGTGATATTTTTAGCCTACGACACATACTACGTTTGAATGAGTGTCTATTCTAAGAGCTTGCACTTTGATTACATTTCAACATGTTATTGGATAGTTGCAGTTGTAGTCATAAAAGCTATCTGTATGAATGTCTAATATTCTGTAGTCATGTTACTTCTTACGGCTACAATTTTCTTATTACCAAAAACAGTCATAACTGTCCTGTTTGTAGAAGTGGTTAAATTATCTCTTTTGAAATGCATTGTCCTTTCTTTTTTTTTTTAATTTGTTTTTTATTAGATCATAATTGTGTACATTAATTCTCTCATAGGATACAGTGTGTTACTTCTATATGCAGTTTGGAAAACTCTCATCCAAGTGGCTAACATAGCCATCATGTCTTTCTCATAATTGTTATGTTAAGACATTTATATTCAACCTTTAGACAAATTCACCTGTACCCAAATAGGATAAATTATAGGCGTGATCCCCACAATATCTTTCTCTTCACCCATCCTCCCCCTCCCCTCCCCCTCCCCCCTCCCCTTTCCCTGTAGTCTAGGGCTCCAGCTATCTTAGGAAAGCATTGTCCTTTCTAAGAGTGTTTAAGGGTTTTTGTTGGTTGTTTTTTTTGTTGAGACAGAGTCTCACTTTATCGCCCTTGATAGAGTGCTGTGGCGTCACACAGCTCACAGCAACACCAACTCCTGGGCTTAGGCGATTCGCTTGCCTCAGGCTCCTGAGCAGCTGGGACCATAGGTGCCTGCCACAACGCCTGGCTATTTTTTTTTTTGTTGCAGTTTGGCTGGGGCTGGGCCTGAACCTGCCACCCTCCGTATATGGGGCCGGTGCCCTACCCACTGAGCCACAGGTGCCGCCCTTTTGTTGGTTGTTTTTAAAAAGCACCATTCTGCAGGATATTGAAAAGAGTGCTTGATTAACCCAGAAATAAGCTCTCTAGTAGTATTTTAACAGTCATCCTTTTGTTAGAGTTCCAGTTATAGAAATGCTCTTCCATATCTTTTATAAACTTCAGTTGCATTATAATCTGATAGGATGCTTGGAGGTGCTCTGTTTAGAAGTCCTGTGCTTAGAAGAGGCTCCTTTATGGTACCCTGATAGTGATAGAGTCTCCAAGGGACATCTCCAATATTCCTTCCCTCCTGAGACTCTACATCTTCAAATGCATGTATTAGAATGCTGTTCCTTATTATAAATTAAGTAAAATTCACTTGATGATAATAATATTAGTAAAAGATGGAGAATTCCTATAAAATCACAGGGGATAACAATTTTAAATATCAAACTTATGAGATTTTTTTTCAAAATAATTATCAAGGGGTACAAGTGTTTCTATTATATGGATTTCTTGTATAATGTTTAAATCAGGGCTTTTGGTATGCCTATTACTAGAATAGTGTTCATTGTACCCAACAGTGGTTTTATTCCACATATAACCCCCACTCCCTGTCTTGATTTCTGATGTCCTTTACATTGCATTTTACCCATGTGTACCCATGGTTTTCCATTCCTGAGATACTTCACTTCAGGATAGTGGTCTCCAGATCCATCCACATTGCTGTGAATGACATTATTTCATTCCTTTTTATGGCCAATTAGTACTACATGGTGTGTGTGTGTATATATATGTCCCACATTTTCCATTTTTTTTTTTTTTTTTTTTTAGAGATAAGAGTTATTCTGTCACCCTTGGTAGAGTGCTGTAGCGTCACAGCTCACAGCAACCTCCAGCTCTTGGGCTTAGGCGATTCTCTTGCCTCAGCCTCCCGAGTAGCTGGGACTACAGGCACCCGCCACAATGGCAGGCTATTTTTTTGTTGCAGTTTGGCTGGGGCTGGATTTGAACCCACTACCCTCAGTATATGGGGCCAGTGCCCTACTCACTGAGCCACAGGCACTGCCCAATACCCTACATTTTCTTTACTTACAAATTGAAGGGCACTTAGGTTGATTCCACATCTTTGCAATTGTGAATTGTGCTGTAGTAAACATTTGAGTGCAAGTGTGTTTTTGATAAAATGGCTTTATTTCCTTTTGATAAATACCCAGCAGTGGAATTGCTCGACCAAATGATAGGTTTACATTTATTTTTCGTTGAGGGATCTCCATACTGTTTTATATAGAGGTTGTACTACTTTGCAACCCCACCAACAGTGTATAAGAATTCCCTTTCTCTGGCTCGGCGCCTGTAGCTCAACCGGCTAAGGCTCCAGCCACGTACATCTAAGGTGGCGGGTTCGAATCCAGCCCGGACCCACCAAACAACGATGATGGCTGCAACCAAAAAATAGCCGGGCGTTGTGAGGGCACCAGTGGTCCCAGCTACTTGGGAGGCGGAGGCAGGAGACTCGCTTGAGCCCAGGAGTTGGAGGTTGCTGTGAACGGCACTCTACCCAGGGGGGCAGCTTGAGGCTCTGTCTCAAAAAAAAAAAAAGAGTTCCTTTCTCTCTGCATCCATGCCAGCATCTATTGTTTTTTGACTTTTTTTTTTTTAGAGATAAAGTCTCACTTTATCGCCCTGGGTAGAGGGTCATGGCGTCACAGCTCACAGCAACCTCCTGGGCTTACGTGATTCTCTCTTAGCCTCCTGAATAGCTGGGACTACAGGCGCCTGCCAGAATGCCTGGCTATTTTTTTGTTGCAGTTTGGGCGGGGCTGGGTTTGAACCTGTCACCCTCGGTGTATGGGGCTGGCGCTCTACTCACTGAGCCACAGGCACCGCCCTGTGTTTTGACTTTTTAATAATGGCCTGGCCATTGTGATAGGGGTAAGGTGGTATCTCACTGTAGTTTTAATTTGCGTTTTCTTGATAATTAGTGAGTATTAAGCGTTTTTTCACATTTGTTGACCATTTGTCTATCCTCTTTCAAAAAAACTTCTGTTTGTGTCTTTTGCCCAGAAATGCTTGTTTTAGAAATAATAAAACATTGTGGAAATGTATAACTTTCTTAACTCATTGCCGGGTTGATTCCTCATTGATAATTGCTGATAAAACTTGGGGCAGGGTGTATTCTTCCCTAGGGTTGCTGTGCTTGTAAAGACAGTTGTTTATCTGGCTCGGCGCCTGTGGCTCAAGCAGCTAAGGCGCCAGCCACATACACCTAAGGTGGC
>NW_003852396.1:60227005-60264484 GCF_000181295.1 Otolemur garnettii
AAAAAAAAAAAAAATTTTTTTTTAAATCAAAGATGATGAGTTTAAAGAGAACATGTTAATGATAAGGATAGCATCTGGTGGGAGAACTTTCAGTAAGATAAAAGTCTAATAGTTTTGGTGATCCTAGGAGTTATTTATGTTAAGGTGTAGTAGTTAAAAGGCTGGATTCTGAAGCCATAAAACCTGGACTTGAGTACCAGATGAATTTCTCACTGTGTGGCCTTATGCAAGTTACTTACTGTTATGCCTATTACTTCATCTATTAGAAGGACTGGTATGACTGTCAAATGTGTTAGTATTTGTGAAGTGCTTAAAACATTGTTTGGTTCATAGTAAGTGTTATATGGGTACTTGACATTATTATTATTACTGTGTATTTAAAAAGGATTTATAAGGACGATTTTTTTTTTAATTTGAGACAGTCTCACTGTGTCGCCCTCAGAGAGTGCTGTGACATCACAGCTCACAGCAACCTCAAGCTGTTTGGGCTTAAGTGATTCTCTTGCCATACCCTCCCAGGTAGCTGGGACTACAGGCAACCCACCATAATGCCTGGTTATTTTTTTGTTGCAGTTGTCATTGATGTTTAGTAGGCCCAGGCCAGGTTTAAGCCCACCACCCTTGGTACATGTGCATGTGGTCAGTGCTGTAACCACTGTGCTATGGGTACCTTCTGGGATGAAAAATTTATTTAAAGGCAGCAAAATATTCCCTTCCTTGAAAGTTAAAGACCAATTTATCATCAAAGGCTCATAACAAATGGTTTCTCATGTTATGGAACTATTAGAAAATATAGGTCATTATTTTCCTGTTCTATAGAAAATAAAATTAGAGTATAACTTTATTGAATTGCTAAAAATGACTTCTGGGTCAATTTCTAGACTTTCAATTAGTTGGGCTTCCTGTGTTTCTTAGTCAAAAGATTTCTTAATTTGAGCTGGTGTGGAATAGAGAAGGATACTTTGGAATCAGTTATTTAAAGCTTAGTCTTACCATTCTGAGTAACTTTGGACAGTCCATTTGTTACACGTTGCTATGTGATGAACAACTTCAAAACTTAGTTGCTTCAGAACTATGAATGATTCTGTGCATTGTCTGTACTCAACCCAGGCACTTTTCCAAAGTTTTACATGGAACATTTTGTTTACCAAGATTTTTTTTTTTATCTTGGGGTAGAACAACAACACAGTGACCTGCTTTTAGAACATTTTCTTTAAATGAGATAATGCATTAAGTTACTCCCATGGTTCCTGGCCTATTGTTAAAGCTCAGTGAATCCTATTTGTTTCACTCACAGAGTCATGCATGCGTTTCAGTTGTCTTCAATGCAGAATGGCTAGCATTTATTTATTTAATTTATTGTTTTCTAGCAGTTTTTTTTTTTTTTTTTGGTCCAATCATAGCTGTGTACATCAATGCAATCATGGGGTACAATGTGCTGGTTTTATATACAATTTGAAATATTTTCATCAAACTGGTTAACATAGCCTTCATGGCATTTTCTTAGTTATTGTGTTAAGACATTTATAATCTATATTTAGTAAATTTTACATGTATCCTTGTAAGATGCACCATAGGTGTGGTCCCACCACTTAGTCTCCCTCCGTCCATCCGCTCCCCCTCCCCTCCCCTCCTTCTCCCCTTTCCCCATATTCTTGGGCTATAATTGGGTTATAGCTTTCATATGAAAGCTATAAATTGGTTTCATAGTAGGGCTGAGTACACAGGATACTTTCTCTTCCATTCTTGAGATACTTTGCTAAGAAGAATATGTTCCAGCTCCATCCATGTAAACATGAAAAGAGATAACGTCTCCATCTTTCTTTAAGGCTGAATAATATTCCATGGTGACATATACCACAATTTATTAATCCGTTCGTGGGTCACTGAGCACTTGGGCTTCTTCCATGACTTGTCAATTATGAATTGGGCTGCAATAAACATTCTGGTACAAATATCTTTGTTATAATGTGATTTTTGGTCTTCTGGATATATACCCATTAGAGAAATTGTAGAATCGAATGGCAGGTCTATTTTTAGATCCCTAAATGTTCTCCAAACATCTTTCCAAAAGGAGCATATTAGTTTACATTCCCACCAGCGTGTAGAAGTGTTCCCTTTTCTTCACATCTACGCCAACATCTCAGGTTTTGGGATTTTGTGACGTGGCTAATCTTACTGGAGTTAGATGATATCTCAAAGTAGTTTTGATTTGCATTTCTCTGATGATTAAGGATGATGAGCATTTTTTCATATGTCTGTAGGCCTTGTGCCTGTTTCCTTCAGAGAATTTTCTCTTCAAGTCCCTTGCCCACCTTGAGATGGGATCACTTGTTCTTTTCTTGCTAATACGTTTGAGTTCTCTGTGGATTCTGGTTATTAAACCTTTGTTGGAGACATAACTTGCAAAAATCTTCTCCCATTCTGAGGGCTGTCTCCTTGCTTTATTTACTGTGTTTTTGGCTGTGCAGAAGCTTTTTAGTTTGATCAGGTCTCAGTAATGTATTTTTGGTGTTGCTTCAATTGCCTTGGGGGGAGGGGTTCTCCTCATAAAATATTTGCCCAGGCCAGTCTCTTCAAGTGTTTTCCCTACACTTTCTTCTGGCATTTTTATAGTTTCATGTCTTAAGTTTAAATTTTTAATCCAGTGAGAGTCTATCTTAGTTAATGGTGAAAGGTGTGGGTCCAGTTTCAGTCTTCTACAGATCAACAGCCAATTCACCCAGCACCATTTGTTAATAGAGAATCTTTCAATCCCACTGAATGTTTTTAATTGGCTTGTCAAAGATCAAATAACAGTAAGTGGCTGGGTTTATCTCTTGGTTCTCTATTCTGTTCCATACTTCTACCTCTCTGTTTTTGTGCCAGTACCATGCTGTTTTGATCACTATCGATTTATAGTATAGTCTGAGATCTGGTAGTGTGATTCCTCCTGCTTTGTTTTTATTTCTGAATAACGTCTTGGCTATTCAAGGTTTTTTCTTATTCCATATAAAATGAAGTATTGTTTTTTCAAGATCTTTAAAGTATGACAGCGGAGCTTTAACAGGGATTGCATTAAAATTGTATATTGCTTTGGGTAGTATGGACATTTTAACAATGTTGATTCTTCCCAGCCATGAGCATGGTATGTTTTTCCATTTGTTAACATCTTCGGCTATTTCTCTTCTTAGAGTTTCATAGTTCTCTTTATAGAGATCTTTCACGTCTTTTGTTAGGTTAAACTCTCAAATATTTCATCTTCTTTGGCACTACTGTGAATGGAATAGAGTCCTTGACTGTTTTTTCAGCTTGACTATTGTTGATGTATATAAAGGCTACAGATTTATGAGTATTGATTTTGTAACCTGAGATGCTGCTGTATTCCTTGACCACGTCTAAGAGTTATGGTAGAATCCCTGGTGTTTTCCAGATATATAATCATATCATCTGTGAAGAGTGAAAGTTTGATCTCCTCTGGCCCTATGTGGATACCCTTGATCGCTTTTTCTTACCTAATTATGGTGGCTAAGACTTCCATTACAATTTTAAAAAGCAGTGGAGACAGTGGGCAGCCTTGCCTGGTTCCTGATCTGAGTGGAAGTGATTTCAGTTTAACTCCATTCAATATGATATTGGCTGTGGGTTTGCTATAGATGGCCTCTAATCAGTTTAAGAATAGTTAGTTATTTTTTGAGACAGAGCCTCAAGCTGTTGCCCTTGGTAGAATGCTGTGGCATCACAGCTTATAGCAACCTTCAACTTGTGGGCTTAAGCGATTCTCTTGCCTCAGCCTCCCAAGTAGCAGGGACTACAGGCACCTGCCACAACACCTGGCTATTTTTGGTTGAAGTTTTCATTGTTTAGCAGGCCTGGGCTGGATTCTAACCCACCAGTTCTTGTGTATGTGGCTGGCGCCTTAGTTGCTTGAGCTACAAGTGCTGAGCCACAGGATGGCTACCATTAACAGTCCCTTATTGATAGCTGTTTAGCTCATATATTTGATTTAATAAAAGATTTCTTAGCTTTCCTGAATGAATGAATGTTAATAGTTCTGTTGGTTGATCAATTCATTGAACAAATAGGGAGTGAGTGACTACTATGTGCCGTGCAGTGTTCTGTGTGCTGGTAACACAGCATTGAAAGAATTAAAAGTTCTTGCCCCTATGGAATTTATATTCTAGTGAGATGGGGAGCCATAGACAATAAGCCAACATGGTTATCAGTTTATCATAGTCAAGCAGAATATAGGAGGAAAGGCAAGTACCGTGTGTGTGTGTGGGGGGGGGGGTGTGGCTTACTCTTCCATTTAAGTTGGTCAGGGAAAGCCTTTCTTTCTTTTCTTTTTCTTTCTTTCTTCCTTTCTTTTTTTTTTTTTTTGAGACAGAGCCTCACTATGTTGCCCTTGGTAGAGTTCTGTGGCATCACAGCTAACAGCAACCTCAAACTCTTGGGCCCAAGCGATTCTCCTGCCTCAGCCTCCCCAAGTAGCTGGGACTATAGGCTCCTGCTACAATGCCCAGCTATTTTTTTGTAGCAGTTGTTCAGCTGGCCCGGGCTGGGTTCGAACCTGCCACCCTTGGTGTATGTGGCTAGCGCCATAACCACTGTGCTATAGGCACTGAGCCAAGGGAAAGCCTTTCTAATAAGATGACCTTTGAGTCAGAACACTTAAGAGTGAAGGGATCAAGTCTTGGCGTTCCTCTGCCTGGTACTCTTCTCAGAGGTATCTTTGATTGTAAAGGTTTTGAGGTAGGAATTATGGTTTGGAATAATACAGAAGCCAGTATAGCAAGTGGGAAAATGTCAGGAAATACCAGATATAGCTAAGGGCTGTACCTTGTAGGCCACTGTGAGGAATTTGATTAATACTGGGATAGGAAGCTATCAGGATTTTAAGGAGAGAAATGAGTGGTCTGGTTTGTGTTTTCAGTGAATCATTCAGGTCGCTAGATTGGGAATAGATGGTAGAGGGTAAGGACAGAAGCATGAAGAACAGTGAGGACACTCTTGCCGTCATCCAGATGAGATTCTGTTGTCTTGGATTAGGGTGGTGGCACTATAGGTAGAGCAAAGTGATTAAGTTCCGTAGGACTTTGGAGATAGAGTCAGTGGGATTTGCTGATAAGCATTTGAAGTTAAAGGAAGAGAAGAATCAAATTTGATTCTCAGAGGTTTTGGGGCTTGAGAAACAAAAAGATATAGATTTATCATTTACCAAGATGGGAAAGGCTTGAGGAGAAGTGAGTTTGGGGGGAATTAGAGGTTCTTTTTGAACATGTTCAGTTTGAGGTGGTGCTAATAAACATTCCAGAACAGGCATTGAGGAGACAATTGGATGCATAACTCTGGGGTTTAGTAGTCAGGCCTGGGTTGGAGATGCATGTTTGGGAGCCTTAAAATTATATGTGGTATTTAAAACTGTGGTTGAAGAAGACATCACATAGGAAAGTGAATGGAGATAGAAAAAATAGATGTCCAAAGGCTGAGCCCTGGTGCATCCCAACGTTTACGAGATGGGCAGATAAAAGGGAACTAGCAAAAGGAATGTGAGAAGGTTGTGCTAGTGAACCGAGGAGAACTAAGAGTTCTGGCACCCTGGAATTCAAGCGCACATAGTCATTAAAGCAGGAGAGCATAATAAGCTGTGTTAAATGACACAAGTTAGATAAATCTGGGATGTGGCAAGGAATGGCCGATGGTGATCTTGACAGATGCTGTTTTGTTGGAGTGATAGGGTAATTAAAGTTAGAATAGAGTGAGTTCAAGACAGGTAGACTTGGAGGCAGCTTGTATAAACAGGGCTTTCAAGAAAGATTGGTATAAATGGGAACAGAGGAAGGGGTGATAGTTAAAGCAGGATGTATAAATCAAGAGTTTTTCTTTTTTCAAGATGGGAGATGTGGGCCAGGCGCAGTGGCTCACATCTGTAATCCTAGCACTCTGGGAGGCTGAAGTAGGTGGATCCCTTGAGCTCAGGAGTTTGAGACCAGCCTGAGCAAGAGTTAGACCCCATCCCTAAAAAAAGACCCTGGCGTTGTAGTGGGCACCTGCAGTCCCAGCTATTGGGGGCGCTGAGGGAGGAGGATCACTTGAGCCCAAGAGTTCTTAGAGTTTGCTCTGAGCTATAATTCCATGACACTCAACTCCAGGGCCACTGAGGTGAGACTCTGTCTCAAAAGAAAGAAAGAAAAGAGAAAATGCTCTAAAATCGATTCTGGTGATGATACATTTCTGTAAATAAACTAAAAGCAATTGAATTATACTGCTTACATGGTGAATTTTATGCTCTGTGAATTATATATTGATACTCTTTTTTTGAGAAGGAAAGAGAAGTTTATTAATTTACTGGCAAATGAGGAGGCTAGCAGATCTCTGTCTCAAATTACCAGCATCTTCCACCTCTGTTATTTTAAGAATACTTCCCACACCTGCCTCTACCTCAGAGAATACTGTTCAGATTTTAGTAGTTTATGTTTATTGAGTTTTACTATTTATTCATCTTTTCCAGGTTTGTGCTGTATTTCTCTGGTATCTCACTGCTGTCAAAAGTAGAGAGAAGTAGCTGGGCATGCTCACGCCTATAATCCTAGCCTGTAGTCTCAGCTACTTAGGAGGGTGAGGTTAGAGGGTTGCTTGAGCCCCAAGAGTTTGAGGTTGCTGTGAGCTGTGATGCCATGGCTCTACATAGGTTGTTCTGTCATTAAATGCACAAGAAACTGAGTGTATCGGAATTACTCTTAGTTTGTTAAGTTTGATGAGGGAGGAAGACTTTAGGCAAAATGGATGGTCACATTACCCTTACATTGTAAGAGAAAACTAAGTTGGGAGCCATATTATGATCAATATTTTGTTGATCATGAAATCAGCACACAAGTTCATAGTTTATTAGTATTTACAATGATAACCCAAGGCATTCATCTCTATCATAAGAATATAATTGTTTCGAGAACCAGATATGTTGAGTTTCTGAATGGAGACTCCCTTTTTCCTAATTGGGTTGGGTTTCTTCTGCTAGTAATTGAGTATTTGACTTTAAAAAGCAGAAAAAATGGAATAATGCAAATGAAATGTTCTGACAATCTTCTTTTTTAAGTGACAGTTTTTATTTCACTACATCTTATTGGAGTGTCTATTGCCTGTATTTTCTTCTAGTACTCTTGCAGTAGCCACTGTCTCTAAAAATAGCTGGGCGTTGTGACGGGCACCTGTAGTCACAGCCACTCGAAAGGCTAAGAAATCATCCAGAGTTCTGCTTAACTACTTATAATATTTTTCCAACTTGTCCACTTTATGCTTCATGTCAATGTTTCCAGATTTTAGAGTACAAAGGATTTGCTCTTAATGAATGTTGATAAATTTGACTTAAAACCACATGGTAATAAAAAAAAGGAAAAGAAAAACAACATTTTAGATATAAGATTGGCCTTGTTACCACATTACCTAAACTCATGAGTTTGCGGATTTCATGCTTGCCTTCTGATTATCACTTATGTATAGATCGAAAGACAAAAGGTGTAATTGTACTCTCCATTTAATGGGCGTGTTTAATGTGTGCCTTGAGTGTTCTACAGAAGTACAAATGCTGTCTACATCCTTAGCACTGCAACATTATAAATGCTCAGAAAGGAGTTAAGGCAGATGGGCAAAGTGGGAGAACTTTCTGTAGGAATGGAGCAGATTTAAGAGTGGTCTTCTAGTCAGAATTCTTGCTGTAGTCATTTTTATATAAAAGTGTGTTTAGCCTAGGGAAAGAATTTGAGAGGCGATTAAGATGAAACCAATAAATTCAGCTTTATTTACTACTGACAGATGGATGTGTTACTCTTTCAGTGCACAGTTTAACTTTTAAAGTTTATTATATTGTGAGATTGGCTAGAGAATTCTCGCATCTCTGGCACTATTGTAAATGCTTTGCAGCATTGCTTGCCATTTTTTTACATGTAATGATTTACGTGGAAAATGTATGGCATGCTAGGGTTAACTGGAGAGAATTTAGTTACATTTATATGGGACTTGATGGAGAAACTTCTTGCATTTTCTTTAAATATGTATTATAAATGAAATTCACATTGATATTTATAGTAAATGTGTATTGTAAAATGAAATACAGAATTTTTGGGGAAGCTAGTTATGTCAGCCATGGAATTATGCCACTTAGATACCCCTCCCATTAAAAAGTGGGCAAAAGTCAAGAATAGGCATTTTTCAAAAGAATTTATACAAATGACTGATAGGCTTATGAAAAAATACTCGGCCTCACAATCAAATTAATACTACAGTGAGATATCATCTTATACTAGTCAGAATGGCTATTATTAAAAAGGACAAAAAATAATAGATATTAGCAAGAATGTGGAGAAAAGGGAACTCAAACACTATTGGGAATGTAAATTAGTATGCTAGTACATACTATTCAAAAACACTATGGAAATTTCTCAAAGAAATTTAAAAAAAAAAAAATAGAACTACCATTGAATCCAGCAATCCTACTTCTGGGTATCTATCTAAAGGAAAAGAAGTCATATCAAAAAGGTGCCTGCACTTGAATGTTTATGACAGCACTGTTTTTAGTAGCAAAGATGTGGAAACCAGTGTTTATCAATGGATGACTGGTTAAAGAAAATGTGGCATGCGCATATACACACACACTATAGAATACTATTCTGCCACAAAAAAGGAATGAAATCATGTCTTTTACAGCAATATAGATGGAACTGGAGGCCATTATCTTAAGGGAAATATGTCAGCCAGAGAAAGACAAATACCACATGTTCTCACTTATAAGTGGGAACTAATGATACATATTTATGGACATAGAGAGTGGAGACTTGGAAAGGTAGGAGGGTGGGAGGTTATAGATGATGAGAAATCACTTAATGGATACAATGTACCTTTTTAAGGTGACATATAACCTAAAATTCCTGACTCCACCACTTTTCAGTATAACACTATGTTGGCATGTAATAAAACTTATACCCCATAAATTTATACAGATTAAAAAAACAAAAGCCTCCTGTATGGGCCAGCTGAGAGCGTGTAGCTGCTGCCCCTTGAGATACACTGCAGTGCTCAGGCTCAGGCTCAGGCTCAGGCTCAGGCTGCATTTCCCGATCCCTTGACCAGACACAATGGCTGTGCTAGATAGAGCTGGGTTATTTTTGCTTGATGATTGGCTCCTCAAATGGGTAATTTTTGCTAAAGGACTCCATATTGGCCTAATCATTGCTTTCTCATAACTGCACTGCTGACCTAATTTCTTTCTACCCATTTCCTCCTTTGTCTTTCTATTTTCACAGGTATCAGACCTACTTGAGGTTTGAGGGCTCTCTTCACCTTGTTCTGCTTCCTCCTCCCCCTTTGTCCTTCACAGACATCTTCCCCAACAAATTTCTGGCACATTTAGTTTGCTTCTCAGAGGATCTGAACTGATGTAATAATAGATAATAAACTTGTATGAAACTTGTAGATAAAGTTCATTCTTTTTTTTTTTTTTTTGAGACAGAGCCTCAAGCTGTCCCCCTGGGTAGAGTGCTGTGGCATCACAGCTCACAGTAACCTCCAACTCCTGGGCTCAAGCGAGTCTCTTGCCTCAGCCTCCCAAGTAGCTGGGATCACAGGCACCCACTACAATGCCTGGCTATTTTTTGGTTGCAGCCATTGTTGTTTGGCAGGCCCAGGCTGGATTCGAACCTGCCACCTTAGGTGTATGTGGCTAGTGCCTTAGCCGCTTGAGCCACAGGCGCCGAGCCGATAAAGTTCATTCTTTAAATGAGAAATTTGAGTTCACTTCTATAAACATAACTTTTATATCTTACGTTTCTTATGTTTGGAGTGGCTATGTGCAATTTCTGGTCAAGATTTTATAAAAATATCTCTGTATTCCTGTCACCATCAATTAGAAACTTGGCTCATTCATTAAATGGTAGCAAATGCAGAAGGAATTTGTTGCTCTTTGATTGACAGAAACTTTTTTTACTTTTAACATAATTCAAATAATTTTTTCATTTTCCTTAAGTTGTATGTCTAGTTACTATCATTCTGTTACTTTCATTGGTAAATTGATATTGAAAATTCCCACAATAACAAATTTCAAATTCTATGAATTTTTATATTAAATATTTCAAAACAATCATAAAGCTTTCATACACACAGTGGTAGTCTTATTAGTCATAATAGGTTCTTCTTTAGCAGTCAGATTAGTACATGATTAACCATCAGTAGTTAATCTGTTTTGTATGCTATCCTTGTTTTAGCATAGGTTATTCATTATTATTATTATTTTTTGAGACAGAGTCTCACTTTGTCACACTCAGTAGAGTGTTCAAACTCTTGAGTTCAAGAGATCCTCTTGCCTCAGCCTCCTGGGTAGCTGGGACTACAGGCGCCTGCCATATGGCCCAGCTATTTTTAGAGACGAGGTCTCACTCTTGCTCAGGCAATCCTCCTGCCTTGGTCTCCCACAGTGCTAGGATTACAGGCATGTGCCACAGCATCCAGCCAGGTTATTAATTCTTGTGTCCAATTCTCTTTCTTTCACCTAGACTTCTATACTTTAAGATCTAGTTCAAGGCTTCACACTGGTGCTTTCCTTTGTGTTCACTCACTGTGTCGGAATGATTTATGTGTGAAATGTTCACTGTCTCTGCTAGGTTCTGGGAATACAATAGTGAACAAAAAGAGAGATTTCCCTCTTCTCTAGCTACTTCTATACAATATTGTGAGTATTTAGGATTGGCAACTTAGTGTAACTTACTTATTTTTCTCTTTCTACAAGTTGTAGTACTTGATTATATCGAAATATAATTCATGTGTATACATCCATCCAGATACCTAAATATTTTATCAAAAGAATGAAAGCCTTTTATGGCTATGTCTTAAAGATCTTTTAAGCCTAATGGAGTATCTCCATGGTTCTTAATTATTTCAACAATTGTTTGTGGATTGACTAAGGGTCTACTGAATCTTAGGTATCAGTTATAAAGGAGACAACCAAGAGTACAAGATTCACTGGGCAGATCCCAATTCTATGGTAGAAAACAGCTTATTCATTGTCATTTGAATTTATTCTGTTGGAAGAGCTATGGAGAGGAAATGGGAGAGTTTTCCGATTGATCTAACTAGGACTTTAGTTTGGTGTTACCAGGACCACGGGATTTTAATTTAAGGTACAGCTAAGATTGAGAAAACCTTAGGAGATATTAACAACTGTCAGTCTCAGTTAAGAAATTAGCGGAAGGTTTATTCTGCTTATCCATAGGTGATATTAAATATGTACTGAGAGGGCCTGAGAATCACTCTACCATGTTTCCCTGAAAATAAGACCTACCCAAAAAATAAGCCCTAGTGGGATTTCTATGCATTTGTTAAATATAAGCCCTACCCGGATAATAAGATGCTGCATAGCCACGCCATGCATACCTTTTATCTGCCATAGCTCCTTTCTCCGAGCCTTGCACCTGTGGGGGTGCACGTGTGTTAACTGCAGTCACAGGCATCCTATTGTGCACGTGTTAAGGGCTAGGAGAAAGGAGTTCACACATCACTAGTGCCAGCCCCACCAACAAGGTCAGCTCCCCTGTCAGGTTCCAGAAGAATAACTATATTTGACTTAACTATATTTGAATAAATGTAGATTGTTGTATTATACTTAATAAAAATAAGACATCCCCTAAAAATAAGCCCTAGTGTGTCTTCTTGAGAAAAAATAAATATAAGACAGTGTCTTATTTTCGGGGAAACACGGTAGTAGTAATGAGGACCCATAGCTTCTTGATCTTTGTTTCCAAGTACCATTTTACATTAAAAGAAACCAGTGATCTTCAGAGAAATGGCTTATAGGGCTGGAGCAGGGAATGAATAAGATGAACGTTTACTATCTTGCTGCATCAGAAAGAAAATAAACAAAGAAAGGTGGGGAGGTGACAAAAAACATAAAAGTTTGAGGGAGTTCTGACTGGTCACATCAGGGAAAATTTGAGAGTCAAATAATTATAGTAATGAATTATAAGCCATTGAATAAAACAGAAACCATTAATCTGTACTCATACAGCAAATAATGAATACATTACAAGGTTGATAAGGAATGGATTATTTATATCCATTGCACGAAACAGTTCCAAAGGAAAAAGGAGACACTTAATAGTGGAGAAGTCTAGGAGACACCATAGTAATCCAACCATCAAAGTAAAAATTATTAATAATGGAGCATATCAGTTGTGTGCCACCTGATAAGGTCCAATAAGGAGAAACCACTTCTGTGATATTCCTCTCATGAAATTTCTGACCTGAACCTAATTATCAGGAAACAGCAGCAAAACCCGCACTGAGAGACATTTTTACAAATAACTGGCCTGTAATGTCTTATGCAAAGGTCATGGGAATCAAGGCAGGTTCGAAGAACTGTTACATACTGAAAAAGACTGAAAGGGATATGACAGCTAAATACAGTGTATGGTTCTGAGTTGAATCCGTTTGCCAAAAAGATATTATTAGTACAGTTGACCAAACTTGAATGGAGTCTGAGCCTTATATGGTAGAGATGTATCAGTGTTCATTTCCTGATTTTGATGATTGTATCTTGGTTTTGTAGGAAATATTTTTGTGTGTAGAAAGTATAAAGTACATAGTAATTTGCCAAATTATTCTTGAGTGGTTTAGGAAAAAAAGCTTGTTGGACTGTACTTGCAACTTCTCTGTAAGATTGAGACTTTCAAAAACTAAAATTCATATGAACACAGGAACACACAACTCTAGGATAACTATGATATGTATGAGTTCCTTTGGAATTATACAGCTGTACATGGAACCTGTCTTAGGATGTCAGTCTTCTCAGGGGAAAGCCAGGTCAAGTAGCAACATAATTTATCTGAGAATGATATATTTCATGGGGCACAGTTTCCTAGTAACTAAAACCCTGTAAGTACTAAAGTAATTTTTAACTGTTTTGTTGTATCTTATACTCTTCTGCCTTTTGAAACAGAATACATTGGACTTGGCTTTGTCTTTTTGGATGACTAAAGACTCCAATTAGGTAAAGATTTATTACTGTATTCTGAAGTAATATCTAGGTCTGGTTTCACTTTCAGCCTTTGGAATTTTTGTTTTGTTTTGGTCTTATCCCTCAATGTCTGGTTTTCAGTTGTGTTTGTGTTATAGTACATGTCTTTAATGGTTGGCCAGCTTTCTATGTGTTATTTCTAATCTGCTTTTGTCCCCAAACAAGATCTATATATTTTTTTATGTTAATAAAACTCTATATAAGGTAAAAAGGATTATCATGAAGAGATTTCATCATACTGATGTACCTTATAGCATGTTTTCCAGATGAATTCAAGATTACAGTTAGGTTTCAAAGAGTTTTGGCATAGTGAAGATTTACTATGAGCACAAAATGATTGCTCTGTTATTTTACTACCGTTTATTAGAATGGCATATAAAATTAGGTAATTTTAAAGAAAAACCACTCTGACTTTTTTTTTTTTAATTTCAGAGCTCCAGAGATTATATTGGGGTTGCCATTTTGTGAAGCCATAGACATGTGGTCATTGGGATGTGTGATTGCAGAATTATTCCTTGGATGGCCACTCTACCCAGGAGCCTTGGAGTATGATCAGGTAACAAATAGAACTATCATGGTAATCTAGTAGAATTGGTAGAAAGTAAAAAGTAATCATAGATTAAAAGGAATGCATGTCCTTAAAGTATAAAATACACATGATATCTTTTAAACATGAAGTGGCAAAACCTGGGATACTAGAGAATTTAAGTTCAAACTCTCAAAAGTAGTACTTGATTTTGAAAACATTTATAATGATGAAGTAATTTTTTTAAAAGTTATCTATAGGCTCTCAAAACATGTTTTGTAAAATTTTTGGAAGAAATTTTCTTTTCTATTTTATACTGGACATGTAAAGGGCTGGATTGTGTCCATTTAATTTATTGGGCTTTGCTTGGTTGACAGACTCTAATGATGTGTGAAATGTCAGCCTCTCCCAAGGAATAAAAGCTTTTAAAAGGTATTATATCTTTTGGTCTTAAAACCACAACCATTATTGGTGTTAAGTATCTCAATCACTTGAACCCTCTTCATTCTTTTTAGCCGTTTTTTCCCTGGTGCTGTCTCTTTTAGCACTTTTAATAATTATCAGTAGGATCCAGCAAATTCCCTCATTAGACACCTTTTTCATGGTAGTTTTTAGATATATTCATTAGAAATTATTAATGATTTCTAAATTATTAGATAATGTTGTTTGCAATTGTCTTGATTTTTAGTACTAAGTTTCTTTTTTGGAGAAATTGTTATTTATTATTCTGTATCACCCTTATTAGAGAAATACATACTTAACTCATTTTATAGAAAATTTTAGTCAAAATCAACAAAGTGGTTATACCAGTTTTTTTTTGTTTGTTTTTTTTAATATATAGTCTCACTCTGTTGCCCAGGCTAGAGTACCATAGTGTCAGCCTAGCTCACAGCAATCTCAGACTCCTGGGCTCAAGTCATCCTCCTGCCTCAGCTTCTCCAGTAGCTGAGACTACAGATGCACGCCACAGCACCTGGCTAATTTTCCTATTTTTGGTAGAGACAGAGTATCACTCTTGCTCAGGCTGGTCTCAAACTCATAAGCTTAAGCAGTCCACACACCTCAGCCTCTCGGAGAGCTAGGATTACAGGTGTGAGCCATGGCAGTCGGTCTGGTTATATTAATTTTGTCCTTCTATTGGCTTATAGTGGATAAATATAATTTTTATTTAGGAGATATATTATTCAGCTTTTAAGCAAGGAAAAATAGAAAACAACATTTTGAAGCACACCAAATAATCATATATGTTGTACCCTTACTCTGATTTTTCAGGACTGTTTTCTATATTAAAAAAAACAAGAGAGGTAATTAATTTTGATGACTTAAATGTTTCTGAGATGACTTTAAAAATCATTTAATATTAATTATTAAATTAGATGTTATCATTGACTTTAATCTCTTTATTTTCCAATGACTTTCTACCCATGATCCTTCTCTTTTAGCTCAGATTTCTATATTCTCTACCTTCTCTCCCTCATGGATGTTATAGTTTCTGTGAAATTTTCCATACATCTTGGCCTCCTTCAGCTTTTTATGCAACTACTAACTTTGATGCAGATGCTAGACTCTTGCCAGTTGTGCAAGAGTTGGAAATCTAATCTGAGAGTCCCATAATCCCTTAGCTGCTGAAATACTGAGGCACCAGTCAGGTGTTAGAAATGCAGCCTTGCCTTTGTGGATTACAGTTATGGCATCCATAGTACTCGGGAGCAGGACACCATCTAGTGGCAACGGCGAAGTTCATTTGCTAGCCTGCTCTAGATTTGGATTTCATAATTCTAGTCTTAGATAATTGATGTCTAAGAACTGAAAAGTACCCTGGGATTACCTAATAATAGCCCTTCCTGTTTTATAAAGGAGAAAACTAAGGTCCAGGAAAATGAGTTGACTTGTCAAAAGTCACAATAGTAATGTTAAAGAGAAAGCTCTGACCAAAACCCAATTTTTCTGAATTCTATAACAGGTGGTTTAAAAATAACAATGTACAATAGTTGTTGTCTGATCCAGATTAACAATATTCAGCCTGGGTGATATGGTTCACACCTATAATGCTAGCACTTTGGGAGGCCGAAGCAGGAGGATTGCTTGAGATCAGGCGTTCACAACCAACCTGGGCAGGAACAAGGCTCATCTCTACAGAAAAGACTGGGCAGGCATTATGACCAGTAATAAACTCTAAGAGCTTTGCTTGCCACTTTGTTTTGTTTTGGTTTTGCAGTGCCTTCCTAAGCCTTCACGCTTCCTAAGCCTTCACGCACATTAATTACTCTACTCTCTGTGTTCTCTTAGCACTTTGTTTCCTTCTTCAGTGGCACTTACTAGCTTAATTGCAAGTTACGTGCTTAAATATTTATCTATTCCACTGAATTATATACTTGGGAGGTTGGCAACATGTTTTATTCATCTGCATATCTTTATCATCTAACACATAATAGATGCTCTAGGTATGTTTGTTGAAATTGAATTATTGATGGCTTTTCTATCTGGTGCTACATCTAGTACCAAACTTGATACTTTCTCCTTTCATTTTTTGTTTACTTAAAATAAGGAATTTAGCTACTTTGGGGGTAGGTGGTGGTGGAAGGAAGAGATAGTTCTTTAGTGAAATGAAGGTAATTTGTAATGTAGAGATTTAGTTGTCATTTTACATATTATATAAAAAAGGAAACAAATGTGGATAAAACAGACCCTTGAGGAGGCTCAGAATCAGTTGGAAAACAGACATATTAAAAAAAATAACATAATGTTATAAGTGCATTAAAGTTGTGCTCTAGATGTGATGGTGTCACCTAGGAGAGTAGTTACTTCTGCTTGGCACTGTCAGGGATGGCTTTGTAGAGAACATTCTCAAACTGGGTTTCCTTGTCTCAAACTGGGTCTTGAGGAACACATAGTAAAAGTTGTCACATGGGTTTGGGGGAAGGGGAAATAGGTACATTGGATAAGTAGGAGTTAGCAATATAGGAGAGAAAAAACTGGCCCATGCAAAGTGTAGGCAGTAAAGGGTTATTAAGTTTTACACAGGGGAGCAACAGATTTACGTTTTGCCAGAATGTCTGGTAACAGTGTGAATAATTAATTGGGGGTGAGTGGATGGGAATATTAGGGAAGACTGGAGCCAAGTAGAGTAATTAGGAGGCTTGTGAAATTGTGTAACTCCATCCCTGAAAAAGAGATGGAGAGGAGGGGACAGTTATCACAATGTTAATGAGGTAAAATTATTAGGCTTTTGGATGTTGGGGGAGGGTGATAAGGGAAAGACATAAATCTGGCATAAATTTCAGATTTTTCATTTGGGTGGATGGTGTTGGTGTTAATCAGAGGAGGAAATAAATAAGGATTAGCTGATTTGGGGAGAAATCAGTTTAGGATATGTCCAGTTTGAGGTATCTAAATTCTGGACAGGTAAAGAGTTTCAATAAGCAGTTGGGTCTGAAGCTTCAGAGTTAAAGATTAAGATACAAATAAGAGAGAAAACTGTGGGCACCTGAAACTTGTAGAGGGAAAACAGATGAGACGCTGGAAAGCAATGTCATCCAACGAACAAGAGAGGAAAGCAGTTAAAAGAGTGTCAAGAAACGGGAAAAGAACCAGGAAATAATGGTGTCATGGAAATTGAATGAGCAGAGTTTTTATGTAAAAAGGCAATTGCTGTTAGTGTCTAAGTAAGATAAGGATTTATGTGTGACTATTAAATGTGTCTGTTATTAATAGGCCATTACTTATCTTTGTACCATATCACGAGGGTGATGAAAGTTCAGATTGCATTGTGTTGAGATATGAATGGAAGGTGAAATATATATAGGCTGCTATTTTAAGGGTCTTAAAGAGTGAGAAAATAGATAGTGAAGTTAAGGGAGGTTTTGTTTTGTTTTATTTTTTTTTTCCGAGGATGGAAGATACTGAACATTTTTTGTAGTCAGTGGAGAGAGAGAGCTCGTAGAGAGGAAAAATTAGAAGATGTAGGAGAAGTTGGACTAATTGACAGAGCAGAGTCCTTCAGGTTAAAAAAAAAGTCCCCATTTATTCTTAAATATAGGTTTAAGGAGTTGAGTATTCCTAAGAAGGAAGGATGGAAAGACAATATATTTTCTAGTTAGTAAGTAGGGGGAACCCATATTTGAGGGCCTGCTATGTATCAAGTACTATCATGCGTACTGGGGATACATAAGTAAGCAAAACAAAATTCTTCCTTTCATGGAAAGGATTCTATGGGGAGTGGGGTAAGAAAATGGAAAACAAATGCACAGACTATGGGATAGTGAAGGACCAGGAGAATTAGGTAGTACTGAGAAGGACAGAGCTTGCTGTTGTTTGTTGGTGGGTCATGGAAGGCCTCAAGAAGAGGTAACATTTGAACAGAGCTGAAGGAAGCGAGAGAGCCTAGGTAGGTATCTGGGGAAAGAGTGTTCCACACGGAAGAAATAGTAAGTTTAGAGGCCCTGAGGCTGGAGGTTCTTAGTATTCTCCCTGGGAGGGCTCCTTTATACCCACATCTGTGTTACAGACACAACTAGGCATTTATCAGTGTCTCATGCCAGTGTCCCCTTCAAACTCCATGGTAGTAACTCACCCACTCTTTATTAACTTAAACCTCTTTTGAATCCACTCCTTCCTCTCGGTTCCCATTCAGTTTTTCAATTCAGATTACCTTTGTTTCTTCTGGCCTTATCCCCTCACTCATTCTCAGACATTACTTTAAAAATATAAGTTGTTAATTTACTGCTTAAATGTCTCCAATAATTTTCTTAATTATTATCTCTTGGAACATAATCAAAACTTCTTATTTTGCTGATAATGCCCTTTGCCTGCTAATTCAATTTCGTCTCTTGCCATTTTTTTCTAAGTACCCTCTACTCCCAGTCTTTGAATATGTGGGTATTCTCTCTTGATTTTCTATATTTATACTTAATACAACTTGAGTATAGTCAGGTTTTCCCCCTCCCTCCAGTTCTAACTGCTGTTTGTCCTTTAAGACCCAACTTGAGCATCGCTTCTTCTGGAACTTTATCTGACTGCAATTAAGTTAGGTATGCTCTCTCTGTTTTTCCACCAAGCATGAATTTTTATGGTATTTATAACTCTGTTTCCATGTGTGTTCTCCACTAGACTGTGAATTTCTGAGGGCACATACGATATCTTTTCATTACTCACATCTAGCCTAGTGTCTGATGTTTCAGTGACATTTATAAATGAAAGAATAAAATATTCTGTTTTGTAAATTATTTTTCAGATTCGATACATTTCTCAGACTCAAGGTTTACCAGGAGAACAGTTGTTGAATGTGGGTACGAAATCTACAAGATTTTTTTGCAAAGAAACAGATATGATTCATTCTGGTTGGAGATTAAAGGTAATTTCATTAAAAAAAGATAATATTTAGAAAAACAATTTTTCTGGGAGGTGCCTGTGGCTCAGTGGGTAGGGTGCTGGCCCCATATACGGAGGGTGGGGGGTTTGGCCTGGCCTCGGCCAAATGGCAACAAAAAAATAGCCTGGGATTGTGGCAGGTGCCTGTAGTCCCAGCTACTCTGAGGCAAGAGAATCGCCTAAGCCTGAGAGCTGGAGGTTGCTGTGAGCTGTGACACCACAGCACTTTACTGAGGGCAACAAAGTGAGACTCTATCTCTTAAAAAAAAAAAAAAAAAAAAAAAGTTTTCTAAGATGCCTCAAATATGTGAGCAATACCTTCCATATTTACTTTTATTGAATTTCTTTTAAATTTTCATTTTTTACCCTTCTTTTTTAAGAAAAAAACACCCTTTCAGAATAATTTAGCTAATTTTCTAATCTGATAACATAATTTTTTTTTTTTTTTTGAGACAGAACCTCAAGCTGTCCCCCTGGGTAGAGTGCTGTGGCATTACAGCTCACAGCAACTTCCAACTCCTGGGCTCAAGCGAGTCTCCTGCCTCCGCCTCCCAAGTAGCTGGGACCACAGGCGCCCACCACAACGCCTGGCTATTTTTTGGTTGCAGCCGTCATTGTTGTTTGGCGGGTCTGGGCTGGGGATTCGAACCCGCCACCGTAGGTGTACATGGCTAGTGCCTTAGCCGGTTGAGCTATAGGCGCCGAGCCTGATAACATAATTATTAACTCATCTTAATTTTTTTAACTTTTATGTATATAACTATATTTGTGTTGTGTATTTACTTTCTGTACTCAGTTTGACATTATTAAGCTTTATAAAGACAGGGACTGAATGTAACCTCTTACTATATATTCCAAGTATGCTAGAATCTTTGAGGGATCAATACATTCTCAGTGTTTAACTTTATAATTAGTTACTTTGTTTAAGGGGTTTAACAGAGATGTGATGTTTTTCTTTTCTTTTTCTTTTTTTGGTGACGGGGACAGAGTCTCACTCTGGTACTCTGACTAGAGTGCTGTGGCCTTACAGCTCGTAGATTCTTGGGCTCAAATGATCTTCTTGCCTCAGTTTTCTCTATTTTTAGTAGAGACAGGGTCTCCCTATTACTCAGCCTGGTCTCAAACTTCTGAGCTCAAGAAATACACATCTATCTTGGCCTCTAGAGTGTTAGGATTATAGGTGTGAGCGACCAGCCATACTTAGCCATATGTGTGATGTTTTTCATGCCCTAAGCTAAGTGCTACTTAGTTTTTTGGTGTACTTTAAAAAAGAAATACATTTTTGATAGTTACTCTTTTGAAACTACTGTTTGCCTTAGAATATTCATTATGTTAAGAGTAAATGAGCCAAGATTAAAGAAATAAAAATGTACATTTAGTACATAATAATATATTCTTTCTTCCTCTTTGATGTATCAAATAAGACATTGGAAGAACATGAGGCAGAGACAGGAATGAAATCTAAAGAAGCCAGAAAGTACATATTCAACAGTCTGGATGATATAGCGAATGTGAGTACCAAAGCCACATTTGTTAATTTTGCATGCTTAGATGGCAGACTTGAGTGCCAAGGGTGCCGAAAGGTACTCATTTTCTAAATGGCTACAAAGTGCCTGCTGTTTAGTTTTTCAAATGAAATTGATTCTAAGTTTTCAACCTTTAAGGAACTAAATGGTATTTGTCTTTATCAAATTTTAAATTTAACTGTCTTGTTCTTTAATAAAAAGTATTTGCTTTAAAACAGCTGTTCTCAACTTGTGGGTAGAGTATTAAAGGGTCATGGCATTAGGAAGGTTGAGCACCACTGCTTTAAAAGGAAAACTCCTAGCAAGCAGGTTTCTTTTCCCTATATTTCATTACAAATGGATATTTGTTTAAGTAGAAAAGATTTTTTTCCATCTGCTTTGAATCCTATTTGGTACCTCAAAACATTTTGCATATTTGTTAATCTTAATTGTTCTTTGTTTTAAAATAATTGTAGTTTTCTGTCCTGTCCTGTGTTGTGATTTTGATTTTTTAACAATGAACCTTTAACATACACTACTTTATATGCCTTTTAAAAAATTTGATTGCTTGACATTTCGATTTATTTATTTATTTATTTTTAGGTGAACACAGTGATGGATTTGGAAGGAAGTGATCTTTTGGCTGAGAAAGCTGATAGAAGAGAATTTGTTAGCCTGTTGAAGAAAATGTTGCTGATTGATGCAGATTTAAGAATTACTCCAGTTGAGACTCTGAACCATTCTTTTGTTAATATGAAACATCTTCTAGATTTCCCTCATAGCAACCAGTATGTTACTTTAAAATCTCTTAAGTTCTAAAAAATAATAATAATAAGTCTATACAGAAAATTAGTGTGTTAGAAAAATGATTTTTCTTCATTAAATATAAGTAAACAGAATCTAAAGAGGTTATGCTAACTTGACCAAGGTCACACAGATAGTAAGTGGCAGAGGAGAACTAGCACAGAAGTCTGAACTATGGTCCTTGTTCTTTTTCCAAAATATCATACCAAAAATATGACTGAGTGGTTTTGTTTTTAATATGACTTTCTTACATTAATAACCAGCTGCATATAAAAGGAAATGTTAACCGTTTTCTTTTCCAGTTCACATATCGGTTTTCATGGACCCTAGACTATTCTGGCCTTTTTGAGTCCAGCAAATTCCATTTTACTTCACACCTTTGCTTATGTTTTTCCTCCTCTTTTTCCCTGCATTGCGAAGAACAGGTTTTCAGTGAGTAGAGTGTATATGCTCAAATTCTGAAGTCCTTATCAGAATTACATTAGGCAAATCTTTCAAGTTCTTTATGCCCCAGACATCTGTTTTATGAGATGAAGGTAGTAGAGTAAGTGACTTAAAGCAGATTCCCTTAATAATTTGAAAAGACTAAATGAAGAAAGCACAGGAATGAAATTACGTTCATAATCGTGAATTGTCCTTAAAGTTGAATATTTCTTTTTTTATTGATACTTCTTAAAAGTGCAATTGCATTTTTCATTCAAACACTTAAAAACTGTCCTAATATTTTTCTTATATAATCATTTTGAAATTAGCATGATAGGCTCGGCGCCTGTGGCTCAAGTGGCTAAGGCACCAGCCACGTACACCTAAGGTGGCGGGTTCGAATCCAGCCTGCCCGTCAAACAACAATGATGGCTGCAACCAAAAAAAAAATAGCCAGGGGTTGTGGCGGGCGCCTATGATCCCGGCTACTTGGGAGGCTGAGGCAGGAGACTCGCTTGAGCCCAGGAGTTGGAGGTTGCAGTGAGCTGAGATGCCACGGCACTCTACACAGGGGGACAGCTTGAGGCTCCTGTCTCAAAAAAAAAAAAAAGAAATTAGCATGATAACCACATACTTGGTACTACTAATTTAGCGATGTGGAAATGTAGAAATTTAGGAAAAATTTATTAGAACCTATAGAACTCATAAATTGGGTTACCAAAAAAAAAAAAAGCACACTTTACTATTGTTTTGCTGTCTTAAAAAGTATTGCAGATATAATGTATACTTGCTTGGAAATTCAGTCTTTTTTTTTTTTTAACGGCAGAGTCTTACTCTGTCATCCTGGATTGAGTGCCATGACATCATTATAACTCTCAGCAACCTCAAACTCTTGGGCTTAGGCAATCCTCTTGCCTCAGCCTCCTCAGTAGCTGGGATTACAGGCACTCGCCATGATACCTGGCTAGTTTTTTTTAATTTTAGTAGAGATGGGATCTCTTGATTTGGTGGGTCTTCTAATCTTAAGCAATCCACCTTCCTTAGCTTCCCAGAGTGCTAGGATTACAGATGTGAGTCACCGTACCCAGCCTGAAATTCAGTCTTTTCTTATAGGAGTTCCTGTTAGAAATGTTATCAGAATTAAGCAGATTAAGTGCAAACCATAGGATTTTTTTTTTCTTTTAGGAATGATTATTTTGTTAATATATGTTAATTTAAAATTGAGTATTCAAAATGCTACTACAAAACCTGTCCTTTTTCTTCTGCAGTGTAAAGTCCTGTTTTCACATTATGGATATTTGTAAGTCCCACCTAAATTCGTGTGACACAAATAATCATAATAAATCTTCACTTTTAAGACCAGTTGCTTCAAGCAATACTGCTACTCTGACAGCAAATTTTACGAAAATTGGAACATTAAGAAGCCAGGTAAGAACTTGGAGTAATTAATAATTTATGCTTTTTAAAACAGGATAATGCTCAGTTTTCAAGGCTAGAGTACAGTGCCTTTATCATAGCTCATTATAACTTCAAACTTCTGGGCTCAAGTGATCCTCTTGCCTTAGCCTTTCAAATAGCCTATAGTCTTGGCTAACTTGGCTAACCTTTTTTTTTTTTTTTTTTGCAGTTTTTGGCCAGGGCTGGGTTTGAACCCACCACCTCCCTCCAGCATATGGGGCCAGCGCCTACTCCTTTGAGCCACAGATGCCACCCTCACTTGGCTAACTTTAAAAAAAAAATTAACTTGGCGCATGTAGCACAGTGGTTATGGCGCAAGCCACATACAACGAGGGTAGCGGGTTCAAACCCAGCCTGGGCCAGCTAAACAACTGCAACAAAAAAATAGCTGGACATTGTGGCAATCACCTGTAGTCCCAGCTACTTGGGAGGCTGAGGCAAGAGAATAGCTGAAGCCAAGTGAGCTGTGATATCACAGCACTCTACCAAGGGTGACATAGTGAGACTCTGTCTCAAAAAAATATATATATATATTTATAGAAGCGAGGTCTCACTGTGTTGTCCAGCTGGTCTTGAACTCCTGACCTGAAGCGATCCTCCAGCCTCGGTCTCCCAAAGTACTGTGATTGCAGTCTTGAGCCACTGTACCTGGCCTATACAGTTTTTAGAAATGATTACTTATTTTGCCTTTGAACTACATAGAAATTTCAGGTTCGCAATTAAAAATTACATTGCTAAAGAGGTTTTACTATCGCTATTCTTTTGACTCTCTTAAAATTTCAGGGTATCTGTTGGAGCTTATTTCCTCAAATTCATCTTTTCTCTTTTCTCTTTCATTTTCTCAGTGTCTTTCACCTCCCCTCCAGTGCCACCACTCTACCAAAAGTAGAGTTCAGTAGAATGCGTTTTTAAATTTTAGTTGGATTAGCTTGTTTTTATTCTGTTTTTCTGGATGTATTTTTATTGTAGAATTATGATTTTAAGAAACTTGTTGGAATTCTTTTTATATAGCATGTGTGTAACATAACAGACTGGAGTGTATAATGTACTGTACGTTGATTGTTTCAGGCGTTGACCACATCCGCTCATTCAGTTGTACACCATGGAATACCTCTGCAGGCAGGAGCTGCTCAGTTTGGTTGTGGTGATGCTTTTCAGCAGACGCTGATTATCTGCCCCCCAACTGTTCAAGGTATTTCATTTAAGTCATTTAAATTATGCTTTGAATTTAGGCTTGCATTATTTTTAAGCAAGTTTAGTCAGCTGTTCATTAAATTTGTTGGACAGTATTTTTTGTATTTAGTGCTGCATTTGAGTTTAACTTAAACTGTCCAGTAGCCTTGAGACCACTGGCATTCATTTCTTGACTAAAGTTCCATTGCAGTCATCATTAACAAAATGGGATTATATGAAAATTGCATTTCCTATAGAATCTTACATAATAAAAATACCTTAATAGTAAGTAAGTAATGAGCTTGGAAAGCTATAGGTTGCCCTATACTGGGTAGCACCTGCTTTTTAAATGATCAGGTAAGTATATATTTTTTGTCCATAATTACTAAACATTAGAGTAAGAGTTGAGTTTTTAATAATTTTGGTTAAAAGAGTTCTGCCCTAAAATGTCATAGTCTTATTGTTTACCTATAGTTTAGGTAAAAATGCTTGTATTATGGATTGATTTTGATTAAATTAGATGATGTTCCTCCTTTAGATAAATATAGCCAATTAAATCCTCAAGAGAGATGGGTGGCAGAATACTGTTCAAGAGCCACATGTTTTCATACTGGCAAATCCTTTAGTGGCTTTTAGAGCATGATAGCAAAAAACAGGCCAGTAGCCACAAACCTAGCAACTGGAATAACCTATTTCTTAGGTCCTTTCTTAGGATTTTGTCCTGCTAAGATTTTGTATCTAGTTATTTTACTATTTTAATTTAATTTATTTTTAATTTTTTTCTCATGGCCTGGATGATATAATTCAGACATCTAGTTCTGTATTAAATCAAGAGGTCAATTACAAAGGGGCCCCTAAATCACCGTGAACAGCTTAGTGATGATGCTACATGAAAGCAGTTGGTGCTCAGTCACAACACCTGCAATCTAGTTCTCTTTCTGCTGTTTTCTGTGTGAGTCTGTGCTGGTCTATTTACCAGCTATTTCAGCTTTAGTAAAAGAAAGCAAACTGGATACATAATATCCTGGTCATTTCTAGCTCTAATATTTCTGGAGTCTGAGGTTATTTTGTTTACTTTTAGGGACAGGGTCTTGCTCCGTTGCTCAGCCTAGAATGCAATGGTACAATCATAGTTTACTGTAACCTCAAACTTTTGGACTCAAATAATCATCTTCCCTTATCTTCCCAAGTTGCTAGGCCTACCGGTGCCTGTCACCAGACTGGGCTAATACACACACACACACACATACATGTGTGTATATACCACATGTATATGTGTGTGTGTGTGTATATATATATCTATCTATAATATAAATAGATATATGTAAATAATTTTTTTCTCAAAAGAGATGAGATTTTGCTATGTTGCTCAGGCTGGCCTTGAACCCCTGGTCTCAAGCAGTCTTCTATGTCTTGGCTTTTCAAAGTGTTAGGATTACAGGCGTGAGCCACTGTGACCAACCTGATTTTTTTTATTTATGGATATTTGAGCAACTTAAAAAAAATTTTTATCTTACTATCTCCCATACTACTTAATAAAGCACCAAGAATGTTTATTGACTTGATTGGCTGGTAATATGAGATAGGAAAATCAGGCTGGGCGTGGTAATCCTAGCACGTGCCTGTAATCCTAGCACTCTGGGAGGCTGAGGTGGGTGGAATGCCTGAACTCAGGGGTTTGAGACCAGTGTGAGCAAGAGGGAGGACCCCCCCGCTCCAAAAAAAAAATAGCAGGTGTTTTGGAGGGTGCCTGTAGTCCCAGCTGTTTGGGAAGCTAAGGCAACAGGATTGCTCGAGCCCAGGAGTTTAAGGTTGCTGTGAGCTGAGATGTCACTGAGGGCAATAAAGTGAGACTCTGTCTTAAAAAAAAAAGAGAGAGAGAGAGAGAGATGTGAAAACAGATTAGATTTTTAGCTACTGTTGTTCTACCAGGGTAGCTTTACTTTTATCACTTTTATATTTTGGGTTTTCATATAAGATCTCATTGGGAGAAGGATTTGTATCACTGTAAAAAGAAAAAAAGACAAATAGTTGCTTGTAAAGATGATATTGTGATTCAGTGGTGGTCTGTGAGTATCTGAAATGGTGACCCACGGCTGGTCTTTGGTAATAAAAATGCTTGCATTTATATTGTAAGCACTCTTAAAAGATGCTATTGTGTTTTTTTGGTTTTGGTTTTTCCCCAACTGTTTGTTGTAAGAATTTCAAAACACAGGGGAAAGTTGAAGGACTCCTATGTTCTACCCTAGATTCAGTGAGTGTTAATATTCTAGCATATTTGTATTATCTGTAGTACATGTACCTATACCCTTTGAAAATAAGTGGTAGATTTTATGACATTTTACTTCTAAATACTTCAGCATACAAGGTAAATTTTTAAATCAGTTATCGCTTCAGTGGTATCTTGACAAATACCACTTAACAAATGCACTTTCAGCTAAGTTTCTAATCTATATTAACATACAGGTTCTTTGGTTCTAGTAATTTCTGTCATGTCCCAAAGTCAATTTGAAGGTCACCACCTACACTGAGCTATATTTCATGAAGGTTTGAAATAGCAGTTTTCCCCCAGAGTCTACCTTCTGTTTATAGCAAAAACTTAAGGAACTTGATGAGACACATTTCTAAACAAGGTTAACATCATTCTTACAACATTTCAGTGAAGTTAGACGAATCTTTTATCTCTATATGGTTTATAATTGATAAAAAGCTAGTAATCTTTCTGTACATATGATAGCAAATTATTGAGTGGTTAATAATAAGGATAACTGAATAAAAAGGATTCAACTCTTATTAAGCCATTAAACATCAAGAATAATGCTCTTGAATTAGAATTAATAGTGAGAGGAAGCAAAATCTGTGTTAGCTTAGTAGCAGATACAGTAGCAGTAGGAGAGGCAAGTTCTATAAAGATGTTGTTTCTTTTTTTTTCATCCTGGTATAAGTGTTTCCCTTAGAAGTGAAAGCTTTCCCTCTAATCAGTCATAACATCCCTATAGAAAATCTCAATATTGGGTTTCGTAATGCTTCCTCCTCATAATGTACCAATCCATTTCCAAGAAATATTTAAAAATAATTATTGGGCACCTATAGGATAGTAATTGTAGTACCATTGTGGTTTGTACTTAAAAATAAATTTTTGTCTGTCCCTTTCACCTGAGATTTTTATTTCATACACGGCGCCTGTAGCTCAGTGGTTAGAGCGCTGGCCACATGCACCAAGGCTGGTGGGTTCAAACCCGCCCCAGGCCTGCTAAACAACAAAGACAACAACAACAACAAAATAGCCAGGTGTTGTGGTAGGCACCTGTTGTCCCAGCTACTTGAGAGGCTGAGGCAAGAGAATCACTAAGCCCAAGAGTTTGAGGTTGCTGTGAGCTGTGACACCATGGCACTCTACCAAGGTCAACAAAATGAAACTTTGTCTCAATTTAAAAAAAAAAAAAAAAGCATTTTATTTCCCTTTGGAGCTATAGTATTTTAGTCATGCATTTTGTATGTTTTGGATATTATAGGTTTAATGTACAAGTATAAGCATATAGATACTACATCTGTAAGAGTAGGCTTATTTTATTTATTTATTTTTTTTGAGACGGAGCCTCAAGCTATCTCCCTGGGTAGAGTGCCATGGCATCACAGCTCACAGCAACCTCCCACTCCTGGGCTCAAGCAAGTCTCCTGCCTTAGCCTCCCAAGTAGCTGGGACTATAGGCGCCCGCCACAACGCCTGTCCATTTTTTTGGTTGCAGCCATCATTGTTGTTTGGCGGGCCTGGGCTGGGGATTCGAACCCACCACCTTAGGTGTATATGGCTGGCACCTTAGCCGATTGAGCCACAGGCGCCGAGCCAGAGTAGGCTTATTTTAAAAGAAATTGTTATTTAGTACATAAGACTTAAATGAGCTTTTATTTAACAAATTAGAATGTTAGTTTTATATATTAAGCAAAACTTTAAAATTATTTAGCAACCTGGAAGATTAATTATTCATCCCCTCTGGATGACAGCTACTATTTTAGAGTCAAATACATGCCAGCAAAATTCTCCTCTGTTATAGTGAAACAATCTTTATGAGTTTTTGTACCTAGTTCTCCAAGTATTAAAGCAAATACAAACAAAGGTAAATTTACAGCTAACCTAATAACTGTATAATAAATTGAGATCTTAACCCACTGTTGTATTTAATCAAAAATTAGCTCTCATGTGGAGAGATTGATATATATGAGAATTCTCATCTTAAGGCATTGCTTATGGGAGAGAATTTAAGGGCAATGAGATTTTTGTTCAGATTTGAGAATTCGCTCTGTCTTTTCATCCTTGTCAAAGTGAATTCTGCTTTTTTTCTTGAAGAGATTGTCTATTGCTGCCATATATCTACACTGCCTGGGTGTGCTTATATTCCATTTCTTGGAGAATTTGCTGATCAAGACATGCTTTTTGGAAGGGGTAAGAAGATCAGTTAAAAAAAAACAAACCTGTAGATTTGTGTTAAACTTAATTTGTATCTAGCTCTTTAGGCAGAGCACAGAGAGTAGTAGAACACCCTGGCAGTAAGATAAAAGTCTCTATGAAGAAAATAAACAGAACAAAATTAACATTCTCTTAAGGAATAATACTTATATGTGTACAATAAAAATTTTAAGGTTTTTCAGTAGGAAAAGAAAACAATTATATTTTTCTCTTATCTCTGAACAGAAAAAAACATCATCACTTTTATATCCAAACCAATTGTATTTAAATAACCTTCACTTTCCAGCTGCTGCAACAGACTGGAATTATTAAGTAGTGAATTGATTTTAGTTCATATACTTTCTGATCTTGAGGGATGTCCCTAAAATCTTGTTAATCAACACTCTAACTTGGAATATGGTACTACTTTGCTATCTTCAAAGTTCAGTTTTGTAAGACTTAATTTTTAAAAGGTACTTTGCCATGTATGAAACAGAGTTATTAACATCAACAGGATTAACATTGCTGGTAATCCTGGTTTCTAATTTGCCCAGTAGGTAAGCAGAATGGTAACATGCTTGTTCTGGAGTTCCATTCAGCTCTCTGCTAGTAAAACTAGTCAAGTCATCCACATTAGGCAAAGTATAGTTAAATCATCAAATTAGGCTGAATAGGTTATTTTTTGCTTTCCCTTTGGCGGTTGAAATGAATGTACCATCCCTGAATTTCATTCATTGTGTAAACCGTCATGTCCACTGCATTATGGAGTTGTGATGCGTTTCCCTTTTAAACAAGAGCATTAAATCCTATCACAGTTTTAAAGAAAAAAAGTATTAATCATAGCTAAAAATTCTATGAAAAGAACATGCTAGGATATCTCAATATCAAGCCAGGTTCACCTTTCCTTGTTGTCATAGTTACAAAGCTATTGAAAAGGCAAGTAAAGCTTCAATAGCAAACCTTTAAAGGAAATGAGAAATTTCAAGAAAAATAAATGGCTCAACTTTATAGTATGCATTTTAATACAAAGAATAACTTCATAAGATTTTTTTAAATGCTGTGTACCACAAGGTTGATAGGAAGCACCTCACTTTCCTAATAGTATGTGTTGTTAGTCTTGTGAAAATTTTGCGTATTAGAATTTATAATCCTTATCGGATTTTAAGCAATTCTTTATATTTAAAATAAAGGTATAAGTTAAATCAGAGGAAGTTTTTTTTTTTCCCTATCATTTGATAACTGTTCTGTTTCACAGGTATTCCTGCAACACATGGTAAACCCACTAGTTATTCAATAAGGGTAGATAATACAGTTCCCCTCGTAACTCAGGCTCCAGCTGTGCAGCCATTACAGATCCGACCAGGAGTTCTTTCTCAGGTTGGTGGTAATTCTTTCTTTTGGATATGTGCTCTCCATATATTAGCCTATGCTATTGGGAAATAACAAAAATGACCTGGATAGGGTTTCAGTTCTTTTCATAGGTTATTGACTTTAACTTTTGTAATTGTTAGTTTTTATTTTGATATAATAATTTGAATTTAAGATACAGTAAAGTTAAGTTACTTATAACTTAATTTTTGTTTTCTTTTGCTTTGCTCTGATGGAATAGACATGGTCTGGTAGAACACAGCAGATGCTGGTACCTGCTTGGCAACAAGTAACACCCATGGCTCCTGCTACTTCTACACTAACTTCCGAGGGTGTGGCTTGCTCACAAAGGCTTGGAGATTGGGGGTAAGTTAAAATTAAAAGTGCTTCTGGGTGGTGCATGTGGCTCAGTGAGTAGGGTGCCGACCCCATATACCAGGGTGGTGGATTTAAACCTGGCCCCAGCCAAACCGCAACAAAAAAATAGCTGGGCATTGTGGCAAGCACCTGTAGTCCCAGCTACTCAGGAGGCTGAGGCAAGAGAATCACCTAAGCCCAGGAGTTGGAGGTTGCTGTGAGCTGTGTGATGCTGCCATGGCACTCTACCGAGGGTGAGAAAGTGAGACTCTGTCTCTAAAAAAACAAATAAAAAAAAATAAAAGTGCTTTTTTGTGAATGGATCTTAATAAAGAAGGGATTCAATTTTTCTGAACTTTCTCCCTAGGAAAATGATGTCACGCAGCAATCATTATAACTCAGTGATGCCTCAACCTCTTCTAACCAATCAGATAACTTTATCGGCCCCTCAGCCTATTAGTGTGGGCATTGCACATGTTGTCTGGCCTCAACCTGCTACTACCAAGAAAAATAAACTCTGCCAGAACAGGTTGGTATTGGCACTCTTAATTTTCCTCTGCATTTTGAGAATTAATCTTTAAAATGAATTTTGCATGAACACTTAAGGGTCACTCTGTTGTATTCAAAATGGCCTCTTTGGTAGCTTTGTTACAAACCACTAAGCCAGCTCCCTTCTCAATTTCTCAGAGGTATTTTGGTAAAACTAATGGAATGGGAGCCAGGAAGAGAGGAAATAAATGCTTTCAGTTGGTAAGATTGTCTTTATTGCCCCTTTGACTTATCTATCTATAATGTAGCAATTGTAGACATTCAGATATCACATTTACAGAAAAAAATGACCTTTTAAATATATGTAAATGCAATCTACACTACATGTAGAGGTACTTTAAATTTCACAAAAGCTCATACTTTATATGTTTGTTATAGTTATATGTAAACAAGCAAAGGCTTGCATTATTCAACTTAACAATATAGCTTAGAAAAATGTCATCTACATATTTTGATTATAGAAATTATAAATTATTCCTTTGGTTGCAGGAGTAATTCATTGCAGAATACCAATATCCCACATTCAGCATTTATTTCTCCAAAAGTAATAAATGAGAAAGATGTCGAGGAAGTAAGTTGTATAGAAACACAGGACAATCGTAACTCAGAAGGAGAGGGAAGAAATTGCTGTGAAACATCTATCAGACAGGACTCTGATTCATCAGTTTCAGACAAACAGCGGCAAACCATTATCATTGCTGACTCCCCAAGTCCTGCAGTAAGTGTGATCACTATTAGCAGCGACACTGATGAGGAAGAAACTTCACAGCGACATTCACTGAGAGAGTAAGTGCCCAAGGCAGTCATTTGTAAAGGATAATGACTGCGCCCTCTGGTGTACAAAAAAAATAACTTTCTGAGAATTTTTTTCCTTCTCAATGTCCTTTGGAGTATGAAGTACTAAGCTGAAACTAGTACATCAACAACTATAGAACTAAATGAGAGAAAAACACAATTAAATTTAATAAGGAGAGGAGGGGAAGGGATCAGTAAGTTCACACCTAATGGGTACAATATAGGGGTATATGGCACACTTCCTGGGTGAAGGACTCAGCTGTAACTTGGACTTTATCTTACTAATGCAAACAACTAACCTAATCATATGTACCCTTATATTAATCTGGGGATAAAAACCTTCAAGTTAGAGAATCAGGCGCAGCACCTGTGGCTCAATGAGTAGGGCTCTGGCCCCATATACTGAGGGTGGTGAGTTCAAAAGCCAGTCCCGGCCAAACTGCAACAAAAAATAGCCAGGTGTGGGTGGCATCTGTGGCTCAGAGGAGTGGGGCGCTGGCCCTGTATGCTGGAGGTGGCTGGTTCAAACCCAGCCCCAGCCAAAAACTGCAGAGAAAAAAAAAATATAGCTGGGCGTTGTGGTGGGCGCCTGTAGTCCAAGCTACTCGGGAGGCCAAGGCAAGAGAATTGCCTAAGCCCAAGAGTTGGAGGTTCCTATGAGCTGTGATGCCATGGCACTTCTACCGAGGGTGACTCAGTGAGACTCTGTCTCTTAAAAAAAAAAAAAGTTAGAGAATCAGATTCTAAACAGAGGGAACGTTCTAAATAGTATTTACCATGGTTATTACAGCATTATTCCCTGTATGCTTTACTTGCTTTTTGTCTAATAGGTCATTCTTAACTGTTTTCATATCCTTAATTAAAGAATGTAAATTTGGGGTACTTGGCAAGTATCTTCTCATTTTGACCCATGTTTTTCTCTTTTCTCCTCCACCAGATGTAAAGGTAGTCTAGATTGTGAAGCTTGCCAGAGCACTTTGAACATTGATCGGATGTGTTCACTAAGTAGTCCTGATAGTACTCTGAGCACCAGCTCCTCAGAGCAGTCCAGCCCATCCCCTTGCAAGAGACCGAATAGGTAAAGGAATTTTGATAGTAGAAATACTAAGTCTACAAAAAAGCCTATGATTTCTTCCTGTGTTGTTTCATAAGTACCTGGAATTTATGGTAGTGACTTCTTTTTTGAACACAGTTTTTAAACTAGATTACTTTTTATAATCTCAGAGTTTTAGTAGTCATTTTCTTTATTGTTCTAGAAATGCTTGAAATGAAAAATTAAAGTTTTAATAAATGAATTTTAAAGAATCATCTATTTTTAAAAGGCTTTTGAATGAAAATACCCAAGGTGGGTGGATCGCTCGAGTTTAGGAGTTTTGAGACAAGCCTCAGCAAGAGCAAGATAACTTCCCCTCCCACCTCTACTAAAAATAGAAAAAATTAGCTGGGCATCTTCATCATGGCAGGTGCCTGTAGTCCCAGCTACTTGGGTGGCTGAGGCAAGAGGATTACCTGAGCCCAAGGGTTTGAGGTTGCTGTGAGCTATAATCATGCCATGGCACTCAACCCAGGGCAACAGAGTGAGACTCTGTCTCAAAAAAAGGAAAAAAAGAAAACATGTTTAATTTCAGCTCCACAGATTACTATTGTAACTTCATTTTTGAATAAAAACATATACTTAAAGTAAAAAAGGAATACTTTGCATAGTGAAGTAATTATTGTCACACTGTCTATAGCATATCCACTATGATTTTTTTTTTTTTTTATTGGAAATAGAGTCTTACTTTGTCACCCTCGGTAGAATGCCATGGTGTCATAGCTCATAGAAACCTCCAACTCTTGGACTCAAGCTATTATCTTGCCTCAGTCTCCTAAGTAGCTAGGACTATAGGCGCCACAATGCTGGGCTATTTTTAGAGACAGAGTATCACTCTGACTCAGGTTGGGTTCAAACCTGTGGTGAGCTCAGGCAATCCATCTGTCTCACACCTCCCAGAGTGCTAGGATTATAGGTGTACGCCATGGTGCCCGGCCTTCCACTATGATTTTTATCTCTCATTGGTGACTGATTTGCATGATTTTATCCATATTTCTTTGCCCTAGCCTTCTTTTTGGCCAGGGACTTGTATTGCTACTAAAGTAGTAAGCTTCTCCTTACCAGCCTGGTGTAAGGGAGATAACACATTAAGAGATAAGCCATCAGCCAGGTATAGTGGCTTGTGCCTGAAATTACAGCACTTTGGGAGGCTGAGTTGGGAGGATCCCGTGAGACTAGGAGTTCAAGACCAGCCTAGGCAAAATAGAGAGGCCTGTCTCTACAAAAAATACCTTAAAAATTAACTGGGTATGGTGGCATGTACCTGTAGTCCCAGCTACTCCAGAAGCTGAAGTTGGAGGATCACTTGAACCCAGGAGTTTGAGACTACAATGGGCTATAATCACTACACTGCATTTCTGCTTGGATGATAGAGCAAGACCTCCTTGCCTTTAACAAAAATAAAAAGGGGCTTAGTGCCTGTAGCTTAGTGGTTAGGGCGCTGGCCACATGCACTGGGGCTGCCGAGTTCAAACCTGGCCTAGGCCTGCTAAACAACCATGAGAACAACAACAACAAAAATAGCCAGACGTTGTGGCAGGTGCCTGTCCCAAATATTTGGGAGGTTGAGGGAAGAGAATCGCTTAAGCCCAAGACTTTGAGGTTGCTATGAACTATGATGCCATGGCACTCTACTGAGGGTGACATAGACTGTGACTCAAAAAAAAGAAAAGAAAAAGAGAGAAGCTACAAGAATTGTCACTAAATACCTTTGATTTTAGCTTTTAGGAATTCTTTTTTAGTGGTACCAAAATTAAAAAAAAATTAAGTCTTAGTTTTATACATTTTTTCCATTTTTTTCTAGGAAATATGTTTTTTTTGGGGGGGTGGGGGAGTCGAGACAGAGTTCTACCCTATGTCCAGAGCAGAGTGCAAAGGTCTCGTAGCTCACTGCAACCTCAGACTCGGTCTGTGGGCATCCTGCTGCTGCTGGGATTACAGGCGCTCACTGCAGTGCCCAGCTGGGTTTTTCAATTTTTTTCAAGAGTCTGGGGTTTCACTCTTCTCAGACAAGCCTCGAATTCCTGAGCTCAAGCAATCCTCCCACCTTAGCCTCTCAAATCACATGCCTGCTGTGATTATAGGCATGAGCCACTGCACCTGGCAGGCAATATGGTATTGAATATTTTTTTCCAAAGTCTGGAAGATATAAAGAACTTTAAATATATCTTCTTATTAAAAGTTGCTTATAATATAGTTTGGAAGTTGATACATACATACATTACATAAATACATACTCATAAAATATAGGTGTAAATATATATAAAAGATATATTAATAAAATACATATAAAGAGAGGTGCTTCAAATTATTAAATGTGAAACGAGTTATTAAAAGAGATAGTAAATGCTGTGGAAATCCCAAGGAGAGAGAGACTGTCAAGTGCAAAGAACGTGAGGACGAGATGAGAAATACAGGGCTCTGCCTAGGCCTTCAGAGGAGTGGGGCAGACCGCTCAGATAACTGGTTAGTTAAAAGGACCCAGATTATCGTGAAAGGCACGTATCTTAACATTAGAATTTAATCTGAAATATCCAAATTGCATACTTGTATCGCTCTCCTCTCTTTTCTCACTTTGTTGCCCAAGTTGGGCTCATTGCAGCTTTAAGCTCCCAGGTTCCAGCAATCCTCTCGCCTCAGCCTCCCAAAGTCTTGGGATTACAGGTGTGAGCCACTAGTCTGGCCTTGTTTGTAGCATTTCATTTAAATTATCCAGAACAGTATTTCTTTGTCATAGCTTAATGAAATTATCTTGAATTTATAAACTGAAATGGAATTTTATGAACTGATACTAAAGATCAAATGGGAAGGAAAAGGAGAAAAAAAAATTAAATGCTACCAGACAATCCTATACTGGGACAGAGTTAGGGTTAAGCAGTCTGAATAGAGAATTAATTTGAAGGTCTAGAAATTTTATGAAAAAATGCTATTGGAAAAGGGTAGAATTATATATAAATAAGGAAAATTCTCATCAGTTTGCTAGAGGCTGGGTATTACTTACTATTAGATTTAATGTGGGAAAAAATATTCATAAGTGCCTTCTTGTAGTATGTCAGATGAAGAGCAAGAAAGTGGTTGTGACACTGTGGATGGCTCACCAACATCAGACTCTTCAGGGCATGACAGCCCATTTGCAGAGAGCACTTTTGTGGAGGGTACTCATCAAAACACAGAACTCGTAACCTCTGCTGACACAGGAACCAAGCCAGCTGTTTGTACTGTCGTGGTGCCACCAGTGGGACTAGAAAGTGGATTAAATGCCGATGAGCATATGGCAAACACAGGTAAAGTGAGTCTTCCTATTTCCCTGGTTGTCCTTTAAGAGATCTTAGTCTAGGAATATTAGAGAACAGGATTGCCAGAAGTCATCTTGGAATTTGCAACCTGACACTGCCACATCTATTACATAGTAGAAATCCCTTCTAATATCATCCAGTGCTTGGAAACTAGGAGCTTTCTTTTCTTTTTAATTTTAAGGTTCTCAAATCACTACTTTGTAAAGAAGCTAAAGATTTTTCTAATTTTTTTCTAATAAAGAGGTGGAAAAGGTATCAGTTCTCTAATATTTTGTTCATTGTCAGATTCTATATGCCAGCCGTTAATAAAGGGACGATCTGCCCCTGGAAAATTAAACCAGCCTTCTGCAGTGGGTAATCGTCAGCAGAAACTGACATCAGCATTCCAGCAACAGCATTTGAACTTCAGCCAGGTATGTTTATTTATGAATTCATAAGAGTCTCTGAGATTCAGATTTAGCAGTTGTTTTTCACTTATGGAGAAAAAGATTCCAAAACTGTATGCAGTCTTAATAAAGTTTCCCCCTTCTCACTATTCCAAGTGACTAAAGAGTAACTGGCTAATAATAGGATAATTAAGCAAGTGATCCATAGAACTCATATTCTTCTTCAGAAAGATTGAGTTCTTAGATTCTCTTAGCTAATATTTTAGTGTTGTCTCAACCCTTTAAATCAGAACATACACTAATGGATTGATGGCTGCCTTTCTGACGTGTTAAAAGTAGTGCTCACCTAACCATATTGAATACTTTCCATCATTTCAGCACTATACTTGGCAGTTGTGTTTCAGTTGGAAAGAAAAGATCACAGGTATTAGAATCAGATCTGGGTTCAATTATATTACCTAAATATGTTATCTTATTTAGGTCTCTTTAACAACTCAGATCTAGACCTTAGTTGATGGGAATAATAATCATATCATGGAGTTGTTTTGGAGGTAAATAACGTCATATGTGTGAAGTGGTAGCTTTACATATAAGTGCTCCACACGCACATGGCAGCTGTGAGGAGTGGTGGGGTAGTAATAGGCTGTATTAGCAGTGATGATGACAGTGCCTATCTCATAATAATTATGTGGGCTTGGCACCTGTAGTTCAGTGGTTAGAGCGCTGGCCAGACGCACCAGGGTGGGTGGGTTCAAACCCAGCCAAGGTCTGCTAAATAATGACAGCAATAATAAAAAAAATAGCTGGGTGTTGTGGCAGGTGCCTGTAGTCCCAGCTACTGAGAAGCTGAAGCAAGAGAATCGCTTAAGCCCAAGAGTTTGAGGTTGCTG
>NW_003852396.1:60264944-60308713 GCF_000181295.1 Otolemur garnettii
GAGTTGGAGGTTGCTGTGAGCGTGATGCCATGGCACTCTACCCAGGGGGATAGCTTGAGGCTCCGTCTCAAAAAAGAAAAAAAAAAAAAAAAAAGACCAAGTGTTTGAGGTTGCTGTGAGTCCCTGTGACACCACGGGACTCTGCCGAGGGTGACATAGTGAGACTCCGTCTTAAAAAAATAATAATGTAGGAATTATTATGTAGGAATACATATTATAATGTTAATACTGGTATGTTAAAACCAGTATTTTTCTCTCTTCTACTTAGTTCTGAGAGATGTACTATGAGTCATGGAGCATATATTGTAATTTCTCTTTTCTCCCTTTCATCTTATAAATTACATCATTCAGTTGCTTTTTTCTTTGTGGGTAGGTTCAACACTTTGGATCTGGGCATCAAGAGTGGAATGGAAACTTCGGACATCGAAGACAGCAAGCTTATATCCCTACTAGTGTTCCCAGTAATCCATTCACTCTTTCTCACGGAAGTCCCAACCACACAGCGGTGCGTGCCCATCTGGCTGGAAACACACACCTTGGAGGACAGCCCACTCTACTTCCATACCCATCATCAGCTACCCTGAGTAGTGCTGCGCCAGTGGCCCACCTCTTAGCCTCTCCATGTACCTCAAGACCTGTGTTACAGCATCCGACTTATAATATCTCCCATCCCAGTGGCATAGTTCACCAAGTCCCAGTGGGCATAAATCCCCGTCTGTTACCATCCCCAACCATTCATCAGACTCAGTACAAACCAATCTTCCCACCACATTCTTACATTGCAGCCTCACCTGCATATACTGGATTTCCACTGAGTCCAACAAAACTCAGCCAGTATCCATATATGTGAAAACTCAAAAACAGTATATTGAGGAAGCTCAATGATACAAATATTTGATTAAAAATAAAACATGGTATTTAATAAATATTAGCCATGGCACAAGAAAATTATTTTTGAATCATGTAGACTTGGGTGCAATTTAAACAACTTTGAGCTTTAAAAAACTCACTTTTGATGTGTTTTGCACATTTGGTATAACTTGTCTTTGGTCATGTTATCTTCTTATGTAGTAACTCTATAGACAGGTGACTTATGGGAGCAGAAGTCCAGTTTTGCTCCTGCTATTTTTTATAAATTGCCTTCTAACTAGTGCAAGACACGTCCACATTTGGGAAGCCATTCTGTGTACAGACTTAGAGCAACAGATGCGCATATGTCAAAATTACAGCATACAAGTGAATTGTATTATCTGTGTCTTAGTGTATAAATGTTGGGTCACTTCCCTAAGAAATTGAGCTATTGTTCTTTACATTTGCATGTGTCTTTTGCATGGGCAAAATGTTGCCTAGACTTTGCTCTTAAATGTTGTTCTAATAATCTCAGCTGCATTGTAAACCGTTTCCACACATAGTGCCTTAAATATTTGAGGTTGTTAATGTTATTACTTATATATAAATGTTGAGGACTGCAGCACTTAAAGTTCAAATTCAGACCTACTCTTTAGTTTTCTTTTGATAGAGTAATGTTCATTTTTGGTTTTGTGTGGTATGATTTCAGGTAGTAGCTGTTTTTTCCTTACTAAGAGGGCAGCATGTTTGCTATAGCTGAATTCTGCTGTCTGATTTTTCAAAATGATCTAGCTTCATGAAAAGCAAGCAGTCGGTAGTGCTTAAGAAAAATTGATTCAGTATCTAATGGATAGTTAATAACTGTCACAGCACAGCATTTTATATACTATTAAGTGAAACTGCAATACAATCTTAAGTTTATTTTGAGAGTGTTTGCTGTATAATCGGACTTAAGATGTTTAGAGGTGCAGTAGGCATGACTTTGAATAGATAATGAAAGAAAATGCAAAATGCTCACTGATTCATGATGTGGTTTTATCTTAGCTTGGGCAAACCATGCAGTATTTAATAAATAGTAGCAGAATACTTACTATTGAAGCTTGAAAAGATGTGAGTTCTTTGTGTGCAATTTTTCATTTATGCATGTGAGAGGGTTTTTTTTTTTAAAGAATTTTTACATTGCAGTACTTGTTTTGCTTGTTGGTGATGTTTGCTTATTTAATACATTCCGTCAGGGACAGAAATTACATGCTCTTTTTTTTTCTAGAAAGTGTGTCTTGGGTTTTTTTCCTCCCCTCCTTCCTTTTTTTGTGGGGGTGGTGGTGGTGGTGATGGTGGTGGTTATGTTTAAATGAAGTTGCTTTTACAGCACCAAAGACTTAATCATCCATTTCCTATACTTTTTGCATAGACCTCAAGTATATTGTAGTGTAGAGGTGGAATTTAAGGAAAGGTATTAACTGAGGCTGTGTTTAGCTTACAGGCAAGTAATAAATTGTATCATTTATCTTGAATGTATCATAGATAAGCTGCTATATAACGATTGCCACTTCAGATAGCTGTGAAATTAGGTGATTAACTAGTTGTTATTTAGCCTTCTAATTTCTGTATAAGTCTAATTACATGAAATAGAAGTTGGGATTTTGATTTTTTACTTTGCTTTTCTGTTTGGAGTGTCATTGTAACTACTGTATTGTAAATGATGGAAAATAATTGCATATGTTATTTTGGGGTGTGTTATTTGCATCAGTATTTTATCTCTATTACTGTTTGTGCTCATCACTGCATATAAGGAATCTTGGATGTATCAATGTAACTTAATTTTTTATTTTCATACTGGCATTGTAGACACTTGAGAAAGCTGTATCTTGCAGGCTTGACTTAACTTTTTTTCCTTAAAAATCTGGAATATAATCTTACAGCATTTACTGGAATAAACAGAACAAAGTGTTTGAGTGTAAAGCTCTGTAGATGTTTTGGATTTACAGCATTTCTTTGATAAATGAATTGTATACCACTAATACAGCTCTAGTACAGCGCTGACAATAAGCTAATGATGGATAAGCTTTTCTTTACTCCATTGACACAAGCAGTGTTTTATTTAATAATCATCAGTGAAATAAATGTGCCTGAAATTGATTTTAAAAATTACAGTATTAGATCATAAAATAAAAACCAGCAGTACATTTTTAGTCACACTGAAAATGAAGGACTTAATTTTCCCCACAAGTTTCAGTGTTTTTAGTACTCAATTCTATGCATTTTATATAAATAGAAATATATATATATAAAATAATGCATATAAAAGGAGTAGCCTAAGATTAATTTAAAAGATTATTTACAGATGACAAATTTATGGAGTCACTATTTAAGTAAATTTGCTGCCCTTCATGGCCTTCTAATTTTATTTATACAGTCCAGCAGATTACTGGTATCTGCTCACTTCTTGGAAAAGAATCAATGCTGGCAGTGGATGTTTCCGAAACACCAAGTGCAGAGGATTGATTGTATCATGACAGGTACAAAAGTGGCACAGTTATGTTTTATGTTCAGGGCCATATTTACTACCTTGAAGTGTCATATTTTCTGTCTTTAAATTCTAAGACTTAAAAGTAGTCTGTTAAATTGATAGTAAATGGTAGAATTCAACATTTTCATAATACAGTAGTAGTATTTAATAAAGGCTTATTCAAGTTAAGTACATTGCTCTTAATTGCAATCATGGGCTTTTTAATGCATTGAAAAACAAAAAGATTCAAAAATATGCTAAATTCTACATTTAGCATAGTAATGAAAGAATCTGGATTTATACCCTAAAATGTTTTTAAAAACCATTCTTGTCAATTTTCTTTGGTTTTAATGCTTTCTTAAATAAAACACTGCATGATTTCCAAGTTGCATATACTATTGTAATTTACAAATTATTTTTTATCAAATATTCTGATATTTAGTGTTTTTTTTTCCTTCAGGGTGTTTAAATAGGTTACTGTATTAGCAACATGTTTTCAGTTTTTAAATCTCTACTGCTAATTTTAAACTTGGTTTGTGTTAAGTAAAAGTTAAATCATACACTGCAAGGTGTAGGAAGATTTGTTTTAATGAACTCAATGATACAGATTTGATTACTAAGTTTGAATTGTTAACTGTTTAACAACTTTAGACTTGTGGCTTCCTTTCTTTGGTTTGTTTGTTTTTGCTTTTACTTCTATGCTACACTAGTTTGCCATGTAGCAATTGCACTGTGCAATATTACAATAAGGACTGGGAAAATTTTTATGGATGTAACGTCTATTACGGTTTGCGATAGTATTTCTCTCTAGTTCTCAGTGATTTAAATGTGACCAAGCCTTCTGTACTTTGTCACAAAAAGCGGGTTTTCCAGGTGACTATTTTGGTGAGTGTCAAAATAAGAATTTATGGTGTATTACTGTCAATTCACTTTGAATTAAAACATATATATTGCCGCAAACACCTTGTTGACTTTTTTTCCCCTTGGGTACTGCTTAACAGTAGGAAAGAGAGGTTATCGATACTGAGTTCCTGACTTCCATCATCTTATTTAACTCTGAACGCAACCTTGCGAGATAGGCATTGTCTTTGTTATATGCGTGAAAACGCGGGAGCAAATATGTAGGGAACTTGTCCAAAGTCACACTGCTAACGAGTTTGAATCTGAGATACGAACCAGGCTATCAAACCATAGCTAACAAACTTTCCACCGGCCCTTTTTAAGCTTAAGCCTGAGGCAGTATGCTTGCAACCACAGGATAAGCAGGGCTCACTTCCCTTTGATATTAATTTTCTCAAATATTTTTGAGGGAAGTGTTTTCATTTAGTATATATGGATGAAGAATGGGGCATTCACATGGATTTTAAGATATAAAACATGAGACTTAAAAAGAATGTGATTGTAGCAGGCCAATTTAAGTTATGTTTTCAAATAACACCACTTCATACTTCATGGATCTAACTTTAGAGGAACATCAGTAGGAAAGTGTTCAGGGGAATGCTCCAATCTCCCTTTTTCCTCTCTTTCTGTAAAGTTTTAATCGAAATATAGCATTCAATTAGCATTCTTCAGCGTCTGGCTTTTTTTGTTAAACATTTTATTTTTCAGATATATCGATGTTGTGTTCAGTTCATTTATCTGATTAGTATATAGTATTCTTTTGCATGTATATACAATTTATTTTGTTGATGGACATTTGAGTAGTTTCCACTCTTTGGCTATTATGAATAGTGCTGCCATCAATGTTTTCCCCATGTCTTTTGGTGACTATATGAATGCATTTCCTTTGGGTATATATGTAGGTGTGGAATTACAAGGTCAGGGAGTAATACATATATTTTACTTTATTAGATACTGCCAAGTAGCATTCCAAAGTAGTCAGATTAATTTTCAGCAGTGTATAAGAGTTCTGCTGGCTTTTATCCTCACTAACACATTTGTGTTTCTTTTGTTTTTGTCATTCTTGTGCAGGTGAGTTCAGAATAATATGAACACTTTTATTTAGGCCAGAGCACTTATCCTACATACAGATGAAATCTAGATTTTGCAATTTACTTGAAAGTAAATTGACCTCTTAAAAATACTAAGAAGTACATAGCTATTCAAGCAAATCTAGGAGTACAAGATATTTTTTTCTAAAAGAAGATAATAGGATGGGGCAGTGCCTGTGGCTCAAAAGGGTAGGGCGCCAGTCCCATATGCTGGAGATAGCGGGTTCAAGCCCAGCCCCAGCCAAAAAATTGCAATAAATAAATAAAAATAAAAGAAAGAACAAAAAAAAGAAGAAGATAATAGAATGAAAGGCTTTGGAGGAACATGTTCAAACTATTTAACCAGTAAGTACCCAGTGCAGTGCCCAGCCTATGGTGTGTATTTCTTGAGTCATTCAAAAATACTTTTGAAGCATCTACTAATGTTCCAAGCAGTGTGTGCTAGGCATGTATCAGTGAGTAAAGTAGATCTTATCTTCTTGTGGGGAGAGAGACTAAAACTTAGGTAGGGTAAACAGTATGGTGACAAAGTGGCTGGAGGGGCATGTCAGGGAGTGCCTCAGTGAAAAGGTGGCTCCACTCTGGAGCGGTACAGGGAGAATGCTAGTCAGCCACGCAGGAAAAGATTATCTTCGGCTGAGGGTACAGTAAGCACAAAAGCTTTAAGCCAGGAATTAGCTTTTAATTTGTGCAAAACAGGGAGGTGGCTGCTATAGCCAGAGTATAGCATGTGAGTGGGTGGCGGGAGATAGAAAATGCAACTATAGGGGACAGGCAAGAGTGTGGATCTAATTCCATGTACTGTAGGAAGCCATAGGAGGATTTTAAGCAGGCAAGAATACCAGTGTTTTGTGAAGAGATTTGTATTATGTTATTTTTTCTCAATCTATGACAGCCTTTTCTAACAGAATGCTAGGAAAGACCAAAAATTTTAATATTTTCTTGAAGTATGTAGCTTAGCGATGTTTTATCGTTTGTGCTTTTTGTGTCCTAATACGTTTTTGCCTGTTGCAAAGTCTTTATCCTATGTTTTCTTCTAGAAGTTTTATAGTTTTAACTTTCATTAGGTCTATGGCTCATTTGGTATTAATTTTTGTCAACCTTTTATTTTAATGGTATTATTTTATCTGATTCAGAAGCTATGCTTACACCTAATTAGAAGTATGGTTATTTAAAGTAGAAAAAGAAGACATTAATGTTTCATATTATTCCATCATAAACATAAGACACAATTACACTATGTTTGAGAAGTTCAGAGAAACATATTTAAAACTCATAAAAGTGTAAGTTTCAGATAGTTAAAATAATGTCCATGTAAATAATTTTAGATACTGATATTTTCTACTTTAATTTATAAGATAAGCATTTTGCATGCTTTATAAACTCCAGAAACATTTGAATATTTGAAAGTGATCAGCTTTATTCTAAGCATTGTTTCCTCAGTGACCATGGAGAATCCAAAGAACTTGCTTTTTTTAATGTACCAGCAGCTTTTTCTTTTTTTTTTTTTTTTGAGGCAGAACCTCAAGCTGTCCCCCTGGGTAGAGTGCCGTGGCATCACAGGTCACAGCAACCTCCAACTCCTGGGCTCAAGCGAGTCTCCTGCCTTAGCCTCCCAAGTAGCTGGGACCACAGGCGCCCACCACAGCACCTGGCTATTTTTTGGTTGCAGCTATTGTTGTTTTGGTGGGCCCGGGCTGGATTCAAACCCACCACCTTAGGTGTATGTGGCTGATGCCTTAGCCACTTGAGCTACAGGCACCCAGCCAGCTTTTTCTTTATAACTAATTTTTTTTTTATTAAAAGAATACAAACAGAACAAAGAGTACAATGGATGCAAATATAGCCTTCACCTAGACTCACCAGTTCATACCTCATTACCTTTATATATTTAAATGTAATTTTTAAATTGAGCCCCTTGTGAGTAATCATACTTTGCCCTGTAATAATTAAGCATGCATCTATAAGAGTGACTTTCTCAGCTAACCATGCAATCTTACATAGCAAAATTAACAATTCTATAATAACATTTTTCTAGTTTTCAGTCCATAGTCAAATTTTCTCAATTGTTTCAAGATTGTCTTAAGCTATCTCCCCCCCACCCCCCAATCCAGGAGCCAATCAAGATTTACACATTACATTTGGTTATGGCATGTCTCTGACTGCTTTAAATCTAGAACATCCCTTCATCTTAGGATATTGTACATTCTGGGTTTGCCTGATTGTTTCTTTATGCTGAGTGGTTCATCTCTCTGTTTTCTGTAAAGTAGTAGCTGGGTCAAATGCCTTGATTAGACTCAGTGTTTGTCCATGTGTAAGGATAATTATAGTTGTGTCCTCATTATAATGGCAGGTTGTCCGTCAACAGTGATGACACTTGGTTGAACTGGTGACTGGCAGATCTCTCCATGGTCACCTGCAGAGTGATGCTTTGACAGAATTGGCAACATTTTACTCAGTGTTTTTGTTTTGTTTTTGAGACAGGGTCACACACTCTAATGCCCAAGCTCTAGTGCCATGGCCTGATCATAGCTCACTGTAATCACAAATTCCTGGGCTCAAGTGATCCTCCTGCCTGGGCCTCCCTAAGTGTTGAGATTATAGGTATGGGCATCATGTCCAGAAGGACTACTTGCTGTTTTTAGCATCCATTAATGATCATTGTCTGGCTCAGTTATTACACTGGGGTTTGCAAAGTGGTGATTTTCAGTTTTATCATTCTTTCTACATTTATGACTTGGTATCATTCTGTAAAAGCAAGCTTTCTGCCTTTCTGCCTTTGTGTGCTTTCTCTCTCTCTGTTATCACTATGGATTCATAGATTTTGCCATACTCAGCAAGTTAAAATTAACAATTATCTTCAAGACTCCTGAATTCTTTTGACATTACCACATTAGTCTCTGATTGTTTCCTTGCTTTCTGGCCCAAAAGATGTCTTATCCAAACCTTTTATCTTTACTGTCTTAGATCTGGAATCAGCCATCTCTCCAAAGAGCCCAGGTTTCAAACGACCCAGTTTAAGTAACTTTTATGAGTCAGATATGAAAGTAATTCCGTTTACTTGTACTACTGTCCGATTACGGTGTCATGGGTGTTACTGACCATGATTAGTTTCTACTCTTGTCTTAGTTTAGCTTTGATTCTGTATCCCAGTTACTCAAGCTCAGAGGGTTGTCACTTGCCCAACAGCTGACACACACTGCTGTGGCTGTCACTGACTTGACTCCCTCTTAGCTTACCACACTGATTGCGGGTGGTAATTCCAAAGGCAGGAAGGATGAGAGGGAGAAGGGTGAGTGACATGCTTGGAGGAAATACAATAAATGCAGCATTTGCTGTTTCTTGAACGTTTAGTGCTGATGCCCATTGAATGTTGAATAAATGGGGGCCATAGGGTCTGAGGGCATTATTTAACAAACCCTAGTAACATTTATACTCACATGACAATTAACTTGTACCAGGTGCTGAGATGAGAGCAGGAACTGTACTACAGCATCAACAAAGTTCCCTTTTCCCTTCTTTCAATTTCATCCTTGTTCTTGTCATTATCTATCTGCTCTCCCTGCCAACTATAAACTCTGATTACAAAGACCGTTTTTACCTTGGAGACTCTTTATCTTTGATACTCGCTATGTGTCTGGCTACAGTAAGCACTAAAACAATTGTTAAATAGATAAACGAAATTGATAAATGTCTGCACATGGAATTGAGGAGACCCGGATATTATTATTAGGTAGTATGATTTTGAACAAGTTTGGGCTTCGCTTGAACTCCAGTAAACTGAGAAAGTTTGAGTTGCAAATCAGAAGCAGTGATGGCTGGGCAGGCAACACATAATAAGTAAGTGAGGCAGACTGGGCTCCATCCAAGGGATTCAGGGAAGAACTAGGGTAGGATAGCAGACCCAACAAGTACCAATATCTGTGTTTTGAGAAAACACAGAAATAAGGATGTCAGTGAGATGTTGGCAGCTAATTCAAAGGATTTTAAAAATTTTTTATTTTAAATATGGTGTAGCCCAAACACAAGTTGTTTGCAGTCCAGAGTTAGTCTGTAGGTAGCCAGTGTGCAAAATGGTTATGCTGCGTTTCCCTTTCACTTCTGACGTTTGGTTCAGTACACTATTGCTATGTTGTATTATGGCCAGCAGGGGGAGGAAGAGTTCTCTTCATTTTTTCTTTCAAATTAGGTCCTATAAAAATTTCATTTATTTATTTATTTATAGACAGACTCTCACTATGTTGCCCTCAGTAGAGTGCTGTAGTGTCACAGCTCACAGCAACCTCCAACTCCCAGGCTTAGGCCTCAGCCTCCCATGTAGCTGGGACTACAGGTGCTCCCCACAATGCCCAGCTATTTTTTTGTTGTTGCAGTTTGGCCGGGGCCGGGTTCGAATCTGCTACCCTTGGTATATGGGGCCAGTGCCCTACCCACTGAGCCACAGGCGCAACCCAATAAAGTATACTTTTTATTATAAATTCCTTATGGCCAATTGGTTCTCATAAAATACTTATCATTGAGTTTTGCCAAAGTCTTGTATGTATAGCCAACCTAGGTTAATCATTTATCCATGATCCAACAAAGTCAGGCAAGGAATAAATGTTTCATTGCTGTCTGATGTAGCAAAGAAGCTGCTCATGGTATTGATCAACAAGTAGAGTTCTGACGCAAATGTTCGTTGTTTTCTTTTACATTTAAGACTAAAGTGAAACAACAAATATGTAAGTTGGAACTTCACTTGTTCATCAATGACATCAGTGAATTCTTTGCTCAATCTGATGATAGTTTTTAAATACTGGAAGATTATTCTTCATCTCATTTTTTTTTTGCCATTCATAGTGTACAGCTATAGATATGATGCACTTTTAAATTTAATCTGCATTCACATTTTCTCCATCATTCTCTTAAGTCTAGATGATCAACAAAATAATAATCAAGTCCTGATTTGTAGTGTTTGCTGATTTCCCTGGTGTAAATGCCAAGGAAGCTACCTACATGCTTCCTCCTTGAACATAGAGTTGGAAAAAGATGCGCACAATTATGTATAGATAAGATAGATATAAATAACTTTAAAGGCACAGATAATAATAAAATGTAATAAAGTACAGTAGAACCTCCATAGCTGACCACCTCCCTACTTTTCCCACCCTTTAAGTTGACCTAAGTTTCATGGACCAGATGTGTACCCTATCAGTATGTTAGGCCTAGGTCCTTATGTTAACCACCTTCTGTATGTTGTTTGTTTGTTACAGTCCCTTGGGTCAACTTACAGAGGTTATACTGTAATTAGAAAGTGGTAAGTTCTGAGTACAAGCAGTCCTCACTTTGGACAGTGGTGTGGAAAAATAAAAATGGCTGTGCAAACCGAAACCATGCAAAGTGATCTTAATCAATGGAGAAAATTACAACTGTTCCATGAACTTTAACATTTTATTTTTTCATTTTTGAGACAGGGTCTCACTCTGTAGCCCAGGCTAAAGTTCAGCAGCATCAGCTTAGCTCACTGCAACCTCAAATTCCTGGCCTCAAGGGATCCTCGTGCCTCAGCCTCCCAGAGTGCTAGGATTATAGGTGCCTGGCCTAGAATTTTTTTGTTAAAGCATTACAAAATCTCTTACTGTTGGTTATGAATGTATAAGGGCAATGAAAAAATAGTGAAGTTACTATATAGCATGCCAATTTATAACATTAGGAATATTGAGGATTAAACTTCGATTTCTTTGTAAAAACTTCTCAGTAGTCTAAACGACTCCTGCATTCTTCTCATCATGTAACTTAGGATTCATCTTTTCTATACCTTGGCAAATTGTCACACATACTCCTTTCTAAGTCTGGATCAGCTTCCAGCATTTTATCCTTTGTTCTCTGAATGTCATGAAATATCTCTGGAAATTCCTCTAATGTGAATCTTTTTTTCAGCATCATTTCCTCTCTGGGATATCTTCATCTTTTTTGTCAGAACCACTTTTTTCTTTTATGTTAAGTTTGCCTTCCCTGAGTTCCTCTGGCTTCGTCTGTGTCTGTGTTGTCTCTAGAACGGCAGGGTGTCAACATTCTCACAATGAGCTATTTCTTCTATAACTCCATTTATGTTTAAGTCAATTTTTTCTGCCAGAATGATCACGTTTCCTTTCTTTGCTGCACTTTCATCTTTGTCGGTCAATTTCCTCTTTTGATTATATCCATTTTTGTAAAATGTCATGTGGGTTTGCCACTGGAAGACAGAAAGGTAACACAACCACACACTTTGCTGTTTGCATGATCTGAATGACAGATGAGCAGTCATCAATCACTGTCAATCTTTGAAAAAAGTGATATGATTGGTCACTGAAGATGAAGCATATCTATTACTTCCATAGTGATTTGTGGACCAAATTACTAGCAGTGAAGTTTATACTTTATGCAATCACACACAGTTAATATATCATGGTGGCTAAAATTTGAACTGTGTTGTTAGCAGACTGTTGTTATCTAACTAACCTGTGTTAACTGAAATTTGTGCATATTGGAAGCACCAAAAGCAAGGGTTGCCTATATTTACCTTTGCCTTAATTTAATTGTAATTTTATGCCATTCAGTATTTAATGATGACTGTATTTAACAACTGCTTCACAAAATTCTACAGTGTTATTGATCACAAGCCTACAACCTTATTTTATATCTTGGTATTCATAAAGAAGATTTTTTGGGCTCGGCGCCTGTGGCTCAAGCGGCTAAGGTGCCAGCCATATAACACCTGAGTTTGCAGGTTCAAATCCAGCCCGGGTCCGCCAAACAACAATGACGGCTGCAACCAAAAAATAGCCAGGTGTTGTGGTGGGCGCTTGTAGTCCCAGCTACTTGGGAGGCTGAGGCACGAGACTCGCTTAAGCCCAGGAGTTGGAGGTTGCTGTGAGCTGTGATGCCACAGCACTCTACCCAGGGCAACAGCTTGAGGCTCTGTCTCAAAAAAAAAAAAATTATATATATCTATATATATTTGAAAATGTAGTAACTTTTAAAAATGCAACATTTATTTTTAGCTCTTTTATTTCTTTCTAGCCTTACTACTTTCATCAATAGCTGAATCTACTGGTCAGCTTTTGCTAGGTTATACAGCAGGTATGAATGCCCTCCCCCCCTCAATCTTATAGCTAACAAACAACACAGGTATCTCTTTCTTTTGTTCTAGGTTGGTCCCAGACTGGTGGCTGTTCTGCTCCTGTCTGCAGGTCGTGTATATTCCGTGAGTCTTCATTTTAGAATCCGGACTGAGCTGTAAATATGGGATGGGCTCTTCCCCCAACAGAAGAGGGAAAAGATGCAGAGTTGGACTTGCAATGGTTCTTCAAACTTCTGAGTGGAACTGGCACACCATCACTTCTGTGACATGCTGTTAGCCAAAAAACCTCACTTGGCCAGTGGAAACAATAATTAGGGCAGGAAGGCACTGCAGATCACACATAGTAATTGGCAGGGAAGTACTTTTGAGTCTCAGTATCTGCAGGGGATTGGTTCCAGGAGCCCCCTAGGATCCTAAAATCCATGAATGCTTGATTCCCTCATATAATCTGGTATAGTATCTGCATATTAACCTAGGCATTTACATTCTTTTGTATACTTCAAATCAGGGGTGTCCAACCCATGGCCCACAGACTGCATGAGGCCCAGGATGGCTATGAATGTGGCCCAACACAAAATCATAAACTTAAAACATTGTTAGTTTTTTTCTGATTTTTTGTGTGTGCAATTCAATTTTATGGCTCTCAAGTATGAATTTTGTAGACAATGTTGTGTCCCAGTGTTATGTAAAATAAACATACTTGTGTTCTATTTGTACACTTGGGGCTTCAGTTTTATGGCGGTGTATGGCTTCCAGTATGTTATCTTCTAAGCACAGACACTTGCGTTGACACCATCAGACATCACATGTGCTTGTGGGGACTTGGCAAGGCAGCAATTATCAATAATATTTCTTTTTTTTTTTTTGCAGTTTTTGGTTGGGGCTGGGTTTGAACCTGCCACCTCTGGCATATGGGGCCAGCGCCCTACTCCTTTGAGCCACAGGCACCACCCTATCAACAGTACTTCAATTTACCATTGCAGTATTAGGCATTTGATGTCATAAGTCAGGTAAGCTTTTTCTGAAACAGAGTCTTGCTCTGTCACCTGGGCTAGAGTGCCATGGCCTCAGCCTAGCTCACAGCAACAAACTCCTGGGCTCAAGCGTTCCTCCTGCCTCAGCTTCCTGAATAGCTGGGACTACAGGCATGCACCACCATGTCTGGTTAATTTTTCCATTTTTTTAGTCAAGATGGGGTCTTCCTTTGCTCAGGCTGGTGTCACACTCCTGAGCTCAAGAGATCCTCCCGCCTTGGCCTCCCAGAGCCTTAGGATGACAGGTGTGAGGTACCACACCTGGCCTAGACAAGCATTCTTTTTTGGGGAGTGGTTCCAGAAACAGGCAGGGCATTCTTATTCAATTATTATGGGTACTTCCACACCTCAATGGTCCCTCACACGTCACCCACTGGGCTTTACAATTGGTCCTCTGCCCTGCTTTACATTGGCAGCAGAAACATGGAAGGGCCCAGATCTTGCTTTCTATTTTCCTGTCAGTTAATTTTCATAATAAAAGTAAATATAGTCCCTTATCTATTTTTATTTTTGTAATCCCAGCATGGCTTCTCAAAAGAAAACAGAACCCCCCAAAAGAAAAATTATGAATGAAGGAATATTGCTCAATGAACAGTGGACAATTAACTACTTTTTTTGTTGTTGTTGAGGCAAATAATAAAGCCCTCTGCTTAATTTGTAGAGAATTCATGCACGTTTTCAAAGATTATAATTTGAAAAGGCATTATGTGCAAAAACACGTTGCCAAATTTAAAGTGTATGAAGGATCGTGTTGTAAGGACAAAACAGTGGAACTGAAAAAGTCTGTCTTCTCAACAACAAAAAAATTTTTTTAAAGTTACAACTCAAACAGACCCCATTATAAAAGCTAGTTAGGTGGTAGCATATTTAATAACAAAAAAAAATTGAGTGATGGTGAGTTTATTAAGCAATGTATGGTAGATATAATTTGCCCTGAAAAAAAGGGGGATATTTCGAGTCATTGTCTCACTAGATTGTAGTCAGGCAAATTGAAGACATTGGAAAATCTACTGGAAAAAAACTTGAAAGAAGTTGGGAGAGAAAAATTGCTAATTTTCAATTTTATGCTTTGGCGATGGTTGACAGCACAGAAACTACCAATACAACTCAACGTGCCACTTTTATTAGACGTATTGATGAAGGTAATGTCACTGAAGAAATGGCTTATTTAGTACCATTAAAAGACACAACTAAATCAAGAGATTTATGTGAGCAGTAAAAATATGTTAAAGTAGGCCAGGTGTAGTGGCTCATGCTGGTAATACTAGCACCCTGGGAAGCTGAGATGGGAGGACTGCTTGAGCTCAGGGGTTCAAGACCACCCTGAGCAAGAGCAAGACCTCGTCTCTATCAAAAAATAGAAAAATGCCTAGCATAGTGGCAGGCACCTGTAGTCCCAGCTACTAGGGAGGCTAAGGCAAGAAGATCACTTGAACCCAAGAGTTTGAAGTTGCTGTGAGCTATGTTGCCATGGCATTCAACCCCAGGGCAACTGAATGACTCTGTCTCCAAACAAACAAACAAAGTTAAAGCCATTTTCTTTGCCCATTGTTAACATACGTGGTAGAGTACTGATGGTGCCCTGGCATGGTAGGTAGAAGAGAGGGACTTGTAAAATTAATAGAAAGCAATACAATTGCTACCCCAAACTCATGTTTGATGAAGTATCATTACAGATACACAAAGAAAATTTATGCACAAAAGCTTTAAAAATGGATAATATTGGGCGGCGCCTATGGCTCAGAGGAGTATGACGATGGCCCCATATGCCAGAGGTGGTGGGTTCAAACCCAGCCCCAACCAAAAAAAAAAGGATAACATCACACAAATCATCATCAAGACTGTATTTCCTAAGGGCCAAGAGATTGAATCCTGGCCAATTTCAGGAATTCCTTAGAAGTATTGATGCTGCCTATGGCAATACTGTTTACTTTTCAGTGGTAAAATGGCTAAATTAAGGCCAAATGTTGAAAAGATATTATGATTTTCATATGCTATCAAATTGTTTAATGGTATCAAAAGCCAAAATTGTGCCAGAATTTGATGATGAAAACTGGCCTAAAGATTTAGCATTTTTAGTGGATTTAACCGCTCATTTAAATGAGTTCAGCATGTGTTTTCAAGGTGAAAACTGATTTATCAATACAATGTTTCAAACTGTAACAGAGTTCCAAATGAAACTGAAATGAAGGCAAACTCAAATTAGGACAAACAATTTTATGCATTTGAATGTTGGCTAAACACAATCTTGTGAACAGAGAAAAACATGCAGCTTTGCTATTTGAATTGATACAAGAATTTGAAAATAGATTTCATGATTTCTGAGAAAATAATATTTTAGTGCATTTGTGGCTCCATTTTCAGTAGACATAAATATGTTACTTGTCAATTTTCAAATGAAATGCACAGAGCTGCAATCTGACATTCAACTTAAAGACAAATTTGATCATGTCTCTTTACTGGACTTTTATAAGTCCTATCTTCCCAGAGACAAATATCCCTCACTTCACAATCACACTTTATTCACATCATCACTTTTTGGCAGCATCTACATTTGCAAGCAACTATTTTCAAGAATGAAGCACATTAAAATTAGAACCAGAATATCTGATAAGCACATTGAGAACCCAAGGAGAATTGCATCTACTTCCATCATACCAGATATTGATGGATTAGAACAGGTGTCCTCAAACTACGGCCCGCAGGCCAGATGCAGCCTGCCTAGGATATTTATCTGGCCCCCCGGGTGTTTTTACCGCCGCTGCCTGTCCTGCTTAGCAGCTGACTTGTCCTAGGGCCCGCAGTCCAGCCCTCCAATGGTCTGAGGGACAGTGAACTGGCCCCCTGTTTAAAAAGCTTGAGGACCCCTGGATTAGATTCTCAATTACACTGTCAAATGTCCCACTGATTTTATGTTGCCCACTTTTACTTTCATAACAAAAAATATCAAAACATAAAGACCTTTTATTACCTAGATATATACATTTGCTTGTATTAGTGATTGCAAACTTGGGATCTGTTCAATGATTTTAAAACACTCTCTGAATGGGTTGCTGCATAATTAGGATTATTATGTGAGGATACATAATAATTTTTTTGCTTATCTGTGGAGGTGGATATCATGAAAGTTATGCACGGACCTTTTCTTGGCTCATCAGCTTTTGTTAGTGTTTGTGTATTTAATGTGTGGCCCGAGATGACTCTTCTTCCAATGTGGCCTAGAGGAGCCAAAAGGTTGGACATCTTGGTATGAAGCCTGAAGATAAGGCTTAACACAGCTGAGCAAGAACTGAGGGCGAAGAGATATGGTAGAAAACGAGCTAGCTCCATAATGCCAAAGACTGGACCATGTCCCCACTCTGTGGCTGGATGAACCCCAGAAGTAACGGAAATGCTAATTAGTGAAAAATTGGTCATTGAAGGTTAAAAAACAAACGATGAAAAACAAAAACTGCCTCCTACCCCTGGAAGATTTAGAGGGTTAATTAGCCAGAACTTGGGGGAGTTGAAATGTCATCTATAGAAGTCAAGTTCAAGTCAACAAAGAAAGAGTTGCTAGGCTACTGTGGGAGCCATACTGAGGACGGAAATCAGCCTTGCGTCCCAGGGACTGAGGGCTGGTGCTGGGAGTTGCTGTCACCAGCTTCTTGGATCTGTCCTCCCAGGCCTTAGAGAGAGTTTGGGAATAAATAGAGATATAAGGAGAAGAGATACCATACGTTTCTGCAACAGCCTCCTTTGGTTTCCTCCATTCTCTCTCTCTCTCTCTCTGTTTTTCTTTCTCCTAGTGCTCCCTGCTGCCCTCTGGCATTGTTAATTCCCCTACATCTCTTTGCCCCTGGGGGCAGTTCCTATCTGCAGGGCACACGGAGTGGCTATGACTAGCGCCAGCTGTAGAGCCATGCACCAAGGGCTCAGTAAATGTTCCATCCCAGTTGTATCCAGTGTTTCCTCAAGCTCACTAGGAGCAAAGAAAACCGTGTTTTAGTCTTCATTTTAAAATTTCTTCCTTTTTTATGAGACAGAGTCTCACTTTGTCACCCTCAGTAAAGTGCTGTGGCATCATAGCTCGCAGCAACCTCCAACTCTTGTGCTCAAGTAATTCTCTTGCCTCAGCTTCCCAAATAGCTGGGACTACTTACAAGTACCAAACAAGCCCAAGATAGTTGTTGTCGTCTACTTTCCTTGGCAAATACAGCACAGCAGACATTCTCTGCAAATTGGGATGTCATCAAAGAGGAGGGGGTGGAGGCTCATTTCCTTTATTGCTCTGTTTTAAATTTAGGTTTTCTAAAGCAACATCTAAAGGCATAATATCTGCCCATAGCAGTCAAATGTGCCGTCTCCCCCATTCGCCTTCCTCTTAGGACGAGCTCTCTTTGCTCACTAAAGTGACAGAAGGAGCTCATGGAGAAACAGGCTGTGGTCTGCACACTCACTTTCCATGGACTGGCACTCTGTTTCAGACACTGAAGATCATTCAACCTTGTTAAAAGAAACAGGGCATTCTAGAGAGTCTGCTGACAGCTTTCTGTATTAGCTGTGTTGGCTGTTGCTGTGGATTGTGTGATCATACTGGTGACACTGCTTATGTTAGTGTGCCGGGTTGTGTCGCATGCCGTCTCCAGATGCTGCCATTCTAGCTGCCCTGCATCTGCAGTTATCTAACTGAGAAGCCAAAGGGCCAGAAGGATTAAGCTGTCCTCCTGCAGAACGTCTCGCTTTCAATAACTGAGATAAAAGCTCAGCTATAGGATCCATGGCTTCCCTATGGGTTGGGAAATATGAACTCTGAGCAGAAGAACGTCCACCAGTAGAACCGCTAGTACAGTGTACTTTTGATCTACAAGCATGAGGGCCTCCTAATCCTTAGCCAGGGTGAAACATTCTACATAGGCGTCAAACACCACTATATTCTAAATCTCTAGGGGCTCTGCGTTCAAGTGTAAGATGAGCTGTAAAGTCATCTGTGACGTGATCAGGATCGCCTCCAGGGAACGCAGTACATATTGGACAAATCACTTCTTCTTTTTTTTTTTTGAGACAGAGCTTCAAGTTATACCCCCTGGGTAGAGTACTGTGGCATCACAGCTCACAGCAACCTCCAACTCCTGGGCTCCAGCAAGTCTCCTGCCTCAGCCTCCCAAGTAGCTGGGACCACAGGCACCCACCACAACACCCGGCTATTTTTTTGGTTGCAGCCGTCATTGTTGTTTTTGGTGGGCCTGGGCTGGATTCAAACCCACCACCTTAGGTGTATGTGGCTGGTGCCTTAGCCACTTGAGCCACAGGCGCCAAGCTGACAAATCATTTCTGTTGATGTTTCTGCGTGTTCAGAAGTAACAAGTGCTTGAAGAGATGTCCTCATATCGCCCATTTTTCAACAATAGGGACAAGTAAAAGACTGTGGCTGCTCTGCAGAGAAAACTTCCCCATCAGAGCACAAATCAAAATCTACCTTTGTTAATATGCATCAGGGGGTCAGCTGTGTGCCGCGCTGTTGCACCATGTTCATAACAAGAAGCACAAAGATTGTAATTGCAGTAAACGGAACACTTATATCTGTGACTTCAAAATTTCCTTTTAAATATGAATCACAGCAGACACCTTTATGCTGGGACATCCTACTTTGGATGGTGGTGGTATGGCCGGGAGGGGCTCTGGTTGCAGTGTCCCCCATGGGGTCCCAGCACTGCCTTCGCCAGCCACAATTTCCATTGATACACATTTGATAAAATTGATAGACATCAAGCATTTCCATTCAATTCCTGGGCTCAGCCGCGCGGGTCAGAAATTTCAATTGCAGGGCTTTGAAACCACTTTTTCCCCTGCCTAACAAAATGCTTTGCACAAAACATACTGACTTTTTTTTTTTTTTTTTTTGACACAGAGTCTTATTTTCTTGCCCTGGTAGAGTGCTGTGATGTCATAGCTCACAGCAACCTCAAACTCTTAGGCTCAAGCTATCCTCTTGCTTCAGCCTCCCAAGTAGCTGGGACTACAGGCACCTACCACAACATCTGGCTATTTTTAGAGATAGGGTCTCAGTCTTGCTCAGGTTGGTCTTGAACTCCTGAGCTCAAGCAATCCACCCTCCTCAGCCTTCCAGAATGCTGGGATTACAGGCATGAGTCACCATGCCTGGCCACATACTGACTTCTTAAAGCTATGCAGCAATAAATTTACACACTGGAAAAGTCCCAAAGCCCTAGTTTAAATAAACTAAAATTAACAAAAAAGTTTATGGTTTAAGAGGGTTGCAATTGTCATGTGTAAAAAGATCAATTGAGTGGGTACTGTGTGTGAAGTATACTTGGAAATGCTTGATGTGTATCAATTCAGTCCTCAAGACAACATAATGGAGGAGTTACTCCCATCATTTCCAGTTTTATAGAGGAGACATAAAGAGATTATGTCCAAAGTTATAGTTAGTAAAGGGTAGGTACTGAATTTAAATCTATGTAAAGTCTGTAGACTCTCTCATCAAGGATCTCATTAAGTTTCCCACTCCAGCAGGAAACCCTTCAGGAAACCCATCCATCCCACTGGATGAGGATAAAGTACAAACTCCATACCATGGCAGCTCAGGCTCTCCACAGCTGCCTCCAACTTGGCTATCCTGCCTTGAAGCACGATCTCCCTAAGTCCTCTCTGCAACTCTCACTGGATACCTCCTCACCCTTCCCTGCAAAATACTGCAAACTTTCATGCCTTTGGACCTTGCCATCTGTGGTGCCTGACAAACTCCAACTTTCAACGTTTCCTCCTTTCATCTCTTCTCCTCCTCCAGGCGGAAACAGCCACCCCTTCCCCACATTCCCACGGTGACAGGTGATCTGCAGTTACCTCTAGCACATCCTCACCGTGTTGCTCGGAAGTCAGTGCTCTGTGGAGTGTGCACCTCACTAGACTGTGGGCTTCTTGAGGAGAGATGTGGGGTCTGGTCTTGAGGCCAGCCTCAGGAGCAGACAGATCCACCGAAACACCAGACTCACGACCAACAGCTGAAGAGGACTTTGTATCTGCTCTAAGTCTGGCAAATATTGGTGAAGAGAAAATCCTACCTACGATGTAATATAGGTGTTTGAGGTAGGCATTTGCTCTCTCTCACTCCCATGGCAGTTGTCCCCAGTTCCTTCTCCTCTCTTTCTCTAAGCTCTCATGGAGAAGCCAGCCCGTTCAGGTTTTGCCCCTCTTGCTTTCCACACAGCCTCTCCCCTTCTGGATCTTCTCTGTCCCTCAGACCAGCAATTTTAGGTCCTTTCCTGTATGAATCCAGCTACCCTGTCCAGCTCCCTCAGTTCCAATCTCACCCCCACATCACATCAACACCACTCAGCCCAGGTGCAGAAAAGGGCTGGGGCGGGGCTGTGGCCTCTTCACTTACTTTTCCCCATGACATTCACCTTTGTATCCTCATCTCTAAACTCAGAGCCTGATACAGGATCATTGGTGCTCCTGAGAGGGACCTACCTTCTCGCTGCCTCTCCCTCCCTATGGGGAAAAGCCCCAGCGTGTGCAAGGCCTTCCACAACGTGGCCTCAACATCCCTTCCCCTCTCTGATACGAGTGTTGGGCTCCAAACAAGCAGCCTCACTGCCCCAGGCCTGCATTTTCCTCCCTGCCCACCTCTGCTCAGCCCACTTCTCTCTGCATGTGTACTCTGGTCCTCAACCTAAGCTGGTCCAAACCTTGCCCTTCTGTCTGTCTGACTGTGTCTGGACCTTTTCATCCCCCATCTCCTCGTCCCTGGGATCACCACCGGCCACAAGACAATTCCAGGCCACCTGAATCAAGGCCATGGACGGGCTTTCTTATTAGGGCCTCAAACTGATTTGTTAAATTGCTTTATCACCTCCATTACACTGCAGGCTTCTTGAAACAAACCAAGACAACAGAACTAATTCAATTAAAAAGCCAGATTAAATCATAACCCCTCAACTGGTGTTACGATATTTCCACACATCTTAGGCACATGGTTCAGACCCACCTGACTTCTGAGAAGTTAACACGTGAGAATGTGTCTCAGATGATGTCTGATGTCATTTCTATACTATAGATGCACAGTAACCGTGATTTAACACCGGCTGACTTGCTGTGCCTAGGATCCCCCAGACTCTCTTTACCGCAGGGATTTTGCCCCTGCTTTTCCCTGTATCTGGAATGCTGTTCCTGCCGGCCATGTTCTCTCACATCTTTGCTCAATGTCACCTTCTCAGTGAAGCTTTCCTTCACCCTATTCACACTGCAACACCCCCGCCTGGCGGTCCATTCTTTTATACTGATTTTTCTCCACAGCATTTATCGCTGCTTGATATTCTTATTTATTGCAGGTGAATTCCCACCAGCAAGTCAACTCCAGGAGGGCAAAGATTTTGTATATGGCTCTTGTCCCAGTGTCTAGAACAGGGCTTGACACATTATTGTTATATTGTGAAATGTAAATACTGTTGAATGAATAGAATAGAGTCTGAGCTTCCGGGACAGGGGTGTGTGTTTTCCCTCACGGCTCATATCCCCGGTGCCTACCATAGTATCTGGCAAACAGTGGGTGCTCAATATTTAATGACTGAAAGATATACACTTGTGAAGCTCCTGTGATCTGGGCAACTTGCTTACTCCTGGGGAGTGGGAAGAGCTGGAGATCAGATCAGCTAATTGCTGGGTGGGGGATTTAGTCTCACAGGGCGGTGACTGCCTAACTCTCCTATTTGCAAGCAGGGATTTTTCTGAAAAGACACCTCCCGCCTCAGGTTTTCCCAAAGCACAGTGCACTGATTTGCACGTAGTATGGCTGCAAGCAATATTTATAATGTGTTTTACGTGTTACCCCAACTAGGCCACAGCTGCTGCAGTTTCTCAGAGGTAGACGGGCATTCGCTGGCCCCTCGGAGAAGTAGTGAGCAAACAGCACAAAGCACGCCTGCCCCTCTACAAAGAGCTTTCCCAAAATCTGGACTGAGGAGCTTTCTGGCGCCTTCGGCACGTTGACCAAGACCGTTTACCCTCTTCCCCGGCCAGGCGACCTCTCCCGCCGACCTTCCCTCCTGTAGATGAAGGAGGAGGGGCGTGGGCAGGGAAGCCCCCCACGCGCATCACCGGGTGGCAGCGGCGGGGAGGGGTCCCCCGCCCGGGTCTGGGGCCCGGCCGGGTGCGCGGGAGCGGGAGGCGCGCGGTGGCTCCGCGCGGGGATGCGCGCGCGCGCCTGCCTCGCCTCCCTCGCCGGCCCCGGTGGCTACGTGCTTTCTTTGTCAATGAGGCGCCGCTCTGAGCTGCAGTAGCACTCGCGGCCCGGGAGCCGGAGCCGGAGCTGGAGCCCGAACCCCAGCGAGCGGGAGAAGAGCGAGGAGAGAGGGGCGGAGAGGCAGCAGCGGCGGCGGGAGGGAGGGACCCGAGCGCGCCCGCGGCCGCCGGCCTCGCTCCCCGCAGCCTCGCCCCCTCGGTCTGCAGGAGCCCGCCCGGGGGAAAGGCGCCCCGGGCGGCGCCCGTCCCACCCTCGCGGCCCGGGGCGCGCCGGCGCGCGGCGACCGGCAGCGTGGGAACCCCAGCCCGCGCCTGCCGCGGCTCCATGCGGCTCCGGCCCCCGCGAGGGTGAAGCCGCGGCTCCCCGGAGCCCGCCCCGGGCGCGGCGGGACGAGCGAGCGAGTCGCGCAGCCCGGCGCCCCCTCCCTCCGGCGCCCGGGCCATGGCCGGCGATGCCCGCTGAGGACCGGAGCGCCGAGGGCTGGGCTCGCCGGCGCCCTGCGGAGCGAGGCAGCGGCCTGGATGTGTGAAGCGTCCCCATGGCTCTGCGGGAGGCGAAGCCTCAGGGCCCAAGGGAAGTCGGGCCGGCGGCGCGGGGGCGCAGGGGCCGGTCCCGAGCGCGCGGGCTCGGCCGGACCGGCGTGGGAGTCGAGCGGGGCACCGGCGTGAGGGGCCCCCGGGGCGGCAGGTCCCACGATGCGCCTCCGCCGTCGCCGCCCCTGCTGCTGCTGGGACTCTTGCTGCTGGCGGCCCTCCTGGAGCACGGCCGGGCGGACCCGGGTAAGCACTTGGTGGCTTTGCGTCTGCAGAGATTTTTGCAGGAGCGGGGCCGCCCGTCGGGGCCGGCACCTGACCCAGACGTGGTGGACGGAGAGGTCTTCGCAGCGCCGGCTCTGGGATTTTCTGCGCCCTTTGCTGCTGCAGTGGCAGCCGAACTGTCAGAAATCTGTCTCCCGGGAAGGCACTATTGGGCGGGGAAGGAAAAAAGAGGTGCATTAACGTCGTCTTTTTTGGACAAGTTGCAGATCTTCCTAGTGGCCCCACGGGCCTGGCATTAAGTTTAGGATACCTTAAAAGGGAAGTGTTTTATCAGGACACATTTCAGGGTGGGGACGTCCACTGTATTTTGGGCTCCTTGTTGAGTGCCCACATTGTCTTAACTGCATGAAATGGCTAGAGAGTTTAGGCAGTTCCCGTGCCGGCTTCCCAAATAGCAGTTTCCCCTATGAGTTGATAGCGGAGCCTTTTTGTTTTGGCACCGAGGTACCTAAATTGCTTGCACCATGCAAAGGGATTCAGGCACTGATCAAGTATTTTAAGCCACTGTTTGCAGGAGGTTAGTTGAAAATAGTCACGCTTGGCTCTTAGACTTCCAACAATCCCTAGGAAGTAGATTTCTGTAATTGCTTGGATGATTTTGAGAAATCTGTTCTAACTCTTTGGAAGGAGGGGATTGTTCTGCTGATGTGCTTCAAAACTTATGCTGTGCAGTCAGCAACTGTCTTGGAACTAATAATGATTACTATGGTACTTGTAAAAGGCAGGCTTTTGTGTCTATGATGAAATCTCGAGCTCTTGATGCATTTAATTTATTAAGGAATATAGCTCTCATTTCCTGTAGGTTTGTGTTTTTAGCAAGGACTAATAGGAACAACTTCTTTCCCAGTGCATCTTCTTCCCCAAATTAGACTAAAATTTCTAATTGTAAGGAGCTAATACTGTTTTAGATAAGAGGGTTTCGGGTTAAAAATATTTATCTTTGAATTAAGTTAAACAGTTTAATTCATAGCCCATTTTCCTTTGCTTCACTTAAAGAATCTCTGACCTGAGGTGTCTGTGTACAGGTTACTGCTGAGGAATTTTCTGTTAGGATGATAACAGCTATAAAGTTCAGTAATCTTTGCATGTGTGTCTCAGACTTGAGAAAAACCTCTAAAGAAGGGGTTAGCCCCCCATTTTTACTCCTGTAGCAGTTGTCAGTGATGTGTGTTTGGCATGATGGTTAAAAGGCAAATCCAGAGTCAGACATATGCAGATACCTTAGCATTCATTGGCTCAGAAACACACACTGAGTTTTTGTTTACAAAGCATCAAATCTCTGATAGTTCTGTGAACTGCTGTGCCATGTACTTTTGGATGGACGTTTGTGTGCAGGTGATGAAAACTGTCCAAACATCTGCAATATGTGTGATTTGGCTTCACGTATAGTCCCTGTGCAGCCTGGTACCTGAAGATTTCTTCTGATCAGTTCTCATTTTCTGAGCTCGCTTCCCACCTCTGTACCTTACATCTTCTGAACCTCTGTGACTTTGCTCAGCTCCGCTTTCAGACTGCCAAACCTGACTTAGGGGGCTGCTGACCTCTGTCGTTTGGGTTTAGCTCTGGTGTCCTTTTTCTTTCATTCTTTTAGTCTGGTGCTCACAGGGACACAGACCTAGGAAAGATGCTTTGATTAAAATGTGGTCAAGATCATAACGCTGATTCTCCTCCGCAGAGTCCTCTGCCTTTTCTCGTTGGAGTGACTTGTTGCTTCCTCTGTGCTTTTGGGTACTCCTTCTGCTGCCACCATGATGATGGTAGTTCCCTGGGGTCTGGCTCACCTGTGGATCCGCATTCTACCTCTGAGCTCCATGGTCTTCCTTGGCTTCGCTGCTGACATGCTCTGGGCTCCTAATTTTACCTCCTGCCAACCTCCATTTGTCCTCTGACTTCCACTTGAGGCAGCTTCCCCCCAGGGTGGATGAGTCCTGGAACTAAGGCAGGGTGTCCCAGAGGGGTTTGAGGGAGGAAGCAATGTCAGAGGGGAGGCAAGAGAATGAGTGATACATTCTGGGGACCTTTGACTTTCAACAGACAACTTAATTTGGAACTTTTTCCGAGGGCTGCTGCAGTGTGGTGCTGCCACTCACGGCAGAATGTGTGTGATGCTGAGTTGCATGAGAAGCCAAACCTGGGACAATTAAGATCCTACCAGAAGTGCTAGATTGCTAGAGTCGTGTTACTTGCATAGCTGCTGTTCCCTGTTTCCTGAGCAAGCCTACATCAGACATTCGCCTTGCTTAAAAAATGAACAAAAATAGATTTGTTTCTGGAAAATACTGTTAGCAGTTGTTTAGCACCTTTGTGCCCTGGAGACTCTGCGGTGTGTTCCCAGACTCCTCCTACCCACTGCACCCTACGTTTTAGTATTCCATTTTTGGCCGGGGCCGGGTTTGAACCCACCACCTCTGGTATATGGGGCCAGCGCCCTACTCCTTTGAGCCACAGGCACCACCCTCAGCTTTAGTATTCTTGAGATATCAGAGTTCTTTCTCTTTTCCACCTAAATAAAGGCTGCTATTTTCTTGAGTGCCCTCTTTCAAACTTCCTCTAACTTCCATCGCCTTGGAACTCTTGGCAGTAACTACTTTTTCTTTATTTTTATTTAAAAAAAATTTTTTTTAGTAACTTCTATTTTGAATGTGGGAAAGAAGATTCTTTATAGCAGCAAGGGCTGACACCCTCTATTCATCTGCCATCCGGGCTCCAGGCAAGATAGTAAAGTTCAAATTTGCCTTTGTCATCATCTTAACTATTGATCTTCTACTCAGCTCACGTCAGTCGACCTTGGCTGCATGCCTGTTGCGTGTAGGGGCATCCCTTTATGAGCAACTACTCAGTGGGGCTCTCTGGGCCTCAGTTCTCTAATCTGTAAAATGGGGATGATAATAGGGTTATCGCTGGGTTCTGTGAGGACTGCATGAGTTGATGTGTCTAAAGTGTTAAAGACGGTGCTTGGTATAGAGTAAACGCTCCATGAATGCTAGCTATTCTTGCAAAATGGCAGAAAGAACATTGGCTCTGTCCAGGTACTTTTCTGGGGCAGGAGTTACAGAGGTGAATAAGGACAGGGCAGTTTGTAGAAGGACTTCATGAAGAGGATGATACAGGCCCTTGAACTCTGATGCAGTGTGATCAGAGCTCATGAGATGAGGGAACGATCAATTCTGGGAGCGTGGGGGCCTTGAAGGATGAGCAAGGGTTGACAGTATTGATGGGGGCATTTCAGGCAGAGGAAAAGCAAAACATTTTTGTGGCCCAGGCACAGGGTGCTATAAGAAGGAGTATCTGATGCCTTCTCTCTGCTCTGAGGGCTAAAGGGCCTCTGAAGGGCTGCTTGCTTCTCCCACCAACTTGTTAGTTCCTGATTTATCTTCATTTCTTTATTGCCTGTTACAGTGTCCAGCGCAGAATAGGAACTTATTAAATTTTCAGCCTTCTTATAATCCTATTCCGTCTGTTTGGCTGATTGTATGTTAGACGTAAGACTCTTATTAAGTAATTTGCAATAAGTTGTGGATGACTATTTTAGTAAGGGAATATGTCTGCATTTTGAGGGAAGGGTTTGCTGCTACCAGAGAATCTCTAATGTAGCACAGTATGTGGGAGGAGATAATTTTGACCTGGGCTGCCTTTCTTGCCCCTTTCCAGCCTCCTGGTACACGTCATTGATTTGGAGTGCCATTTGGAATAGGTTCAGCAATTCATTCATTCGTTCACTGTGTTTTGAGTTCCTTAATTTTCTGAAGTAACAGTAAGTACTAAGCAAAAGGCTCCTGTTCTCATGGTGCTTAGAAATTAGCCTAGCGCTTTCCAAACTTCCCTGTGTCTACAGATCACTTGATGATCTTAGTAAAATGTTGATTCTGATTCAGGAGGCCTGAGATAAGTGAGAGCCTGCTTGTCTAACAAGTGCTTGTGGGAGGCCGGTGATGCTAACCCATGGGTCCCATTTCGAGAAGCAAGTGACAATAAAGAAATACCTGTATGTCAGGTGATGGTAAGTTCTATAAGGTAAAATGACTCAGGGGAGAGGATAGCACCTATATGCATGTGCTTGTCTACACAGAGTGGAGGGGGAGACCTCTACCATGAAATAACATGTGAGTAGAGACCTGATAGTGAGTATCAGGGGGAGGATATTCTAGGCTGAGGGAGGTGCAAAGACCTTGGGGAGAGATTGTGTGTGGGGTGGTGAGGAATAGGAGGGATGCTAGTTTAGAGCTGAATGAGCAAGGGGGGAGTAGTGAGAAATAATGTTGAAGAGAGAGATGGGATTAGGCAATATGGGACTTGGTGCTTTATTTTGAATGAGGTGGTGTAGCCTGGAGTGTCCAACCTTTCTTCTTCTTTTCTTGCCCCACATGGGAAGAATAAGAGTTGTCTTGGGCCACCCATTAAATGCACAAGCACTATAGAGACCTGATTAGCAAGAAAAAAAAAAAAGGTCTGTGCATACTTTTTGTGGTATCCAACACCACAGATAAGCAAAATAAGTCTTCACAAAATCAGCATGTGGCCCCCTGACTGCAGGTTGGACACCACTTACCTTGTACCTTGTAAGCCATTGGTGAAGCCGAGCAAGAGGCGACATGATTTGACTTCAGTTTTAAAAGAATCATGCTGGCCGTCATGGTGAGAAAAGTCTGTAAGGTCAAGTGTAGACACAAGGAGAACAGGTAGGAGGCTGTTGTTGAGATCCAGTCTGTAGGTGAAGGTGGCTTAGATAGGGCGGCAGCAGGATGGGTGCTGAGAAGTGATTAGATTTGGACATCACTTGAAGAAGGGGTAAGAGAATTATCTGGTAGATTAAAAGGATAGGAAAGAAAGAGAAGAACCAAAATTACACCAAGGTTTGTGGCTGAAGCAACTGAAAAGATGAAGATGCTGTTGACTGAGATTGGAAAGGTTGTAGGAAGCTCAGGTTTGGGGTAAAAAAGAAAGAGTTTGGGGCATGTAAAGCTTGAAATGCTCATTGAAGTGGTGATGTCAGGCTCCCAGTTGCATAGAGTAGCCTGGAATTCTAGGGAGATATCAGTCCAGAGATACAAATTTGGGAGCCACCAGCATAGAACTAGACGAGCCTTGAGTGTGAGTGTGGAGAAGAGGGGAGAGCTGCACAGTGAGCCCAGGACACTGCACATTTAGAGGTTCAGGGAGTAGGAGATCAGCAAGAGAGGGGGGAAAAAACCAAAAAAAAAAAAAAAAAAGAAACAAAGCAGGAAGAGAAGGAAGTGCATGTGGTGTTCTGGAAGCCAAGTGAGGGCAGGGTCCGAGGAGGAAGGGGCGATCAGCTGGGCCAAAGCTGTGGAGAGTGGCATTGGGTAGGGACTAGCAGTAGATGTTGCGTTTGGAGATGTGGAAGCATTTAGTGGCTCTGCGAGTGGTGGGGACAGAAGTGTGATTGTAGTGGGTTCAGGAGTGAAAGGCGGAAGAGAAATTGTGGACAGAAATACAGCAACTGTTTTAAAGTCTCTTTTGTAGAAAAAAGCAGTAATATTACAAGGGTACAAGGGAATCTTTCTAAGAGTAGAATATAAACATCTTAACACAATAACTAAGAAAATGACATAAAGGCTATGTTAACCAGTTTGATGAAAATATTTCAAATTGTATGAAAACACCACACTGTACCCCATGATTGCATTAATGTACACAGTTATCATTTAATAAAAAAGAAAAGAAAAGAAAAAAGCAGTAATAGGGAAGGTGGGCCTGGGGAGGATTAAGATGTGGTGTGATTACATATGTTCATACTTTCTCATTTTTTAACATTAAAGACATATAACAAGAGTGCTTGATTTGGTGTCTCCCCACCAAATGTAGAGGGCTTCCTATTGATGATTAGCACTTCTGAGGTACTAGCATGATGTCCCAAACCTATCTCCTGTCTCATCATTCCCATCCCACCCTAAGGTACAGATATTCTTGGGAACAGTAACGTGGTACTTTTAATACTGGCATAAAATAGAAGAAAGACTGAGTTTGGTGGCTTTTGTCTATGATCTCAGGGCTTTGGGAGGCCAAGACGGGAGGATCACTTGAGCCCAGGAATTCAAATCAGTGAGCTATATGATTGCACCACTGCACTCCAGCCCAGGCAATATTAAGTGAGACCTTGTCTCAAAAAAAAGAAACAAACAAAAAAACCAAACCAAAAAAAAAAAAAAAAAAAAAGAAAATGAAATAAACAAAACCAAACCCCCAGAAGTCAGATATCCCCTCTCTAAAACTGACCATCACAGCAGAAACTTGAGAACCTGAAATTCCGATGACAACCCAGAATCTCTCAGCTTACTTGCATCTCAGGTCTTGAATTACTAGAATATGATCCGAGAATATTCAAAATGAATGTGCACATTTCTTTTTTCATTTTCATTAACCTTCAGACCCATATTGTGGTTTTCTTTCTTTTCTTTTTTCTTTTTTTAAACAAACAACAACTCTACTCTTCTCCAGACAAAAATGAATAGTTGGAATGACCCTAAAACATTTTCGTTGCTTGACAACATATTAGAGGGGATTTCTAAACACACAGAGGACACATTGTTCTGGGTCATGGGATGGCTGCCATGGACGGTGACTCTTTTTGGGGACTTAAGGACCAAAGGACAGTTAACAGTCTCTGTGTTGTAAATATCAGTGATAGTAGCTGGTGGGAAGGTGGCAAATGAGTCACATTAATTCAGAAATATTTGTCAAGCACCTGGCACATGTCAAGCTCTTCATTAGATAATAGGGGTATACTGAGAATAAGGCAGGTCTGGCCCCTTTCCACAAGCAACCTGTAGCCCAGGAGAAGAAGAAACCCTCACTCAGGTGCAGTGGCAGGAGGGTAAAGTACCTGCATGAGTTAAGTCAGACTGAGGGATGGCAGCAAGACAGAAAGTGCCTGCATCGCCCAAAGAGGCAGCCTCTGCTTGGTGGCAGCCCGCAAGGACCGATGGTCCGGGTGCAGTCGTTCTGGCTTGTCAAGAAAAGTTGAATCTTTATTTAGATAATCTTGTTTGCAAATCCCACCAATTTATTCAGATTTTTGAAAAGCCATGCTGTACAAAAAGAACACATTCATGAGCCACCAGGTTTTTTCATTCTTTTTAAAAAGTCAAGTGCATTGGCAGCACTGTAGCTCGGTGGGTAGGGCGTCAGCCACATACGCCAAGGCTAGTGGGTTCAAACCCAGCTAGGGCCAGCTAAAATCAACAACTGCAACAGAAAAATAGCCAGGTGTTGTGGCAGGTGCCTGTAGTCCCAGCTGCTTGGGAGGCTGAGGCAAGAGAATCGCTTCAGCCCGAGAGTTTGAGGTTGCAGTGAGCTGTGACACCACAGCACTCTACCAAAGACGACATAGTGAGACTCTCTCTCAAAATAAAAAAAACAAAAACAAACAAACAAAACCCCCCCAAAGTCAGGTGCATTAAGGTATAATTTACACACAGTGAAATTCACCCTTCGTGAGCGTACTGTATGAAGCATTTTGACAGAAGTAGACAATCATGGGCCACCACCACAACCATGATAAGGAATGTTTCTCTCATCCCCAAAAGTTCTCTCCTACCCCTTGCATCATTCCCTCTCTGCCCCCTCATACTCAGCCCCCCGACATCCCCTGTCTGTTCTCTGACCCTGCAGTTTTGCCTTTCCCTGAAGGTCGTGGAAGTGGAATTGTACAGTGTGTAGCAAGCATTGTGTTTCTTCTTTCACTTAGTTTAATGCTCTTGAGAATCATTCATGTTGCATGGATCACTGATGCTGTCCTTTTTATTGCAGAATAGTATTCCAAAGCACAGTTTGCTTATTCATTGACCAATTGATGGACATTGTTATTTGCAGCTTTTGGCATAAAAATCTTTGTGTGGGCAGTTTTCATTCCCCTTGGGGAAAACGCTTAGGAGTGGGATTTCTGGGTCATCCATGAGTTGTGTGACCTTATAAGAGGTTGCCAAACTCTTTTCTGAAGCAGATGGACAATTCTGCATTCCTGTAAGCAACGTAGGAGAGTTCTAGTTGCCTTTCTGTGTCCTCACTGGTGCTTGGTATTGTCAGCTTTTTCTTTTTTAATTTTTTCATTTTAAATCTCAGCCATTCTGATAGTTTAGAGGTATTTAATTGCAGCTTTAGTTTGCATTTCTCTAAATACTAATACTAATGTTGTTGCTTATTTTTTCATGTTCTTACATCTATGTTTATACTTTGAAGTGTCTGTTAAAATCTTTTCCTCATTTAAAATACTGGATCATTTTCTTATTGAATTTTGAACTTTCTTTGTATAGTCTGTATATGAGTCTTTTGTCAGGCGTTTTGCAAGTATTTTCTCCTTGTTGATGACTTGTCTTTTCATTTTATTAACAGTATTTTTCTTTTCTTTTTTTTTTTTTTTTTTGAGACAGAGCCTCAAGCTGTCCCCCTGGGTAGAGTGCCATGGCATTACAGCTCACAGCAACCTCCAACTCCTGGGCTCAAGCGAGTCTCCTGCCTCAGCCTCCCAAGTAGCTGGGACCACAGGTGCCCGCCACAGCGCCCGGCTATTTTTTTTTTTTTTTGGTTGCAGCCATCGTTGTTTTGGCGGGTCCGGGCTGGGGATTCGAACCCGCCACCTTAGGTGTACATGGCTGGCGCCTTAGCCGGTTGAGCTATAGGCACCGAGCCAACAGTATTTTTCAAAGACCAGAAGTTTTAAATTTTGGTAAACTCTATTTTATCAACTTTCTAATTTAAGATTTTGTGTGTGTGTGTGTCCTAGCTTAGAAATCTTTGCCTAACCCAATGCCATAGGCATCAATGATTTCTTCTAGAAGTTTTATATTTTTATTTTTACTTTTAGGTCTGTGATCCATTTCATGTTAATTTTTGTTATGGTGAAGTGTAAGAGTCAAGGTTCATTTTTTTTTAATATATATATGGAACGTTAAAGCTCTTATACGAAATGCTTAATTGTTCCAGCACCATTTATTGAAAAGACTATCCCTGTTCCATTGATTTACCTTGGCACCGTTTGTGTGTGGGTTTATTTCTGGACTGTAGTCTGTTCCATTGATCTCTACTTTTTTCACTTTTCTCCTTCTGCTAATATAACTCTTGATTTTCCTATCACAGGGATTCTTAACTCCAGGAATATTGACTCCACCATTTTGAACTCCATCATTCTTTGTTGTGGGGCCTGTCCAGGAGGTGAGCAGTGATTCTGCTTCTGCCTAGTAGATGCCAGTAATTCCCACTTCCACAGTTATGACAACCAAAAATGTCTCCAGACATGGCCAAATGGTCCTCTGGGGGTAAAATTGCCCCTTCTTTTTTAGGATCTTTTTGGCTATCCTAGGCCTTAATGCTTTTCCATATACATTTTAGTATTTTATTATCAGTCTCTTTTTAAAAAGCCCACTGGATTCTTGATTGGGATTTCATTGAATCCAGATCAACTGGGGAGGATCACTATGGATTTTTGATCTGTGAACCTGATGTCTCTCTCCATCTTTTCTTTTCTTTCATCAGTGTTTTACAGATTTTAGCGTAACACAGATTTGTTCACATGTATTTCATGTTTTTCAATGCTTTGGTAAGTTGTATTGTAAGAATTTCTTTGCTAGTATATAGAGAGATGGTTTTAAAAATATTAACTGTGGTTGTGTGCAGTAGATCATGCCTATAATCCAAGCATGTTGGGAGGCCAAAGTGGGAAGATTGCTTAAAGCCAGGAGTACAAGAAGGTGACAAGATCTCATCTTTACTGAAACCAAAAACAAACAAACAAACAAAAACGGGAAAAAACTTAGCTAGGATTGGTGGTATGCTCCTGTAGTCCTGGGTGCTTAGGAGCCTGAGGCAGGAGGATCTCTTGAGCCCAGGAGTTTAAGGTTATAGTGAGTTATGATTTACTCTATTACACCCAAGCCTGGGTGACAGAGCAAGACCCTGTCTTTAAAAAAATATATAACTAAATAAATACATAAATAAAATATTAACCTTATAGCCTGTAGCCCTTCTAACCTCACTTTAGTTCTAGTACCTTTTTGTAGAATCTTTGGGATTTTTCTAAATAAAAAAAATCATGTTATCTGTGAATAAAGACAGTTTTATTTCTTTCAAATCTGCATGCTTTTAATTTCTTTTTCTTGCTTTATTGCACTGGCTAGAACTTCCAGTACATTGTTGAATAGAAATGGGGAGTGGACATCCTTTTCTTAATCCTAGCCTTGGGGGAAAACATCAATGTTTCACTGTTAAGAACATTAGCTACGGTTTTTGCGAATTTTTGTCATGAATGGATATTGCATTTTGGCAAGTGCTTCCTTTCTATCTATTGAGCTGATCACAAGGTTTTTTTTTCTTTAGTCTGTAAAAGGACAACCTAAGTTGATTTTAGAATGTTAAACCAACCTGTAATCCTGGGATGAACTCCAATTTAGTCATGATACGTACTCCAGCTGGGTCTGATTTTCTAATATTTCTGCTAGGAAATTTTACAGTCTTATGTTCACGAAGGATGTTGGTCTGTAGTCTTGTTTTCCTGAAATTCATTGTCTGGTTTTGGTGTAAGGGTAATACTGACCTATAACATAATAGGAAAGTATTCCTTCTACTGTCTTATGGAAATATTGGTGTGGAATTATTATTTTTTTTCCTTAAGGCCTGTGGTCTTGCAGATGGTATCAAAGCTTACCCAAAGGTTTCTTTAGTAAAACAAGAAGTATCAAGTACTTCAAGTTCATTTCCTTATTCACAGAGATACCAGTGGACACTACAGAGGTTTGGTTTAAGATGTAGGGAAGCTGGGTGTGTTGGCTCATACCTTTAATCCTAGTACTCTGGGAGGCCAAGGCGGGTAGATTGCTTGAACTCATGAGTTCAAGACCAGCCTGAGCAAAACTGAGACCCTGTCTCTACTAAAACTAGAAGAACTGAGACAAGAGGATCGTTCGAACCTGAGTTTGAGGTTGCTGTGAACTATGATGCCATGGCACTCTACCCAGGGCGATAGCTTGAGACTCCATCTTTAAAAAAAATATATAAAAGGTGTAGGAAAACAGCTTAGGAGAGGGGAAATTGCGCTGCATGCATTCAGGAGACTGAGGTCACCCCTGGCTGCTGTTTATCAAGGCACTTCACTTTCGGGGGCCTCAGTGTTCCCAGCTGTGAATAAGATCCTCAGAATCCTCCTTTCTTCCTACATCTCCCACTGTGTGTTTGTGAGCTGTAAGGAGATGTTTGGGTGAAGGTCACATCAACTGCATTTCCTGCCTCTTCCTACCTGAGCGGCCAAGCCCAGTCAAACATTCTTATTCTATACAGGGAAGAGTTTTCCCATATTTTGTTGTTATGGTTCCAACATGAAGTCTATATAAATATTGGCCTATCGTCAATCTTTAGCAGCTTTATGTTATTTTATTTTTATTAAATCATAGCAGTGTACATTAATACTATCATGGGGTACAATGTACTGTTTCTGTATACAATCTGAAATACATTCATCCAACTGGTTAACATAGCCTTCATGTCTTTTTCTTAGTTATTGTGTTAAGACATTTATATTCTACATTTAGAGAGATTCACATGTACCCTTATAGGATGAACCATAGGTGTGATCCCACCAATCACCCGCCAACCCACGCTCCCCTCTCCCTTCCCCTCCCTCTCTCCTCCCCTCCCTCTCTCCTCCCCTCCCTCTCCCCTCCCCCCATCTTCCTGGGCTAAAATTGGGCTTTATTAGCTTTTAAAAAGTTTTAAAAGTGACATATTAAGTTCAAGCAGTACTCAAGTGTATGCAGTAAAATACAAAGGGCCCTATTAAGCCTTCCAGTTCCCTTGAGTTAAGGTGTCAAGTAAGAGAGATGAGTTCTTTCAGACTTTTTCTTATACAAATATTTATATCTATAGACATATCCTCTCTTAATTTGTTTTAAGATATAAAGGGTGCAGTATTTAGCATCTTGCTTCTTTTCTCTTACCACTGAATCATGGCCCTCTTTTTCTGCTGACCAAATTTTGTCATGAGAGAATTTGAACTTCTCCAGGAAACATGGAGTACAGCTCTAAAACCACAGGTCAGATTTCATCCTAAAGTTAAGGCTGGCCTGGTGGTTCACACCTGTAATCCTAGCACTCTGGAGGCTGAGGTGGGTAGATCACTTGAGCTCAGGAGTTTGAGACCAGCCTAAGCAAGAGCAAGACCCTGTCTCTACTAAAAATAGAAAAAACTAGCTGGGCAGAGTGGCGCAGGCCTGTAGTCCCAGCTACTTGGGAGACTGAGGCAGGAAGATCGCTGGAGCCCAAGAGTTTGAGGTTGCTGTGAGCTATGATGATGCCATGGCACTCTCCCCAGGGCCACAGAGTGAGACTCTGTCTTAAAAAAACAGAACAAAACAACAAAATCTCGAAGTTAAAATATCTTTATTCCTTCCATTTTCCCTGTTCCTTGGCTGCTTTCCCTAAAAGGTACGTCCATAGATGTTTAAGGGAAATCATAGATTCCTTTAAACACCCCACAGAATGGGGATAAACCTCACGTTTTAACCAATAACATAGATGTAAATAAGGCCGAGTGGCTGCCTTGAGCATAACACAAGGTCATTGCTGCACCTGCTTCCTGCTCATTCAGCTGAGGCTTTGGCTAGTGTGTCCTAACCACAGAAGGGGAATATGATTTAGATTTATGTATGTTAAATCTATTCTTAGCTTGAAATGAAATCTCCTGATGTCAGAAACACAAAATGGCTTTGGTATTTATGCAGTTCCAGTAAACAGGAAGGTCTAGAATATTTCCAACTTTACCCTTCCACGTGCAGTATGAAATTAAGTGGCGGGATTGAAAAGCTAGGACTCTTGAGATCTGTCCCCCTACCTCTGTCCCTGGTAATGAATGCTGCTCCCTGTCCCTCGCCTTTTTATTTACAATATGTTCGCCGCAAACTGGGGAGGCTGCAGACACAGGGGAAGCGTGAGAAGAAAATGTGTTGAAATTAATAGTGTGGCTTGTAAGGTCTGCTTGAAAAGGGCTGAGCAAAAACATCTCCCAACTTACATCCTTTATTACCAAATAAGAAGTCTTTGTTTTGAAAAGAATAGGAGGATCTGGATGAGGGGCATTATTTTGAATATATGATAATTAAACTGGATGAAAGCGTATTCAAAAAAATCAGTACCACAGAGCTGTCCCTGGCAGTTTCCTGTCATTATCTTATTAATACTGGAGATGAATCAAGCTGGTGAATCCCCCAGAAAGTGAACCTTTTTTTTATTTTTCCGGTGAGATAGGGAATATTCCTTGTCTTTGGCCCAATGATTTTAAGCAAGTGTTTTTGTGTTCTCGTGGCTAATGTAACAGGTTTACATTCCCCCCCCCCGCAGGTAACAGTCTTCAGAGTTTCAGTTAACACTTCACAACTGCTGAAGCTTTCTGTTTTTTTTCCTCTTTGAATCTCACACCACTTCTGAGAGAGGGTTGAGGAAATGATGTGCTAAAGGTCACGCAGTGGTCCAGGGATTTTTTTTTTTTTTTTTTACATTATTCTAAGATTTAGGGAACAGACCAATCACCTAGCTACACAACTAAATAAAAACTAGCTCAAGTCTGGGGCCCCAGGCCACAGGGGAATCTCATGTGATATATTCAGAACAGGAGTGAAATTTAACTGGGCCATGTAGGCACTAGACTTAATGGATAGAAATAAAAGCTAACATTTTGAGCATTTGCTATTTGTATGAGCTCCCTCGATTATCACAACCACCCTAGGAAGGAGGTTCTGTTATTATTACGTGCTTCAGCTGAGGGAACCTAACGGTGACTTGTCCATTGTCACCCAGTTAATTGTTAGAGGTGAGATATGAACCCAGGCAGGTTGATTCCACAGCCCACCCTCTGCTTCCGTACATTGCCCTCCTGGACATTAGGAGGTGAGATTACTGGCTCTGTCTCATGGGCCCAGGGCCTCTTGCTTCTCCTTCTTCCTACAGCTCCGTCTGTCCTTCTGCCTCTTTGTGCTGCCCAGCATAGCTTCCTGGGTCCCCTGACACTAGACCTGGCATGAGACTTTTTGCTTGTTGTGGTGCTCACTGCAGCCAGAGTGGGCAAGACTTTTCAGTTTAAGTGGCCACCATCAGGTCTCTGCTTCAGTTCCAAATTCCTGGGAGGGGGAATCTGATTGCTCAGTCTGTCCAGTGGAGTTAGGATCTATCTCTCATCTGAAGAAGGTGTGCATGGTACAAAAATGGTTTCTTATTCTGACCCCTCCTTCAACCACTGAGCTGAGTTTTAAATGAGATAGTGTGGGCAGGACAAACATCCCTCAATGTGTCTCCTCCCTCACAGCAACAAAAGACAGTTTCATGTGTTGGTAAGCTGGTTCTATGAAAAATAACAATGATAAGCAGCCAAATATATAGCGTTGGCCAATTTCAGTGGTGTAAATATTCCCACCATGGTTGATTTCAAGGTTGAGGCCGGGTAGCTTACACAGGAAGTATGTGGTATCTCCAAGGAACTCGAAGTTTAGGCTTACTAGGCCAGTCAGCCACATGGGTTTATAATTACCATGTGGTAATTATACAAGGGAGTAAGATTTCAAGGTAGAGAGGGTGGAAGTCAGATTTGCTATGTGTAATCTAAAATAGCTTGAAATATAGTACAGGCTTTCCCTGGGTTATGAACCAGATAGGTTCTATAGGTTTGTTCTTAAGCTAACTTTGTATGTAAGCTGGAATAAGACATTTACCTACATGGGTCATTATGAAAATTTTGAGATATACAAAAATCAAGGAACATAAAATCTATGCAGATGGAGCCAAACGAAGCCTGCCCAGCAGCACCACTGATAAGCCGAGCAAATTGTAACTTGCACAGATGAATCAGAAAGGACACTGTTCACTGTGTTTCTTGGAAGTGAAATCATGGACCATGACATGGTGTGTCTTAAAACTTTCATAGTGACCACTCATTACCTGTCATAAGCTCCATTTATAAGTGTTTTACATGAGTCTGATGTTTAAGGATTTGTTGTAATACCCTCTGTTCGTAAGAGCAAGTTGTACGTTGTTTGTAACTTGGGGACTGCCTGTATACAGTTCTCACTGTATAATCTAGCAGACACACAGAGATGTTTTCTAAAAACTGCAATTTCCTTTGACTGTGATGTCTCTCCTGTGACACGTAATTAACCCTTTCACTGAATTTCAGATGTCAGACCTAATCTTCTTGAATGGGCTTTGGTTTTGTTTTCTGACACCGAAATGTGTAATTTTTCTTTGCTTCCAGATGGCAGCACCTCCTCCTCATTTGTGGCTGTCTGGAACAGGCTCCTTTCTTCCACCTTTCAAATCCAGAGATGCAAAGTCCATGTGGTAGCCTCCTAGACATAGTTAGTTGAATACACATTATTAGTCTCCACTGGAGTCTTTTATTTATGATTGCAAGGCCATGTCTCAGTTCATGTAATTATGCTAAAAGGCGGACACTCTCATGAGTACCACCTCTGACAGCGTGTCAGGCACCTTAGCAGATCTCAAGGCCCGTCTACTTGGCTCTTTTCCCCGGCACATCTGGGGAAGGAGGCTGGGAGGCCGGGCTTCAGTGCACTAGTCACAGTACTGCCAGCGACCCCCTCCTGATGTGACTGTGTTGCTAACCCTGGGTGGTGCTGGCCACTGGGAGATGGAGGGGGAAGTGCCACCAGGGTAGACCTATCATTCTCCTTAGACCTGGAACTCCAGGTGTCCTACTGATGGAAGGTCAGCGTCTTTACCTATTAAAATAGCACAATTAATTTATTCTTTTAATTTCCCTAGGGATGTAGCAAGAGAAAAATTTTACAAGATTCTTCTTTTAAGTTTTATTGAAAAATGTGCCCTAGTTTGTGAATATGTTGACTTCTGAATCAGAAGACTAACATTTATGAAACAGCTACTCTTGCGTTAGCCCCTGGATCAGGGGGGCTGATTTAATCCCTCTCCTGATGCTGTTAGATAGTTCTTGCCCATTTTGCTCTGAAGAAGCAGAGTTGGAGAGAGCATTTAAGAAACCAACTTGCCTAAGGGCATATTACTTGTCCGTGGTGGAGTTGGGATTTGAAACTAGATCTGATTGCAATATAAGTATATATTTTCAGCTATCCGGGGCGCTCCGTCCTTATCCACCCAACATTTTATGAAAATTTTAAACATACAGAAAATTAAAAGAACACCCATATAGCTACCACCAAGATGGTGCAACTAACATTTTGCTTTATCTTGTATCTTTCTGTACTTCTATCCATTCATCAAATCATCTTTAAAAAAAAAATTCCAGATTAACCTGAGGGTATATACAGTTAGGTTTCACCCAGGAAGTGTGCCATATACCCACATCATCTTTTTTTTTTTTTTTTTTTTTTTCTGTGACAGAGTCTTACTTTGTCACCCTGGGTAGAATGTCCTGGTGTCATAACTCACAGCAACCTCAAACTCCTGGACTTGAGCAGTTCTCTTGTCTCAGCCTCCCGAGTAGCTGGGACTACAGGTGTGCATCACTACACTCAGTTTTTCTCTGTTTAGTAGAGATAGGGTCTCTCTCTTATCCAGGATGGACTTGATCTCCTGAGCTTGAGCAATCCACCCACCTTAGCCTCCCAGAGGGCCGGGATTATAGGTGTGAGCCATCGTACCTGGTCTTCTATCTTATGTTTTTGATATTTTCAAAGAAGGTTCTAGATATCAGTACATTTCACTCCTATACTCTTTCACATGCACAACATTGATTAGGTTTATTTATGGATGTTTTGTTTTTGAGGTAAATTTTACATGCAAGGAAATACAGAAATCTTAAGTATATATTCCCACGTTTTGACAAATGTATATACCTGTATAGCCCAAATCCCTGTATCATCTCTCCAGGAGTAAGTTTCCCTTTGCACCTTTCCAGACACTCCCCTCCCTTCCTTCCCCTACAGCCATGCAACTTTGATTTGATCTATTTTTTTCATTATGGTTTGGTTTTTTAAACCGTGTAGATTCTTTTTCTTTTAGACAACCAAATTTCTAGTTCGCTTTGTCCTGTAGCAAAAGATAAAAATGAGCCATGAGTAGAGTGGCTTATGCCTGTAACCCCAGCACTTTGGGAGGCTGAGGTGAGAGGATTGCATGAAGCCAAGAATTTGAGACCAGCCTGGCCAACACAGCAAGACCCCTATCTCTAAAAAACTTAAAAAATTAGCTGGATGTGGTGGTGTGCACCTGTATCCTAGCTACTTGAGAGCCTGAGGTGGGAGATTGCATTGAGCTGTGATCGTTCCACTTTACTCCAGCCCTGGTGACAGAGCATGCCTCTGTGTCTTAAAATTAAAAAGTAAAGAATATTTATCCTGAATGCACTGTAGAGATCTGTTACTCCAAGACGGATAGTTTCCCTACAGTCATGATATGCTGAGTAGCCTTAAATAACGATGCCTGTTGTTTCCAAATTGATTTTCTTTGTTTATGATTCCTAGTGGAGGTGAGGATTGTGAAGGGGATGCTCAGTGCCTTTCACATCGAGGTGCTCAGTAAATACTGTCTGAATTGGTCCATTCATAGGAATGAGCGTGTTATTGCTAACAGGTGTGCACCATGGCGGGATGCCCAGGGTGCTGGCGGAGGTTGCAGGGGGCTCACTTTGGTGAGTAAGGAGGAGGAGAATAAGGACAGGCTTTCTTGAGAAAGTGACATTTGCACTGTATCTCAAAGAATGGATTTGAGATAACCAGACAGGGATTTGGGGCCAAGGGCCGAATGTGTACTGTCCTCTGTGGTGGAAGGGAGCATGGTTCTTTCTCAAAACACTGAGAAGGTTGTGCGGGTGGCAGGCGGGAATGGAGGAGAGAGGGCAAGGCAGAGAGGCAGGAGCAGGATCACGTGGGAGGCAGCCTCGGTCGCTGGCCTTTGTCTTAAGAGGCAGAGGACTTCCATGATAGTATTAATGTGCGCAAATATGATTTAATAAAGATAAAAATAAAGAAAAAGAGGCAGAGGCTTGTTGCCTTAGGGTAAAAGGGTGACCTTGACATTCAATTTTCTAAGCAGTTGAGTTGGATGAAGAGGAGACAAGGATCGTATGTTCTGGAATTGTAGAGAAATTGAACACCATTGGCATGAAACTTTCAAATTTTAGGAGCTCCTCATTTGCATTAGGAATCCTACACTGATCTTCAGATTCCTCCTGTGATTCTTCTCCCTGACTCTCTGACTGCCTGAGAGCATAGTAACATAGTTACGAAGGCTCCTCTGTGCCTGCGGCTCTCGCCTGCTCTTTCATCGCCTCCATTTCTACCTCTCCTTTGCTCCTTAACTCCCTTTGTATCACCCGCGGAATGGGGAAGGGATCCTGCCAGTCACCAGTACCTGCCCGCTGCCTTATTCCTGGGGCAGCTGCCTCACCCCTTTACACTCTTGTTCTGTAGATCCTCCCAGGGAAGCCGTATTCAAACTCCTGGGTTTAACACCTCCCTGTGTACCAAGGATGTGAAAACCCTCAGCTCTCCACTGAGGGCGGGACCTAACGCCCACCTGTTTATCTGACATCTCTACTCACGTCTGCTGACAGCTTAGTATTCTCCCTCAAAGTGAATTCCTCCCTCCCTGAGTCTTGCTCCTCATTCTGAATTTCCTCTGTACATCCCAGTTCAATGAGTAGGACCACAGCCGTTTGTTGGAGACAGAAATCTGAGCGTTGTAGATGCTTTCCTGTTTCTCCCCCACTTCGTGAAGTTGGCCACTGTTCTTGCTGATGGCATTTCTGAGTGCTCTTGTAACTTGTGTGACTGCCTATCTCTGTTGCCTTATTTCAGGTTCCCCCTCCTCCTGGTCTGTGTTCTTGCCAAAGCCATGTCTCCTAATTGGCACCCCTGCCTACGGTCTTGGCCCCCTTCAAACCAGTCTCATCCTCCTGCCGGAGATTCTTGTAAAATACAAATCAGCCCAAACCCTTCAGTGGCTCGCCATAATTTAATTTAACTCCATGGCTTAGCAATCTGAGTTTTTTATGAATGAACCATCTCTGGCTCATACCTGCAGTTCTACAAAAGCCCTTCCATGCTTTCTACAGTTGATTCTTGCTGCCTGGGAAGCCCTTCCCAGCCCTTTTTGCCCAGTTACCATTTGTCCTTCTTCAAGACTCAACTGAAACACTACCCCTGCAGGTGGCCTTCCCTGGCTTGCGCTCTGCCCTCCACTGGAGGAGTCAGGTGCCGTCCTCTCTGCTTCCACCTTCTGTACCATCCTTGATGGTCTGCTGGCCTGTCTCCTCCATCACGCTGTGAATTCCTTGGTTCTCAAAAGGTAATCCCAGGGATCCAGGGGTTCTGGAAACACTTTTATAGTTCTGATGAATGTGTTAAAAAGTGTTCTTGTCGCTAGACTATACTTGTGTTTTTCTTTCGTGTGGGTGTGTAGTTGTTTATATATTGGTTTCATATTACTATCGGGGACAGGAGGGAGATAAGAGAGAGGAAGAGGGACAGGGAGGAGGTAGGAGGGAGGGCAATTGGTGGGATCTCACCTAATGTGCACAGCGTGAGGGTGTTTAGCACGCTCCCTGGGTGAAGGGCTCAACTACAACTTGAACTTTACCTTAGCAATGAAAACAGTGTAACCTAAACATTTGTACCCTCATATTAATCTGAAATAAAAACAAAAAGGCCCCCCCCAGTTGTTATCAGTGGGGACACATGCTGTTTTAGCTGTGTCTGTTAGAAAAAACAATGAAGTAAGTGGTTAGTGAGGAGACGACCTCCTTGGAGCAAGGGGAAGGATATACTAGAAAGTCAAGCGAGGCTGAGGAACAACTGGGAAGCAACGCGTTGCCTCCTGAAGGGAGAAGGGCAGTGCTGCTGAAATTGTTTAAAGTCAGATAAATGTGGAATCAGTTTAAGTTCTAGGGTATGAAAGTGTGCAGACAACCCCCCAAACTTGAGAGCCACTCTCTTAAAGGTGAGGTTCACTTCTTGTTTGTCTTAGCCCAGGGGCTTGCACATACCTAATAGAAAAAGGATACTTATGATGTATACAAAGAAAGGAAGAGAATCTCCTGGTGTGTTCTCACTATATCTATAAAAACCTGTTGTGGATGTACTATTCCAAGTCTTAAAACTTTTCTTGGTTGGGTGTGGCGTCTCATGCCTGTAATTCTAGCGCTTTGAGAGGCTGATGAGGGAAGATCGTTTGAGGAGTTAGACTAGCCTGAGCAGAGAGTAAGACCCTGTCTTTTTTTTTTTTTTTTTTTG
>NW_003852396.1:60308943-60335406 GCF_000181295.1 Otolemur garnettii
GCTGGTTGAGCTATAGGCGCCGAGCCAAGACCCTGTCTTTATAGAAACTAGTCTGTGTGGTGGTGCACACCTGTATTCCCAACTGCTTGGGAGGCTGAAGCAGGAGGATTGCTTGACCTCAGGAGTTTGAAGCTGCGTTGAGCTATGGTGACACCACTGTGGTATAGCCCAGGTGACAGCTGGAGACCCTATCTAAAACAAAACAAGAACAGGTTGGGGTCAGTGGCTCATGCCTGTAATCCTAGCGCTCTGGGAGGCTAAGGTGAGTGGAACACTTGAGCTCAGGAATTCAAGACCAGCCTGAGCAAGAGTGAGACTTTGTCTCTAAAAAGAGCCAGGCGTTGTGGTGGGTGCCTATAGTCCCAGTTACTTGGGAGGCTGAGGCAAGAGGATCCCTTGAGCCCAAGAGTTGGAGGTTGCTGTGAGCTATGATGCCCCGGCACTCTACCAAGGGCAACAAAGTGAGACTCTGTCTCAAAACAAAAAAACAAAACAAAGCAAAAAACCCTTTCTTGATAATTCTAACAACGAATTTGTATGGACAACACAGCACTAGTGGGGAGAAGAACAGGGCTCACAAACTTAGGGGCTGGCTGTTATCCACAAATATGTTTCCAAAAATTAAACACTTATCAAACACAATTAAAAAATCACTCAAAAATCAAGAGGTTTCCTATAAAAACCCAGATTTCTAGTTACTCTAGAAGTAATCAGAAGATTGACCATGCTGGCCCTATGTCTTGTCTAGGATCGTGGGCTGACACTGGGCAATGCTGCCTCTTGTACCCGGACCTGCATTTGTCCCACTTCTGTCTTGTATTGGCTGAGATGAGGTAACTGTGTAACATGCCAACCCTAAGTCCATAATGGCTTAAAGCCGTAGACGTTTATTTCTCACTCACATAAAGACAAAATGCTCCCCTGTTCAGTGGGGAGCTCTCTTGAAAGCAGTGATGTGATGACCCAGGATCCTTGCATTTTGGGGTTTTGCCCTGTTCAGTCTGGGGCTCCCAAGGCTGCTGTGCTTGTCTGTGTCCAGCAGATGGGCAGGGAGGTCCGAAAGTGATGTGCGTCTGCTGCTCACCGTCCAGGACTACTGCTCCGTCACTTGGCCATACTGACCTGCAGGGAGAGGCTGGGACACAGAATGTTGGAGTGGGCTCAGAAGAGGACCCAGGTTTGCTGAACAGCCAGCTGGCATGCAGTACCTGACCTACGGTGTGTCTTTCACCGCTCACCCCTCTGCGCATTGAAGGCAATCTTCACTTTGACAGCAGCAGGCCTTGGAGAGGAGGAAGCCTAGATCCCAGTCACTGTCATGTCTGCTCCAGCAAGGCAGGGACTTGATCTGTTTTGTTCACTGTGTGTACTTGTGCCTAGAGTTTTTGTTCACTTGTGTGTACTTCTGGCACACAGTAGGTGCTTAATAAGTCTTTGCTGACTGTGTGAAAGACTCCCCCTTTTACCCCTGGCAATAACACCCACCAGCATTTGCATGGTGGTTAGTATGCCCCGATCTCTGCTACTAGGCTGTGCCTCTCTCAGGGAAGAGGTGCTAAGATTTTAACAGTAATGGTAGTCACAGGACTAGAAAGAGGGGTCAGTGTGAAAATTATTTTCTTTTTTAGTTCTCTCACGCTTTCAGCATTTTCTTGGAGCTGCCTTTAATCTATATATTGATGAGAAAATGTAACATATTTTCTCACTGGCTGACTGTTAGGGTGAAAAAAAAATCTGTTTTTCAATCTCTTGTAGTTTTGGGAAGCAAATGGTTGCTACTTCAAGGTGAGCATTTTCTTCCTGTATATAACTAACGCCAGTTCTATTGACAATTGTACTTTAAATGGATGGTGATCTGCTTCTCGCAAAAGTCACTTGGACATCTTTTTAGCAGCACACTGCGTGGTGGACAGAAGGTCTGGTAATTTTCCTACAGTTTGAGTTCCTGATTGTAGTACAGTTGAAACAGGTTTTTTGTTGTTGTGTAGTTGTGACTCTTTGATTTATTTGGGGGCAAGTTTGAGGTTAACTGGAAGGAATTGATTGCATTTTTCCTTTCCTTGTAGGAGGAATACATGTTAGATTCTCCGTATCTTGTTATCCCTGGCATTGTATCTTGGCTAGGGATTATGGGACCAGAAAGCTTGAAGACCTCACTTGGGCAATTTATGGTGATATTTGGGTATTTGGGGCGGCAGGAGGTGGAGTTACCTTTGCATGAAGTACATCCTGTCCTGTAACCAGTGTAACCAGTAGGTGGTGGGAAACCCACCATCCATTTATTGAAGGGGCTGCTAATATTGCAGTAGCTTAGCTATAAGTCTCTTTGTCTCAGACTCTGCTTGAATCCCTTTTGCCGGAAAAATGTCCATGAAAAGATAGAAGATTACAATAAAAATAGAGATGTATAAGCACATAACTAAAAGAGAAAGATTTTTACAATATTTGCAGTAGTATTGTGAGAGGAAAGGATCAAGGTGGATTAAGCTGGTAGAATTTATGAAGAGTTGGGTGAATATGAAGGAGGACATTGAGTGGGGATTGAGTGGAGAAGTGTGACTTGAGGGGGTTGTTCTAGTCATGTGGGTAACTTGGGCAAAGCCTACACAGAGTAGTGAAGGGAACTCACTTAAACTCACTGTTTTTGATCCCTTTAATGTTATCAGTAATGCTAACTTTGTATGTTTTTCCCTCTTTCATTTAAAAACTTCAAATAGGGCAGTGCCTGTGGCTCAGTGGGTAGGGCGCTGGCCCAATATATTGAGGGTGGCAGGTTCGAACCTAACGCGGCCAGCTAAAACACTAATGACAACTGCAACAACAACAGCAACAACAACAACAACAAAAAGCTGGGCGTTGTGGTGGGCGCCTATAGTCCTAGCTACTTAGGAGGTTGAGGCAAGAGAATCACTTAAGCCCAAGAGTTGGAGGTTGCTGTGAGCTATGATGCCATAGTGCTCTACGGGGGTGACAAAGTGAGACTCTGACTCAAAAATAAATAAATAAATGAAAAATAAAAGCTTTAAATAATGAGTTGATGCTTATTCTGGGGCCTAAAATTTAGGTCTTCCCTCTTGCATAGATTTCATCACAATTTCTTTAAAAGTGAAAAAATTTTCTCTTGTTTTTAAGAGAGAATTTGTTACAAGGCAAAGGCAACCTTTTCATAGCAACAAAGGAAAATTTTGAGGGGAGGAAAAAAATTATTCACAAACTCCCTATATCAATGCCTTAACCATACAGATTTTTATCTGGCTAGAGCACTAGGAGTTCCAATTTGCTGGTCAGCTATGAAATAGAAAAATCGGCTTGGCGCCTGTGGCTGAAGTGGCTAAGGCACCAGCCACATACACCTAAGGTGGTGGGTTTGAATCCAGCCCGAGCCCACCAAACAATAATGACAGCTGCAACCAAAAAATGGCCAGGCTTTGTGGCGGGCGCCTGTGGTCCCAGCTACTTGGGAGGCAGAGGCAGGAGACTCACTTGAGCCCAGGAGTTGGAGGTTGCTGTGAGCTGTGATGCCACAGCACTCTACCCAGGGGGACAGCTTGAGGCTCTGTCTCAAAAAAAAAAAAAAAATAGAAAAATCACATTGCATCCATTCTATACCAGTGTTAGTGGTCCTCGTTGCTTATTATGGGGAGATGGTACAGGAACTAGAAGCTTAGAAACTTTTCTAAGAGGAGATGAATGCAAGACTAAAAGCTTAGACACTTCTATGCCAGTTAGACATTGGTGGGACATCTGGATGTGTGGTCAGTGAATTTGTCCCAGAGAGCAGGAACTAGACAAATTTGGGGATGTTTGAACTTACATGGTTAGTTGAAGATGGCAGTGGCATGAGGTGTAGAAAGGCAATTTGATAGGTGATGGGCTGAAGGTCAAAACAAACAAAGAAAGCCCTAGCCCTTCCCCAGGGACAGAGTCTACACTACTTGCTCCCGTATCATCACTCACTCTTCTTCCATCCGTAGCCTCGTTGGAAAAGAAGGAAAATCACCCATAATCCCAACAGTCTAGCAGCCATTTCTTTTCATCCTTTGTTTTTTGCCTTCTGCAAAGACATTCCTAAACCATTACCCATCATGGTTTTCTAGTTGACCTATTATGAACAATTTTTGTGTTTCATATGTGGTCTTAGTTAATGATTTAGTAATCAATTATGTCTCCTAACTGTCTCTTCTTTTAGGAATTTTTAGCTCCTTCTCCAGTAGCGTTTATAGAGTCGTAAGATTTTAATTTTTTTGGAGAGGGGAGAGGAACACTTTTCTTCTCTATTCTAAATTTTGCTGGTTAATTGCCATGCAACCAAAAAGCTGTTAGAAAATAATCCAAATGTCCTTTTCAGTGTTCTGTTCTCATTAATCCTAAGGGTTGCAGTAGATGCATTTTATCCTCTGTTAGTTTTCTTTCTTCAGGTAATACAAAATTCTTGTAAGTCACCAAGCTTACCCGGTGGTTGAGACTCCGGGAGGTGAGTTGGCCATCTGGTGAGAGGGACATCACCTCCTACACAAGGGCATCTCCCATGGAGGAATGCCATCCACAGGGCCATGGTTCTGAATTCCCCTGGCTCTGCCTGCTGCCCGCTGGCCATCTGTTCCCACTGACCCTCCAGGGTTCATTTTGGCTGTGCATACTGACTGATGAGAACTCTTTTGAGTCACCTGTGCCCACCTTTTTTTTTTTTTTTAAATCCCTTCCCAAAGCATGGAAATGGTTCCACGTTGTGCATTCAGACTGACAAGAAGAAGGAAGGAGGACATCGCCACGTTTTGGTCAGGGTCTCGTAACCCTGTGCTTTCCTTGATTTGGGCTTCTCTGCCTTGTGGGCTCAGCTTTTTAGCTCTCAGCATTGTAGAGCCAGCCCTTGCTGGAAAGGAGCTAACTCCACTCATGCTGATAGGAGATTCCTCATTGATTTGTTGCTTAGCTCACACCATCTTTAAGAAAGGTGCTTAATCAATTCTGAATTTAGTATTAGTTAATCTAAAAATATTTCTGGGATAATCTTGTTGGCTCTGGCTTTTCAGGTACAGCTCATCTTTAAGAGTCAGTGATCACCTGCAGATGTGTAGAAATCAACCAATCAAATACTTACAGAACAGGCATGATGTGCTGAGGGAGGCCAGTGCTAGATGAGGTTCCCAAAGTGGTACTCATAGTGCTTTTAAGGAATATATGCAAGGACATGATTGCATGAAAATAGCTAATTGATTATGAAAGGTAAAGTATCCAGGTGCAAAATCAGTGGTACAGAGAATAAATGGATTGAACTGTCAAATTTAGCACCCACTGTCCTATGGGTTATAATGGGAATGGACTGCTGGGTCCCTAGTGCTAAGAACCTGCCTATAAGGACAATGCCTATTGAGTGTCTGTGATTTGGGACCTCATGAGCTAGGATGGTGCTAGGGGTTCCCTGGGGGCTTCTGAGTTGTTGATTTTTTTTTTTTTTTTTTTTTTTTTAACCAGAGCAGGTCTTAGAGAATCACATGCCAGCAATAGAATGTTTAAAAGGGAAACTGGCATTTTGCTTCAGAAATATATTCTTAGCTATAACACACAGCGGAAATTGTGGAATAAAATTATCTTTAAACTGTTCTTGCTTGAATTGCCTAAAAATTGTGGAATATCTTTGCTGAACAACTCTGTGACATCTAAATTATAGTAAAAGTAATAGTTTCTACTTACAGGCAGTCCCTGGGTTAGGAGGTTCTGTAGGTTTGTACTTAAGTTGAATTTGTGTTTAAGTTGGAACAGGTCCATTTACCTATTACCTGTAATAGCCTCTGTTCCTAAGGGTGAGTTGCATGTCAGTTGGATGTTTGTAACCCGGAGACTTACTGAAATAATTCCTTTTGTTAAGTGTAGATGGTACATAAGTTGGGTATTTGTGCCTTAGGGATTGACTGTATTTTGTTGGCATTTACCATGTTTCTGATGCTGTGCTAGGTGCCTGGCATGCTTATTATGGCACTTAATGTTTGCACATATACTATGAGGCAAGAACTGTAATTAGTCACATTTTGCAGATGGGAAGGCTGAGGCTTAGGTGATATAACTTGCATAGGACCCACAGCGTGATGTTGGATCTGTCCCTCTGAACCCAAGGCCTGTGCTCCTGTCCGCTGCTGTGTTAAACGCTCTCCATGACTGTCTCTGCTCCTCCGCTGCCCAGTGAGCTGCAGCCCAGGCCTAAGGATGGGATAGAGCAGTTGTACCTGATCGGCACACACTGTGGTGTGCATTTCAGCTCTCGCATCTGCCATCTCTGTAGTATGATCTGGGCATGAAGGACAAAGGTGTGAGGGAGCATGGCCATGGCCAAAGTGTATCTACATTTGTGTCTCCTCATTTCAGATTTCAAACACACACTGAATGATGTGTGTGTGTGTGTGTGTGTTTCTTGTCTGCTTTTAGGGGGATAATGAGAATTGACTGGATTGTGTTTTATACCTTCCTCAATGCCCCCAGAGTGCCTGAAACTCAAGTACACTGGCATGAATTCTAAAGAATTTTAATGGAATTCTTCAAAATTCACACAATACAGATTTAATCAGTTGGGCTTTTGATCTTGTTTCAAACCTTAAAAAGCACACCAACCTGAATCTCATTGTGGCCACATCTACGTAAAATTTAGACACCATGGAATATGGTTCTGAACTTGCCCTTTGAACTTGGTGAGTTATGAACATATCCCAAGGACCCATCATTTCCCCACCCTCAGCAATATTGAAAGTAATGTTTTAGTTTCCAGCTACCCTTTATGGAATTCACATAAATTTATGCCAGAGAACTAGGTCTGAGGTGGGTGTTAAGAATTTCCTATAGCTATGTACTCAGTTTTAAAATTTCCAATAGTTTTTTTTGAGACAGAGCCTTAAGCTGTCACCCTGGGTAGAGTGCTGTGGCATCACAGCTCACAGCAACCTCCAACTCCTGGGCTCAAGTGATTCTTCTGTCTCTGCCTCCCAAGTAGCTGGGATTATAGGCACCCGGTTATTTTTGGTTGCACCTGTTGTTGTTTGGCAGGCTGTGGCTGGATTCGAACCTGCCAGCTCAGGTGTATGTGGCTGGCACCTTAGCCACTTGAGCCACATGTGCTGAGCCTCCAATAGACTTCTTACACTGTTCATCTCTTCAGCAGTAATTATTGAGCATCTGCTGTGTGTCAGGGCAGTGTTCTCTTTGACCTAAAGGTACACCATTACTTTCATCCAGCTCACCTCTCAATCACCTCCATCGCTTACCTATTCACCAAACATTTACAGGATGCCAATTGTCTGTAGGGATTGTTAGATGTTAGGGCGTAATCATAAATATCTACAGTACACTAGGCTGAGGCTGGGGGAACCTTGATCAAAGAAATGCCACCAGGCATTGGAGCCTAGAGGAAATCCCTCAGAGGGAAACAAACAAACAAAATAAATAAATTTAATCCACCTCTTTATTATTATTTTTTTACTGGGACCCATAAAAGAAACACTGGGTCAATTAAGTAACCGATAACTTTGGTTTACATTTTAGGATTTGGTGACCTCTTTAGCCTTAAGCATCACCAACAGGATGAAGGAACAAAATTGCCCTGTGAAACATTTTCCTGCTTTGACTCTCATTTTTCTACACAGCCAACCTGGGGGCAAAGAGAATGAATATCATAAGCCCCCTTTTCTAGATGCGTGATGTCAGACACACGGAGATTAGATGGTTTGCTCAGGGTCACATAAGCTGGTTAATGAGAGCGCAGGGACCAGTAGTATCCTTTCTCCTTGTCAGCCACACCCTGGTGGGAGAGGAGTGTCCCTGTCTGTCCCTGGGCGGCCCACAGCATAGATGGGGGTTGGGGAAGGGAGAGAATAGATTACAAGTGGCAGGGGAGGAAGGTACGGGGTGAACAGCATGAGTATTTTGGGGCTTGCTATGTGGTATTTTGGGTTCTGCAGTGAGGTTGCCCTTCTCTGGAACTCACTGGAATGTGTGGGTGGGAAGCTGTTTTGGATTTTCCTGGTTCTTCCTGCCATCTTTATTCTTCCGCCTTCATACAGAGCCGCCTCTTCCACTGAGATTCTTGCCGTCCCTCCTTGTTGCTGTCACCTTCCGACTTTACAGGCCCCTGGCTTCATTTATTAAGGATTTGACACTTTCACAAAGTCTCTCTCCATGCCGAGGCCTGTTGTCTGTCCAAGAACATCAGGATCCACGTTTTACAGCACCCTACTCTTTCCCCTCAATAGTGAAATTTTTTGATTTCTGAATTTGAACTGTTTTTATTTCCCCATTTCCCCCCCATCCAGCCGGACTTTCTATTGGCCACACTCGGGACCACCCTCAGGAGCTTGTACCAACTCTAGAGTCCCCGACTTTAGAATTCCAGTGTGTGGTCATAGCCTCTTATCATCCTGGTGCTCACACCCTTGTTCCCACGTTGCCTACTTCTTGGTCTCACTGAGAAGGTTTCTCCTCCTTCCACCTCTGACCGGTGTCTTGGTCCACCTTCTCCATCCTGCTTCTTTCATCTTTCTGTGCAGCCCACGCCCCTGCGTGTCTCAGCCCCTGTGTTCCCTTCTTTCTCAACCTGCACACGCTCAGCCTTGGGATGCTCAGCCGCTCAGCTGGTAACGCGATGCCTTTATGATTTTCTAGCAGCCCTGGAGTCGGCTGGCCCGGTGCTGCCCATCTCAGCAGGGTCTTCAGTGCTGCTTGCAGTCTTCAGGGATTCCTCATTAGAGCCATTCCCATCTTCCCAGGTGGTACTTCCTAGTGACTCTCCCTGAGCCTGCTCTGTTGCTTCCAACCACCGAGTATCCCTTTCAACAGATGGCTCCCACCTTCTTTCCCTGTTCGCTCCTTAACGTGGGCGTGCCCCACGGTTCTGTCTTAGCCCTCTTCTCTTCTGCCTTACAACGTCTAGGTATGGATGATTGACAAGGACACGTCTCCAGCATAGTTCCTTCTGTACACCAGCCCTGCTCTGCCCTCTGATGAACACTTCGAGTCAGCTGGCCTCTCGCCCCCTCGCATGCAGCTGTTTCCCAACCTGACTCCCTGAACCTGGCTGTTCTGCGGTCTCCCCAGTCTTGGCGAATGGGGCTGTCTGTTTGTCCACTCCAGCCAGAAGCTGCAGAACCTCCCCCTCTTCTCTTCTTTCACCCTGAGCATCTGATTATTCCTGTCAGTTCTTTCTCCTTAACATTTCCTGTGGTTGCTCCCACCGCTGACCAACCTCCCTCAGCCCCCATGATCTCTCACGGGATCTACAGAGTTCCTTATCTGGTCACCCCGTGCCCTTCTCCCTCATCACTCCCACCTCAGTCTGTCCTCCTCCGATCTCCTAAATCTTAAAACAAATCCTATCCCCTCCTTCAGCCTCAGGCTGGAAATTCACAGGTCTGTTTTATTGGACTCACAGTGTTACCTGCACTATGTTTAAAAACAATTTTCTTCTGGCTTTACTTGCCTATATTAAATATGAGAAGATTCCACATGAAGATCCAGATTTCTGACTTATCTCAATAACCAGAAGTCTTGGCTCCTGGCTTCTGCATTCCCCCGTGGGAGCGGCTGGTTGGAGCAGAGGGACAGCTGTGCCCGGACGGAACGGGGTGCCTCCTCTCCAGTCAGTCTCAGCCCCACCCTCCCAGCCCCACCCTTCACTCACTGTGCCACCTGCCTGGCTCCTGCATCTTCTGAGTTAGTGACCTTTGACTTGTGGCATCAAGTTGGGTCTCCTCTCACTGCCAGAGCCCTGCTCGAGTCCTGGGGCCCTGCATCCATAGAGCTTAATTTCTGGGAGCACCTCGCCATTGGCATTCTTTGTCTTGGCACACTCTCCTCTTCTGGTTAAAATGCACCCAAGAGGCCATCTTTTCTGAGGGTCTTGGCAACCAAGTAAGATGACAGTTTCATCTTTCATCATCTGGACTGGGATCTGTGAACCCCTAGGGTGGTCTTTTCTAATGGAGATGTACAGTAAGAATACATTTTACATTTTGACCCAGTACACATGTACACACACACACATAGACACTCACATGTGCAAAAAAAGATCAGGAAATAACACTTATGCTCACCTCTCTCCCCCTTTCCTCTTCTTTTCCCTTTGCTTCCCTTTCTTCCTCCTTTTTCCAAGCTGGTCATGACTTGCTGGTCAATTTCATGATCCAGTAATGGATCAGGGTTCCTATTCCTATTCCTCCCAAAACACTGTCCATAGGAGGATGGAGAGTGGGGGACTCTCCATCCTCCAAATTATATTTTAAAATTTAGCATATATATATCATATCTGTACTTTTCTGGGAGAGAGAAACTTCTTAGCATTCAGCTTTACAAGGGGCCCAAGTGGGCCTCTAACTACTGATGTATACATTTTATTTTCAGTGGGATGTGAAATTAGTGATAACTATTTTGAATGTGGGCCCTCCCGTCCCAGGTCTCTGGCATGGCCTGTATTGTTTGTTGTTAAATGAAGTTAATATTTGCAGACTCTCAGGAAGGGTGAAATGGATCCCTTAAATCTCTTGTACACTTGAGAAGGCGAAAAGCTAGGTGAGGCCCACAAAAAGGATTTACTTGGTGAAGGTGTTTTAATAAAACTTTCATTTAAAGTCAGATAAGCACAGGTAATTCACAGGAAAAAAATAATGTAAAGAAAAGGACATGAAGGTCGTGAATAGACAGTACGGTGGCAGGATTTAGGTAAAATTAAAGTTGTATATGATGTTGGTAATTTATAGCAATAGTAAAACATACAGATTATTTCAAAAGATTTTTTAAAAGTCAGTTAAGATAATAGCCCAGAAAATGTTTTGGTTTTCTGTTCTTTCTTTTCTTGTTTGGTTTATATCAAGCCATTATTCAACACCTGCCCTTGGCTATAGGAATGAGGAAGATGGTGGTGAACAGAATAAATATTCTCACCTTCATGGATCTGGGTTTTTTTTTTTTTTTACTGATTTATTTATTTTCTTGGGCTTAGTTCAGCTAACCCTCATGGATCTTTCAATTCAGAAAAGACGGATTGAGAAATAAAAACAATGTCACCAAAGTATTGATGTAAATAGAATATATCATATCAATGAATGCATTGATGCCAAATTACATAACAGAAAAAGTTAGGTTTGTGGGAGAAGGTATGTAGGGAGATAACAGAAAAGACATTATAAGATGACCAAAATTATTTCGAGCTGCACAATTATTAAACAGCGGGTACAATGTGCACTGTTCAGGTGATGGGTACACTTACACTAAAAAGTTCAGATAGACTTCAGCCATATATAATATATACATGTGATGGAATTCAACTTGTACCCCCTCAATTTATTAAAATAAAAAAAATTTTAAACAGTGGTTTTGAGTAACAGAATTCAACTAAAACTGCTGTAATAAACTAACAATTCTGGATTAAGTGTCTCCTGGTAATGTGTTTTCTGTTGTCTCCTTGTAGGTTTCGTTTTTATATAGAACATTGCTTCTAAAGAACCAAAAGCTGCATTAGCAGTAGTATCTTACCCACGCTCTGGGTATCATTAGCCCTGTTTTTAGAGGGGAAAGCTCTGAGTCAAGAGGCTGATGGATCTGATCTGCTATGGGAAGGATGATGGGTTCTTCAAGTCTGGCCATTTATTATTACCTGCGTGTACCACTTCTACAAATGATTCCAACAGTTGTAGCAAAGCTAACTCATTCCTGCAACAGTCAGAATGAAAAATGGCCACTGTGATGAGCCATTCTTTTATACCTTAGTAACACAATTATCATTTTATTTTTTTGTTGTTGTGAATATAACAAAACCATGGTGCTCCCCACCCCCAAACCAGCATGCAGAGAGGAGAGAAAAAAATTAATCCAGAATCCTATGGTGCAACTCACCTGCTGTTTGCATTTCTGTTAGACACCAAGTGTAGCTCTCAGTTGCTTGGCTGGCTTTCAGAATGGCTGGGAGGGTGGGGGGCTCCTGCGGGCTCCGACTTATGCTTCACACGTGCACAGGCCATATGGCAGCACAAGTGTGCATGTGTAGAGGAGGGGCCGCAGCCCCGACCCCTGGGCTTTCCCATTGGGTGCCTCTGTTCTCAGATCATCTTTGGTCCAAATTGTATGACCTCGCATCTCCTAGGGACAGGTGGCTGTAGATGGGGAAGCTGGAGCCCAAACCTACCCTCTTTGCTCAAGCTGTGCTGGATTCCAGGCTGAAGAAGCAAAGCTCCATACACTGGCAGCCCCTGAAATTCAGGGCATGCCTGACATTTGCCCTCTGCCCTGCCCTGTAGTCTTCTTTCTTAAAGCCTCCAACGCCATGCCACCCCATCAAAGCGATTAGCTCCCACGTATCTTCCTTCACCAATTTTATTGAAAGGGATCAGGCCCTGACCAGGAAGCAGTTACTTTGCTGCTGCCTCTTTGTGTTATTCATTTGTGGTGGTCATTCTTTTGTTAACCTCTGCTTTCGTGCACCCAGGTGTCAGGTGAGGCCTTCTTGCATCAGCCCTATTTAGATTGGCCCCCGCCCCCCTGCTGCCTGCTGGTGGAGGTGTAATGCTGTACAATTTCTGCAAATTCCTTAGGAGCTTAGTTCTTAAGCTCACTTCTGCCTTTGAGCTCCTGTTTCACTGAATTAGCTCAATTTAGGGACTCTCTATCCTTGTTCTTCATGTGTTTGTCTAGATAGATGAGGATTTCAGTCCTCCCACCTGAACTCAACATTTGCAAGTACACAGAAGATTCATGCCAGGGTTGGGAGTCCAAAGGATTTGCACCGCAGGAAGGCAAATGGCTTTACAAAGTAAATGCTGTGTTCTTATTCTGAAAAGTTTCCAGCTACTTCTAACAACCCTGATACCTCCCGCTCCAGGCTTCTGCTCCCATCTGTCCATCTTCTCTCTTCCCTTTCCTTCCCAACTCCATGAGAGTTTTTTCCCTTAGAGTTTTTGAGCTTTCTTGGGCTAACTTCCCACTTGGAATGACCCATGCCTGCAGGGTCTCACCTTCCAAGCCCAAGGAGCTCATCCTCAAAAAAATTTTTTTTCCTTTCTGAACAAGATAGGTTTCTTCTTTAGGGCTATTTTGATAATAGAAATGTCACCCTATTACTGAATTATTTATTTTCTGAAGAGAAAAAGAATCTCAGTGAATTCTCCTCTTCTAAAGTAAGGAGCAAATATGATGTACAAAGCAGATTGGAAAGTGCCTTTCGCATTCTTTTTTCTAAAACATGTAATAATGGAGATAATACATTCTAGAGGTAGAGAGGTTATTCTGCCCAATTGGGGGTCAAGGGGGCAATGGGAGTAGAGGAATAAATTCTGAGCTGGGGGTGTAGTGCAGGGACTTTGTCACTTAGCATCTGTATGATCTTGGCTTCGGGCCAACTACTTGGTTTGTGTTTCCCTGTTGGCAAAATTGGATTCAATGATTTCTGATGTCTTCCAACTCTAATATACATAAATCTTAGAGCTTCCCAGACCTTTGGGAGAGCTTTTTGTTTGTTTGTTTGTTTTTAAATTTCAGATTAATATGCGGGTACGAACGATTAGGTCACAGTGTTTGCGTTTGTTGGGTAAGGTCCCTGATGTCGTTGTCCCCTACATCAAGGGTTGTACCCAGGAGGTATGCCATATACCCTTACATTGTGCCCATTAGGTGAGAGCAACTTGTGTGGGTGCGTATTAATTCATCTACTGACTTCGTATTAGTATTATATACATTAGATACTTTTGCTTTTACATTCTTGTGATACTTTACTCAAGAGAATGTTCTAGGAGCTTCCTGCACACAGATGCCTTCTGTGAGCAAGTTTCTCCGCATCTCTGCACCCCAGCCAAGGTGAGGGAAGTCCGACAGACATTTCTTCATTAGGGGGTTGGTTGCCTCACTTCTTGACAGTGTCTTCGAGCTTAGAGGTCTTACCCTTAAACTGGACTCAAGAAAAGGCCAAAAAAATTGCATGTGTGGGAAAATTGTCCTCTTTAGGACAACACCACAGTCCGATTAAAGTGTAACTGATGCTGGAGGAGGGGCAGGTAGCACAGTGTCTGTGCTCATTTGCTTTGTCTTTTTTGGGGGGGAAAGTGTTTATGCACTTTTTGGAAAGAGTGTTAACACTGAGTCTCCATCCCTGAAACCAAATCGTGTGGACATTGGCTCCCCATGACCCCTCATTTTTTGAGGCTCTAGTATAGGAAAGTATTGGTTTGAGTGGTGGTTCATAATTTATTGTTTCCTAAAGGGTTTTTGTGGAAAAGGAAAACAGGTGACATTTATTACCCTGAAAGTTCTGGTTTTTCTAGCGGGTTTTCCTAATGATTAAAAAGCATTTCTTCCAAGATATTTCCCTCCTCCTTTGTGTGTGCTGCACTGACATTTTTGTTAATCCACTAATTTCATTAAGGGTAGGCTTTAATGTCACACGGTCTGGATTGTGACTTTTCCCAGAATCAAGTAAGAAGGTGAAAGAAAATCAATAAAGATCAGTGGCTAAATCAAGGTCATTCAGCTTGCTTTCCTCTTTCTCCTCTCTTCATTCATTCTGTTTTTGTGGAAAACACCCTTTTGAATGACTTCGTTTGATCAATATCGTGCATCCCCTTTTCAAATTAAAATGAAAACCCCAAAGCGTGCTCTCCTGGTGTATTCTTACCTTTTTAAATTTTTTTTTCTGCATGTACTTTTATTTCCAGAATGATTTTCTCTAGGCCCTCGGGGCATTTTGAGATGAGGTTCGGGAGGAAAACTCAATGCAATATAAAGTTACCTTACACTCATCTCAGAGTGGGAAAAATACTTTAAAAACAGGCAGGAGAAAAAAACAAACCCAAGGGATTCTGGGCTAGGGGGGACCACAAAGAGCATTTTGTCTGTTCTCGTGTGCCACTGTGTCTATTAACACTTACTTTCTTTTTTGTCTTTGTTCATAGCCCTTTCTGCGTCTGTTTTTACAGAAACGTGGAATGTTAGACTTGGAGTGTGAACCATGGGAATTACTAAAGCCAACCCCTTCATTTTTTGGAAAAGAAAGCTAAGTGGGTTAGAGAAGTTACTGTTACAGGAGGCAGTGGACTGTAGTGGAAGGATTTCTCACAGGCTTTGGAACTGCCGATCCTAGCTCAGCCTCTCACTGGGTGCTTTTGGGCAACTCTTAACTGCTTGTTGATGTAGACTGCCTTTGTACATGGCAAGCATAATACTTTCCTCCAGGAGTTATTTTATGAGGCTTAGTGAGACAATGGATGTCATTTTCCTAGGCACTCAAGCTAGTTAGAGGTAGTGCCCGTGTTAGGTCTGGTAATATGTTTCTTACTATAGTGGATGTTCATAACTATCTTGGTTCTAAACCACCTGCCTCAGTCCATCTCGTACTCTGCTGTCCAATGTCTTTCGTTTTCATGGCTTTTGACATTGAGGTTGGCTTTTCAGTTTTGACCTCATCCCACCCCTTGGCATTAATACTGCACTTTAAATTCTACTAGGTTCCTTGTGTGGAACACGAATGGGCGTAGTGAGTGGGCAGTATTTGACTTTGTCCTTGAAGTAGATGTAGGATTTGGATCTATGGAGAACGGCAGAATATAGTTCTAGAAAGAGGAAACAGCGTGAGTGAAACTAAAAGAAGGAACTTGCAAGATGTGTTTGGGGAATAGGGAATCCTTTGGAGGAAGCTAAGGCATTTGGAAGGCAGCCAGATCATGCTTCTCTCTGCTGGTGGAAGGCAGGGTTTTTGAGGTGGTGGTGGTTTTGTTTTAATTTGCAAAATGACCTTGCTTGGGAAAATTAAGAGTTGGAAACTCTTGGTTTATGACTCAGTCTCATTTGTTCGTTTTGTTCTGCTTTTCATTTTTATTTAGTTTTTTGTTTTACTGATTGGTAAAATTAAAATGGCCGAGATGTGGTGCAGATCATACTTTTAAATGACAGAGTAGGTCAGGCACAGTGGTTCATGCTTGTAATGCTAGCCCTTAGGGAGGATGATACAAGAGGATCACTTTAACCTAGGAGTTAGTTTGAAATCAGCCTGGACAATATAGCAAGACCCCAAGTCTTAAAAAAAAATTAGCCAGGCTTGATGGTGTGTGCCTGTGGTCCTTGCTACTCAGGAGGCTGACTCAGGAGGATTGCTTGAGCCTAGAAGTTCGAGGTTGCAGTGAGCTCTGATTGTGCCACTGCATTCCACCTTGGGTGACGGAGCAAGACCTTGTCTTTAAAGAAAAAGAAAAGTAACAGAGGAGGAATTTTTTATACTTTTCCTTTGAAAGAGTTAGCTCTCCTAGTGATTGCCAACTATGATTCAGTGTATTTACATTTTAAGGAACATTGTGATTGTATGAAGTAAGGCTCGTCTGTGTTTTCAAGCACAGGTTAAGTGTCACTGAGGACTCTTGAGAAACCAAGTCAGAGACTCAGATTTGACGAATGTAAAGCACAGAGGGCGTCCCTCATCCGAGTCTCCTCTTGCCTCCCTGATGGGGAGAGAGTTCTCTGTGGTTCAGTAGTGTCTTCTCTTCTAGCTGCTCTGAGGAGGCTTGTACTTTCTGACCTTGAAGGGGAAACATCTTTTAACTGGCAGTTGCGGTACTGAAATGTAGCAGCACGTCAGTGAAACATTCTCATTTCTGTTTTCTGGAGCTTCTAGTTATTTTAATTGTTAAAGGTCAGAGGAGGAAACATCTTAAATGCAGAGCATTTAATTTCCATTAGAGTTAAAGCCTTCTAAGCCTATGTTATAGTCAATAAAAACGTTGATGTTTAAATCAGCTAATGTCCTATTTCTTGCATGAATATTTTATATGAACTACACAGGAAGAAAAATCTATTATGTTTATCCAACGTTATGTCCAGTGGCTATTGGAAACTTGTCTGCTTGGGTTATTATATGAATAACTCCTGTTATAGCTATCTAAATTGTAAAAAGAATTGTATGTATTATTCTTGGGGCTTGTTTTGCAGACTAAGTATACTGGTTAAATCTTGCTAATATAGACATTCCCTGAATTACTAACACCCTTACAGACGTGCTATAAATAAGACTGTGTGGGCTGGACTATGCATGCTACCACAAGGCAAGAAATGGTGTTTCTGGCTGGTGTGCCAGAATTAGTGTTGAAGTACACAGTGGTAGTATAGTAGAGTCGCTTAGCCAGAGTTCCACCACTTAACCAGCTAGCTGCATTAGTAAGCACTGGTCAGTTGCTCTGTGGCTGATGGCATTGTATGCTAATTGCTCCTGGTTAGAGAGTTGATCGCTTCTTCCACCAGGCGACAGTTGTGTTTGTTCTTAAATGTGCTGATGTCTCTTCAACTTGTTACGGTGATTTCTTAACCTGTTGAAATGTTATGTAAACTGATTAAATAATAATACAAATATTTATGCATCACAGTCTACTGTGAGATGGATGCTATTGCGCTCTCATTTTTACAAACAAGAAAATGGAGATACAGAGAGGGTATATAAGTTGCCTGAGCTGGTTAGTGGCAATGACAGAATTTGAATCCAGGAAGTCTGATTTCCGCTGGAGTCCTAACCGATATACTGCACTGACAGAGTAATATGTGATCCTGGTGGACCTGAAGCCTTTCAAAGAAAGGATATGAATGAGATTTTGCATCGCTGACTCTGGGGAATATGAGTTCCATAAGATTCTCCTTTTAAAAGCATTTCATTTTGTGGTGGTTTAGGGAAATACAGCATCAGACCTGTACTCTTTCTGAAGATAGACAATTCCCTCATTTTCGAAAGCCTGAGACATTGGGTGGCAAAGAAACCAATTTTACTTTGTTTACCGTAGAATTTCCCAAACTTATTTGAACATGGAATCCTTTTATCAAGAATACCTAGCTGGGTGCGGCGGCTCACACCTGCAGTCATAGCACTCTAGGAGGCTGAGGTGGGTGGATTGCTGAGCTTGGGAGTTCAAAAGCAGCCTGAGCAAGAGCGAGAACCCGTTTCTAAAAAAAAATAGCCAGGCATTGTGGTGGATGCCTGTAGTCCCAGCTACTCAGGATGCTGAGGCAAGAGGATGGTTTAAGCCTAAGAATTTGAGGTTGCTGTGAGCTATGACACAACGGCACTCTACTGAGGGCAAAAAGTGAGAATCTGTCTCAAAAAAAAATACCTCTTACTATTCTGCAAAATGAGTGGTTTGTGGAATAAGAGTTTTGTTGGATTTAGAAGAATAATTCTCGGGGAAGATACCAAATATTTAAGTACTCAAAACTTCTGATAACTTTGGTCTTTTAATTTTAATAATTTTATTTTTTTTTCAAGATGGGGTCTTGCTACATTACGTGGGCTGGTCTTGAACTCTTGGGCTCAAGTGATCCTCTCGCCTCCTCTTGCTACCCCTAGTAGCTGGGTTTACAGGTGCATGCCACCCTACCTGGCTCTCTCTTTTAATTTTAATTATAGGACAATCTATGTAGTTAATTATTCCTGTTTATTTTTTTGATTAATAAATTATTTGTCCTTACTAGTAGGCCAAGCATTGTTTTAGGTACTAGGGAAACAAAGTGACAATTAAAACAAAAACTTTAGCATCTATTAAGAGATGTCTGTGAACTGTTGGCCTAGACTCTGCACCTTCCAAGGTCCAGAGGCTGCATCTATCTGTGCACACCTGTCCTTTTAGACCAGTGGTTCTCAAACTGCCTGATGCCATGACCCTTTAATACAGTTCCTCATGTTGTGGTGACCCCCAACCAGCAATGAAAATAATTTTATGGTTGGGGGGGTCACCACAACATGAGGGACTGTATTAAGGATCGCGGCATTAAGAAGGTTGAGAACCACTATTTTAGACTGTCCTGTTGTCAAGGGTGAGGGCCTTGGAATCTGTCTAGTGTCTCTGGTTACGATGTTCAGATTTACAAAAGCAATATCACATCTGGGGTCTACCTAATGATTTGTGTCTGAGGACACATAAGAGTTAGAATCTCCAGGATCTGGTTGTTTTGGGAGAGTATTTTAAATTCCTGGGAAATGCCATGGAAAATTCTGAGATAGTCATTGGCAAAGCATCTGTGACATTATAGCTTCTTAATTCAGTAAATCTGCCACCTCATGCTTTTATTAATTGCCTCTTCCAATTAGCACACGAGTCTAGGAGACTATTAAATAATTATAATCTCGGGCAGTGCCTGTGGCTCAAAGGAGTAGGGTGCCGGCCCCATTATACCGGAGGAAGCGAGTTCAAACCCAGCCCTGGCCAAAAACTGAAAAAAAGTAAAATAAAATAAATTATTATAATCTCTAGACCATCATTGTAAATGGGTTCTGTAACATTCCTAGATGCCTTTAGAATTGTACAAAAATTAAGCTATGTATAGTATGGATCTAGAACGAAGTACGTTCTATAACATGGTAGTTTATAAAATGAATATGTCATGAATGATTAGATAATCTTGTAAAAGGACTTTTAAAAAGATGATGCATAGCATCTGTCATAGGCTTGTAATATAGTTTATTTAACCTTCTTTCTGTTGATGAATTTATAGAGGACTTCTGTTTTCTCCTGCCATAAACTTCTGATGGGTGTCTTTCATATAAATCATTGGTTACATCTCTGATTATTTCTTTAGAATAAATTCCTGGCATAGAGTTCCTGGGTCAGGTGGGGTGCACATTTTTAAGGCTTCTCAGATAGGTGATCAAGTCATCTTCTGTGACCCAACGAGCAGTATAGGAGGGAATCCATTTCTTCACACCGTGACAATGTTGGGCATTGTCATTAAAAAGCAAAACAGCAACAAACGACCTTTGCCAATTTGATAGTTGAAAATGGTACCATGTTATTGTTTTAATGTGCATTCCTTTGATTATCAGCAGAGAGGTTGAACTTTATCATGTGTTTTATAGCTGTTTGTGAGGGGGGAAAGAGAAAGTACGTGCGTGTGCGCTCGTGCATGTGTGTGTGTGTGTGTGAAGGGCCTGTTCACATCCTCTGCCAATTTTGCTGTTAAAGTACTATATCTTTTTGATTTTAAGAGCTCTTTATAGAGTCATAATATTAAGTCTTTATCATATGTTTTAGGTATTTTTCCCAACTAAAAGGTAATTTGTAAAATTAGTCTTTTACTTTTTATGGTACTTTTTTGATGTCTGACAGTGAATGTAGCCAAATCAATGAATTTTTTCCTTTATAGCTTCTTTCCTCTGTATATTATTGATAAAACTGGTGAACTAATAGGCGAGGCAAGTGTACCTTTTCCTGCCTCTTGCTTTGGTTCAGACAGAGAGGTGAAGTTATAGCCACGTTAGGCTAGTACAGGGCATTATATATTCAACTTTTCATTTGTTTATTCCTTCAGAAATGTTTATTGAGTGTCCAGTATGTTCTGGGCGCTGTTTTGGACACTGGGTTGCATAACATGCAACTGGGTTTATGAATATGGTGCCTATACATTGTGGGGTTTTCACAGGCAGTCCCAGTGTCCCACCCCATCGTCAGTCTTAGGTGTCAGACTACCTGTTCTGAATTTGGCTTCATAATGTGTGGATGTGTTGTCTTTGGGTGACGTACTTTTTGGGGAGCCTTCTTTGCCTGTGCCTGCCTAGACCAGGAGGCAGAAATGTCATCCAGGCCTGAAGCTAGAAGGAGGCCAAGGTCCTGCTGTAGAGGAAGGTGCAAACATTGCTCCTTCTGGTTCTAAGAGGCAGCAGCATCTGTTTGGGGTATGCTGGGGGAACAGCCAAGTAAGTCCCCACCTGTCCCCTCTCCCTGCCCACCCTGCACCTGCTGACATAGTCATTTACCCTCCTGAGTTATGTGGCGAGTCAAAGTCTGAGATGAGACCCTCATATCCCTGGGCTTCTGTCTTTGCATCAATGCCATGGCAGAGAGCCAAAATGAAGAAGCCACAGGCACTGATGGGTTAGCAGCATTTAAAAGATGCCTTAAACAGTAGCCAGCCCCAGACGCTGAAGGGTGAGGACGTGTCCTGAGGTAGGGTAACCCCTGAGTTAGGGGTCCCAAAAGTCCTCCACGCGATGTGTCCCCTCCTTCTCAGGCTACAGGACTTCTGTGGGTAACACTGGTGATCGTTAGAGTCCCATGTGGGAGTTCTACACCTTCACTGAATTTGGTTTTAGCTCTTCCTCAGGGCCAGTTACCTATGGCTAGAGAGCACTTGAATGTGGTTAATGTGACTCAGGAACTGAATTTTAAATTTTATTTTAAACATTAACAATGTTACATTGTTGTACCACAGTTTGTCTGCTGTCCCATTCTTGAAGTGCTCTTCTTTGAGATTCCATAAATTTGATAGTTTTTTCCCCCAGTAAATCTTCATACCGTTGGCTCTCTGTGTCTGTGATTCAATCAACCACAGCTCAAAAATACTTGAAAAACCCCAATTAAATAACAATACAACAATAAAAATAATTCAAATTAAAAAACAATACACTATAACAATGATTTACATAGCATTTATATCATATTAAGTATTATAAGTAGTCTGGAGATGATTTAAAGTATATGGGAGGGCCAAGGTAGCTAGTGGTATGCACCTGTAGTCCTAGCTACAGGACTGAGGTGGGAGGATTGCTTGAGACCAGGAGTTCAAGACCAGCCTGGGTCTTACACGTTGGTTGTATGCAAATACTCTACCATTTTATATAAGGGAGTCAATTTCCCATGGATACCAAGGGTAGACTGTAATTCAAAGCAAACAATGGGTGGTTTATTAATAGTACTTTCTAGAAAAGGAAGTTAAGGCAGACTGACTCTTGGCAGCCCATGTATACGACTGGGAGGTGTCAAGGTGATTTTCAGTATATTTTGGTTTTATGTCCAGCTGGATGCCAGCTGGATTATGAGACAATATAAATTCAGAGCCTTCTATTCAGAAAACCCATTCATCTGTTCACCCTGGACACACTTGTAATTCTATCAGGTGACATTACAGGGGTCATAAACTCAGAGAGCGACTGCTCTGTAACTGTGCTCTTCAGGAGAACTTTCTGTGTTCTGATGTCCTTTTAATATATCCACTGTGTCAACATAGTAGCCACCAGCCACATGTGTCTAAAGAGCGCTTATATGTGATTAATGTGATGGAGGAACTGAATTTTAAATTTTATTTAATTTTTGTTAATTTAAGTTTAAATAGCCGCATGCGGTTAGGGGTGCCATATCTGAAAACATAGACCTATAAATTCCTGCATTGTGTCTTTCAAACTTTTTGATTGCAGCTCAGTGTGGCCAGCACACTTTGTACGGCACTGCTGCACGGGCACTTAGCACACACGTGAGCACCCGCCTTTGCCAGCATTTCACCAAGCAGTATCACTGGACACTAGTATTTTTTATTTTATTCTGATCTAGTTCATTTACAGAGGCTCTGGTTATGACCTGCTAAATTGGTTTTGTGACTTGTGGGTGGGTTGTGACCCCCAGTTTGAAGAATTTGCTGTTCCCTTTTCTCTTCCGCTGTCTCTGCATTTGGCCTCCTTGCAGGGTCCTTGCATGTGCTGTTCCCTCTGCCTAGTATGCTTTTCCCTCCCTCGTCTTGCGGCTGCATTTCACACCATCAGGTTTCTGCTCAAGTGCTCCCCAGTTTTCCTCCTGTAGCCGCTCTCCTCCAGGGAGCGCCCCGTACCCTGCTTTGATTTTCTCTGCTCACCGCCTGACACACGTGTTGTTTGCCAGCATCTGCCTCCCAACGGGAACATCAGACCCACAAGGGCAGGGACTTTATTTTGTTTGCTGGCATGTCCCAGCATCTAGAATGGGTGTTAATAAATAATAACTGAATAATTGAATAGCCACAGCTTGATGACTTTACTCAGATTATGCACTTGTGGCTTCATATGGTGAGAAGCTTGTGGAATCTTTCCTCTGTTCTTTTGGAGACATCGAGCTTATACCAGAGACTTGGCATGTGCTTTGGGCACTGGGGATAGATATTCTACAGGAGAAGGCAGACCAGGCCCTGTCCCCTTGGAAAGTTTCATTGGATCTTGGGCCTTTTGCTGAGTCTGGGTCCCGGAATGCTATGCTGGATGTTGTCTGTGGGAAGCAGCTTTGCTGGGCTCATACTTCTGATTTGCCTGAGTCCAGTGAAACAGCACCCACCCAGGCAAGTTCCATGAAGAGGGTTTATTTCTTTTTTTTCTTGAGACAGAGCCTCAAGCTGTTCCCCTGGGTAGAGTGCCATGGCTTCACTGCTCACAGCAACCTCCAACTCCTGGACTCAAGCGAGTCTCCTGCCTCCGCCTCCCAAGTAGCTGGGACCACAGGCGCCCGCCACAACGCTCGGCTATTTTTTGGTTGCAGCCGTCGTTGTTTGGCGGGTCCGGGTTGGATTCGAACCCGCCACCTTAGGTGTATGTGGCTGGCGCCTTAGCCGGTTGAGCTATAGGCGCCAAGCCAGTTTATTTCTTACAGACAGGCAGCAGGGGACAACAGGAGCCAAGGATTCACTGTTAGCCAGTCTTCCAAAGCTCAGGAAAGTTACCTGGGATGAATCGCATCTTGTCTGTGCACACCCCACTTGCCCTGAAACTGAGGGACCCCAGAAAGCAGCCTGCCCAGGGTTTCATATCCCAGGGCCAAGGAGTCTCACTGGGGTATGTCGGCTGTTTTGGCCAGTCCCCCTTCTCTCAGGATGTTGCATTCCTCGTGTATTGTATAGTTACAAGGAGGGAGCACTGAGATGGTCTAAGGCCACCCAAAGAACTGTCCTGCTGTCCATGTATATATACGAGGCAACTGGGGGAAATCCAGTGGAGATTTTATATTTTTTTCAAAAATATATGTGGCTCTCACCAGAAGTGGGAACAGTAGCTGTTTGGAGGTCCAGGAAAGTAAGTGAGACTAGATCTTTACATGGAATTATTGGGGTACTAACGGTATGCCCTATCTTAGCCTATGTTGTAGGTAACTGTGTGAGTCTAGACGAGCCGGTTTTTTATCTTTCATGGCAGAAGCTCTCCCTGCATCTCTGTATGGTTTCCCTTAACATTTTCCTCCCAGCATAGAAATAGCAATGGTCAACCTAAAAAAATTAGTACAGGTTCAGTGCTGGGTGGCAAGCTTTCTGAGAACTGAGTATTGAGTTTTGTGGATAGCTCTCCAATTATAATCATACCTTGAAATTTTTATTAGCCAATCTTTAGACTTGATGGTTTCTGCTTACACTACGGATACGTGGGTGGTTCTTGGATCCATTTTGAAGGCACAAAGTGTTTCTATTCTTGGGTTTTTTCCCCCCATCTTTCCCTTAGAGTCAGATTTATTATTACTGGGGCTTTTCCCTTGTCCTTCGTCAGAGAGTCATTAGAATGGTGCGCTATCTTTTTCTGCGTTTGTTGAGTGTATACGTTAACTGTCATGTGGTGAACGACTTTGTTTTTTTAAGCAGGATGTCTTCAAAGAGACCCTATTAGAATATTAAGCTTCCAGCTAATAAACAGTGGCACTGGGCCAAGAAGTCCACAGCATCTGAGCGGTCTCTTTGTATCGCACACTTGAGCTTTTAGCTGCATAAATTTTATAGTACATCGCCTGACGCTATTTGTGATAAATATTCCCTAGTGATTAAATCATCATTTTATGATCTCATGCGGAGAAAGTGCATTCGCAAAGCTACTCCCCACATGTTGAGCTGAAATGTTAAGGATCCTGGTTTGTATCTCAGAAGGATTTCATTAATTTTAGTTGAGCTCTTCTAAAGAGGTTATGTGGATTTTCATAAAACAGCTTTCTGTAAGAACTACCTTTTTAAGGAGAGGTGAAGAGAGTGAGGACTAAACCACCTAGGAGAGGAAAACCAGAAAAGGGACTCTGAAGTCAAGGAGAAGCTAGGTCTTGATGACCGTGGTTAATCGCTGTTTGCAGCCAGGTCTTGAGCTACAGCTGTGCAGTTTTGTTAGCATAAACACTTCATAACCGTGGAATATGTGATGAGCTTATGGAGCTGGCGGTGTACAGCAGGACACAACTGCACCCCCACTTGTTAGGGATGTGCTGTCTCCACATGTCACGGTTTTTCCCTGAGTTAATACAGTGGTCCCATCTGGGATTTTGCCTGTTCTAGGCTGATGGAGCTCAGGGGAGGGTGACAGGGTCCCTCTAGCTCTGAGGAATGCCTATTGATTTGCAGCCTCAATGGAGCTAAAGCTAATTGTAGAGGTTTTAAATAATGGATAGTTAGCTCTGGAAACAAATGAGCTGGATTCTTCTGCCTAGATGAGTCCCCCTGGAAGTGCAAGGAGGGTGGTTAGGGAAAAGCATTAACTCCCTCCACTGGCATCATGAGCACAGTAAACCCTGCTTGCTCCACCCCTCTTCTCACTTAGGGGGAGCAGGTGGAGTTTGCCCCAATGCAAGTGTTGACTCAGAGACCATCTAGGGGAAAGGAGGATGGGTGGGTTGGAGGTGGGATGGAGGGTGTAGGCACGAGGGCTGCTAAGGGATGAGAGACCAGATCTGAGAGGAAAGGCCAGAGTCCCATGATACTCCTTTTAGACTTTGAGAGTCTTGAAGTTTCTGCTACTCAGAGTGTGGACCCTAGACCAGCAGGGTAGCATTAACCCCAGGGAGCTTGCTAGAAATGCAGAATCCTAGGCCCTGCCTCAGGCTGATGGACTCCAATCTGCATTTTAACAAGATCACAACTATACACACATTTAAGTTTGGGAACTACTGACTTACTTTCATTTTATTTTACTTTTATTATTATTTTTTGAGGCAGAGTCTCACTTTGTCACCCTGGGTAGAGTGCCATGGCATCATCGTAGATCACAGCAATCTCAAACTCTTAGGCTCAAGTGATCCTCTTGCTTCAACCTCCCGCGTTGCTGGGACTACAGACACCCACCCCAATGTCTGGCTATTTTTAGAGACTGAGTCTCTCACTCTTTTCTCAGGCCAGTCTTGAACTGCTGAGCTCAGGTGATCTACCGGCCTCAGCCTCCCAGAATGCTAGGATTACAGGCGTGAGCATCATACCCAGCCTCCTTAATTTCATCTTAATCCCTTTACTCAACCTTGCTCATTCAATGTCAGTGATTTATGAAGCAAATGAGTAAGTAATTCAAGCGAGTCCGGGTTTGAGTCCATTCTTCGTGTTATGGGGAAGGAAAGGCTCAGTAACAACATTAGTAGTGGGATTTGTCTGGAAAGGGAATTAGTGAGAGTTTGAATACAGTTTTGGCCGTCACACACCGTCACCAGTAGGAACTTCAGGAGCTGCTCCCCAAACCTGAGTAGGCATCAGAATTCCTGGAGGGCTTGTTAAAACACAGATTGCTGGATTCCACCCCAGAGTTTTTGATTCACTGGGTTTGGGGTGAGGCTTCAAAATTTGCCTTTCTCACACATTTCCAGGTGATGCTACTTTTTGGTCTGGGAACTACACTTTGAGAATCATTCTCTTCAAGTATAATTCTTTTTTTTTTTTTTTCTTTTTTTTTTTTATTGAACGGTAACTATGTACATTAATGCACTTCTAGGGTACAGTGTGGGGTTTTCA